>NC_137106.1:25627276-26014776 GCF_949357685.1 Gobio gobio | reverse complement strand
GAATTCTTCAGGTGTTCTGTCAGATGTTGCTACCTCCCATTAAAACAGGTAACGTTAGTACAATTCGACAGCAAAAAAATGCTACCTATCAGAATGATAGCCTACCCGTAAAACTATGTAAATAAATATATTCCATTCCATACATAGTGACTTAAAACCAGCGTTGTTGAATATATATTATATTATATCTATAGGCCTAAGAAAAGATACCTTTTGGACAGAGGCAGCAGGTATTCCCCTCATGCTGGTATGTCCCGTAGTCACATTTGGCGCTTCCCGTGGTACTGCCTTCAGTCAAACCAGCGAACATCTGACACACGGGGTGGAAATGCATTTTACAGATAAAATAATAAGTAAAGTTACGTTTTCTTGCTGAAATATTATTTTAAAACATGTTTTGTTAACTAGTTGGATAAACCAGTGCTCAGATAGCTTCGAAAATCGAAAGTGAAACTATTGTTAACTCATGTTTAGTATACAACTTATACTATTTTCAACCAAATCTATATTAAATTGGCTATTTTAACTGGTTTGAATACAATCAACAAAGACAGTAGGCTACAAACCAAGTCTATACATTCCTCTAGTGATTTAGTCGCTAGGATGTAGGATAGCCTACAGTAGGCTAGCCTACAATATATTTTTTCAGATACAGTAGGGTATAAAATGAAGGTTTAAAGGCATGACTTACCACACAACACAGGAATGTGATTACAAACATTTTTAAGCAACAGGCAAACAATAAGAGGGGTTTGGTAGAGACAAATCCTTCCACCGAATAGCATGTAGCCTACAGTGAAAAAAGAGGAGTTTTGTAGAGCTGTGCCGGTGACGGTGTCCGATTCGTGAGCCAATTGTTCTTTTGAAACATCTTCTCAATCTGTCGAATCTAAACCGACCAATCTCTGTTCGAGCTGTTTTCGAGACTAACTACTCACAGACTTGTTCAATTGAAAACACTTCATTTCAATAAGTGTATAGACGGCAGGGATTTTTAAATACGGTATGATGTAAATTAATCACTAGAACGTTTTGTTGAATCGGTTCATTGAAACAAACTGTTCGAAAGAACCGATTCGTGGTAACAGGGCGGACTTTCCATAGATAACTATGGGACTTTCCATCACTACAGAGCTGTAGTATTCTTGGGAAATGTGTCAGAAACGCCCATTATTGAGCTGTATTCCCTTACGAAAATTAACCATGGTTTTAATACAAATAAAAAATATTTGAAAAAAAAAACATGGTTATTGTAGTTAAACCATGGTGACCACAAATTAACCATAATATTTGTGGTAAAACTGGTTATATAAACGTTAATCAATTAGCCAAAAAAAAAAAAAAAAACAGTTATTTTTCGAAAGGGTTCTCTCAGGTCGTCTTGTGCTGCCTTCACGTGCTTTATTCCTAGCTAGAAAATTGCACATGAGGTAGCATCATGCATCTGCAGGCTAGACCACAGCAGAAAATAATGTCTGTTTTGATCTTCAAACCTAAAGTATAATTTGACCACACGTGACCATTGTTGTGTGCAGAAACTGCATGCCAGCGCTCGCTGGGTGTTACTACAAAGTTGCATCATCTTTTTTCACAGAGGAAGTTGACACTTATTGGGGGCAGGTGGGAGCTATATCCAGCCCCGCAGCACCGCAGTTTCAGAACCGCAGCCACAGAACCCAATAGGGGCTGGCTGCAGACTACAGGGCGAGTGAGTGTGGACTGAATTTGGCAATAATTCAGTGCGTTACAGTTAAGTTATTGAAGATATTTTTCATAATAGTGAAATTATTGAATTTCAATCTCGTCAGAAATATATAAATCCATCGTTTTTTTTCTTCCTTTTGTGCGTAATTTCACGCAAGCCCTATGCGTTTTGCTTGCATTGCACATTACGACATCAGAATGTCGCGGTGCTGAGGTAAAATACCTGAGGTAAAGTTTGCCGATCTCACAAGAACGCCCCCTTGTTCCTAATTTATTAATTCATAATTCATATTCATTCAGAGTTTCTATGACATCGCCAGTCTGCCAGTATAACGTTAGCAGTGCTGAGGTAAAATTACCTGAGGTAAAGTTTGAAGATCTCACAAGAACGCCCCCTTGTTCCTCCTTTATATTAGTTAAAGTGGAGGTGACGTATTTCCTGTTCGAGAGTGGAGCTCCACTCGCCCACAGTCTGCAGCCAGACGCTTCTCGTTCTTCGTGATCCCATTTTTCAAACTTTAGTTAGTGTGTAATGTTGCTGTTAGAGCATAAATAATACCTGTAAAATTATAAAGCTCAAAGTTCAATGCCAAATCAAATCGCTCAAATCGCTGAGCCATCTCAAGTTTTGCAGATTCGATCGTTTTCAGTCTGCAGTAAGTATGAGTGAAACACTTCATCATTGTGAATCAGACACTGCCACCTTGTGGAATAAAGATGAATTGCACGTAATTCGTCATTATAGATTCATTTATTATTCTGCAGGAAAAAAAATACACAACACACCTCGGGTCGTTAGCGACCCTATACAATTTTGGAAAAAAAGTGGAAAAACAGTCTTTCAATTATAATTTTATTTTATTGTTCTGGTTATATATTGTTTAAAATTGATTTATTGAGGAATACTAAGAAGGTTGAAGTCTAACTTTTAAAAAAATGAATGAGGAGGAGGAGGGCATGAATGACGTCTTAAGACCAATTGGGTCGCTAAAGACCCGAGGTATGCATTTAAGGGTATCAAGACAAATAATATCTTTTGACAAATGCAAAAAAAGCTGATAAAACGTGACGTGAACATATTCAATATTCGTTCACCACATCATGACAGAAATACCACACGCAACTCAACATATTCTCATTCATGCTTCTTTTGTCAAATGTCTCATTGGCATACCTGTGACCAGAAAAGTGGCTTTATTTAAAGGTATTGTTGTTAAATATTGTAGACATCGATCCGATTAAAATCCATGTGAAAACAGCGTGAAAATAACGTAGCCTATAGCGCCGCTCACTTCCGGTTCTGTGGACGCGGTTCTGTTCTGAAACTGCGGGGCTGCAGCTGCATACTATTGGGAGAGTGGGGGAAGAGGGCGAGATGGCCATTTCAGAGTGCAAGCTTTTATACCTGAAAACAAAGGGAAGTTTATCAGCAGCTACAGTAGTCTAACTCTGTTCGTGTTCTTATGCAACACTGCGGCCGCACGCTTTCTTTCATAGACGGACTCTCTCAGCTGTGCGACCCAGTTTCTGTTATTTTCTTATTGGTTGAGCCCCTGCTGTGAATTAGCCTACGGAATGTTTTACTTCTGCTTTGTTACTGGCAGATGGCACCAGAGGACAATATAGGCCTACACATACAGTAGGCTACTCTGACAAATATGCAGCTCGCACAGTAGCCTATGGTGGTTCATTTGGCATCACAGTAAAAAACACCTTTATGAACTATTTTTTAAGAGTCGAGGGGTCCGTTCTTCGTACCTCGCTAACTCAGTTAGCTGGATTTGATTGTTGACGATTTGGCATGATCTTGGATTATTAACCGTAAACTTAACCTGATCGGGAGCAGGCTTATTTCATGTAAACATGATTAGATTGCATCTTGAGGTGATACTTAAAATGTCCCAGCCACCGCTACTTTATTACAAGAGTTCATTACTGAACTAGGGGCAATACTAATTTTAAATAATAATAATATAAACAAATATTTTAAAATAATATTATAATGTTGTGTAAAATGTGTATAATACTATAGACACAGCCACTTGATTGAGAGATTTATTTGTGATGGAATAATTACTTTATCATTTTATTGGAGTCTTACACACGTAGTTCTCTTTCAAACATTCGCTCAGTATCTCACAATGGGAACGCCTCTGGGTGTGACAGATCTGGAAGCACCAATTACAAGTCTGTCAGTTGACAGACCAATCACGACAGTGATGTGGGAGTCCCTCCTCCCTATATATACCGTTGTCATTGGTCCCTACTTCATTCTCGATCTCTTCCCTTTGAAGATCAAATTGGAAGCGCATTAATTTGAGTGATGAAGGATATGGGAGTGGCTTGATGCAGCAGGAGATGGTTGTGAAATTTGTCAAGTTTTTTTGCCAGGTGGCTTTTTTAATTATATGATGTCATTACGTTGTCTTGACACGAGCCAATCGCTGCTTTACTGATCGTGGTTTCGAGTCTCGGTGCATCTGCCCTCTAGACTGGGTAAACCCAAGGGGGTAATCCAGCACCCGGAAAGCGTACCTTCCATAGGGGCAGCCATTGCTAACCCAGCCATCACCTGCATCCCATTGATTCTAATTCATTTTGGCGTCACTTTGACAGCGAATAACTTCTGTGGCGTTTAAAGATTTTGCCATTTTTTTATTTCTAAAGAAACACGACAATGTATAAAAGGCTCCGTAACCTTGTATCTTACACTATCGCCCTGTAGAAGCCATTTTTCTAAAAAAAAATAGGCTAACGATTGCGTCATAACCACGCGACTCTCTTGGATAGTAGAGAAATTACCGTATAGACAGGAGGAGAAGCTCACAGGCAATCTTTTTCTGTCTATGAGGCAATCGGGGGGACGTGGAGGCATAAAGTCAAGGGAGAAGCATGGGGAGAAGCCCATAGAGAGCCAAAAGCAACGGGACAAAATATTTCAACGTGATTCAGATTTCACTTTGCACAACTACAAGAAGACTTACAACTGTCAGACAGGTTGCTCACGTCACATCTACATCGTCAAGCTCAGTCTGAGGCTGCTCAGTGCGCTCAGCCATCAGGAAGTGAGTGCTTCTAATTGACTTCACTTTTCCCTGTCGAAGCCTATGGGGTCGCTGTGTTCTTTTACTGTCTATGGGTAAACCCAGCCTGATCTGCCAGGAGATTTGATTTCGCCCTGCAACTCAGTCTAGAAACCTGTACATTAATTTCTACTGCTTCTGTTACTCTTTTGCGGGAACCAATCACAGACTGGCTTATCCACCTGGCACGCTGTTGACAGGTTTAACACAATGACGGATAGAGAATGATGCCGTTGACCACGCCTCTTGTGGTCTGATTGGTTGAAGGACTATCCAATTGCGTACAGAGTCATTTAATTTATGCTCGTTTATCACGCCTCTTGTGCAGTAGAAAATGCAGAGCAGACTCCCCAGACCAATGTTCAATCTTAAATTGAGCTTGGTCTGGTGATAGCCAGACAATCTGCCCTCTCCAGGGAACACAAGAACGCGCAGTAATCTTAGGCCCCGTCCACTTTCCCTATCCAATCTTTTTTTCCCCTCGTTTCAAGAAATATCCGCGTACACACGAGAGCACTAAAACCCAGACTCAAAACGATGTAGTATACATGCCAGGCCAGTATGTGGCGCTGTAATTCTGCCACAGAAATACACTAAAAACGGAGAAGTAGAGTTGTGGCTAGAAGGGGTACAGCAATGGTAGGAAGTGAGGCAAAATCTCACAATAAAATAACAATAAATAAATGTGCTACTTACCAGATTGTGTTTTATTAACGTCTACACCTACCCCAACCCTAAACCTTTCCTTACAATAATGCAAATACAGTAATTAAATGACGCAATATTGATGTGCGCATGCCCAGTGCCCGTAGTTGTATTCCTTTCTAGCCTTTCCTGTGCTGGACGTGGTGTATCACTGTTTCACAAAAGATACGGATTGGCTGTACACACGAAAACGCAAGGGTGTCGTTTTCAGATGTATCCACTCTGGCACTGCATCCGAAAACCTAAGCAGCTGACTCGTTGCCTCGCTGCCTTATCAGACAATGGTTTGTAAGGCAGCGTTTGTGCATGAAGGCACCTCACGAAACAAATTTCGGACAGACTTCTTAGGCAGTGTAACCGTTTAATGATCTACAGCAAAATAGATAGAGCTTTGGTGAGAACTAAACAAATATATAATTACTAGGGATGCAACAATAGTTAGTCCACGGTTCAATACATACCTTGGTTTTTAGCCACGGTTTTCGGTTCGGTTCGGTTCTGATGGCTTGCCACATACATTTTTTGTTATTCTATTCTTAAAGGATAACTAAACCCTAAACAAACTGTAATACTGGGGCTTTATTAATGCTGTTCATTGATTCGAGTAAATGTTTTGACATTTGAGTATAAAGTGTTTTAATTCTATAAAATATGGTGTAAAACCGCCAAAGTGCTGCCCTCTTAAGGTTGAACGGTGGCTACTGCAGTTGAATTTTCCTATTGGACGTTGTGGTACATCGTGACGTAGAATGGTACTTCCAACGGCGCACTATCCGCGCCCCTGTCACGAGCTCACCACGCCCTCAGAAATGTTTCCCCCAATCACATGATGAGACCGGCTTCACTCCAGTATGAACTGTCATATTACACAAAGTAGAAACATTATGAATGAAACTCACTTGACACTTGCTTTAACATTGTATTGAAGAAAATACGGTTAAATAATGCAGTTGTCAGTACACGTCAGGCTTTTCTTGCGATATTATGACCGCCCGTCATATGTACAGATAATTTTCATACATGAGACGCGCTTTCAAACCCTGACACGCAAGTGATTGCCGCGGATGCGGTAACGAACAACAATACCATAACGTGCTGGCGTATATAGTCTTACTTATTTGAGGAAATCTGTTTATAATAGGCTTTTAGGTCTGAACTTATTGGTCCTGCGCTGCTGCGCTGATTCAGTGTATTTGAATGAAAATACATCGTATGTATATCAGATATCTGATCTATTTTTAGTGGCATTCAGTGTAAAAGGATTTGACTGTTCATAGATTAGGTCAGTTCTCTTGCGCTGCTGCTTCGCTAGCATCGTCGGCATCGGGAGTTAACGCAGTTTGAGCCAGCGGCTCCTCTACTTCAGGTGAAGGTAGGAGAAATGACCGCTCTGTTGCAAAGCTGGCGTCACTCCAGTCATTCTCCATCTCTGCGACTCGCGAGTCTGACAGCTATCAATCAATCCGAGACTGCGGGTCTCAGGTGCACGCCCTCCACTCAGCCCCGCCCTCGGTTCATCCCTTCTGTCTCCGCTGGGCTCTGCCCACTTTTCCAGCATTTTTAAAAATTTGCCAGTGGGTGGAGTTAAGCTCTGAGCAGGGGTTTAGTTACCCTTTAAGTGACAGGAACAGCAAGAGGTTAAGGAGAAAAAAAAAAATTTATTTATTGCAATACTCTTTCTTTATTTTACTTAAAAGAATTGAAAAACCTACCTTAAAACTTTACTTTAAAAAAAACCTTGTATTCCTAGTGTATTGTATAATATAAAATAAATATATATAAATATAAAGATTTACACTGGCAGCTCAGAGCTGTACAGCAGCATTAAAGTATGAAATTGAATGAATGAATGTAAAAATAAAACACTACATAGACTTCACTATAAAATATACACTGATTCTTAGCTGTATTAGTTTTTCAGTCAAGAGCAGTGAGGGATTTTCTCTTTGTCTTTTGTTGTTGTGAAGGGATAGTTCGTTCAAAAATGAAAATTCTGTCATCGAGAAATGAATACAGGTTTGAAACAATATTAGAGTGAGTAAATAATGACATCATTTTAGAGTGAACTGTCGCTTTAAGGATCGCGTGTTCACTACTGCACTGTCAATTTAAGACCTCCGCATCTAATATACTGACACGCCGATTTTACTTTCACTTTAGATATAACCGACTGTGTTTATGTTAACCTTGTGTGTATTTGACGGTATTAGCGCAGTAAAACGTCTATTTAGTCCTGTAATCACGTGTTTGACAGGCGTTTAGTGCGCGCGCTCGGAAAAGCTCATGTTAAAACCGCGCACGCGAATGAGCCGGCAAGGTGTTAAAACGCATGCAAAGAATGAACTTTCGTGATTGTGAATAACTTGTATTCCGTGAGTATAACTCCACCACTAACGTGTGATTTTAATGTATTTCGCGTTGTTCAGTATTGGGATGGAGGAGGCAAATTATAGAATTTGTAGAAAAATAATTAATTAAATGCAAAACCGAGAAAACAGCAATTCACAAGCGCGTATTGAACCGTGAATGCCGTACCGAATGGTTCAATATTATATTGAGAATTGTGGCATCCCCATTAATTACTAACGTTACATTAGAAATTTCTCGCTAGAAATGATATCAGAAGTAGAAAATGTTGGTAAAAAAACATACATTTACACACAAACCAGCAAACGCAACTTTCGGACGCCTTTTTTTCCCAGCTTAACTGTCACGGAATAGAAAGCACAGGATTGTGGGATATCAAAGGCAGCGAAGAATACAAAAATCGATCAGATGAAGGTATCTCAGGAGACAGGAAGGGAAGCTAACATTAGATTCGGACGTGCCTTGGTGCCTTCCTGCCTTGAAATGTGTCCTCCGAAGGCAGCATTTTCTAGGTTTCGGACGCAGCCAGTTTAAAAAAAATATCGGATTCTGCCGGATCTGTGTAGACGGAATGCTGATACGGTACAACATTTTTACGTATACAGCTAAACACGTCTCCGTGTGGACGGGGCCTTAGATCATTTAATCCAGATATTTCAATCCAATCCGCAAATTCATTTGAAGAACCAAATTAGCCAGAGATCAGTTATCACGATTAGAAGATCTGTCAAATCATCTCAGATGTATTAAGCGAGGTATGAAGAACGAACCCCAGGTGAGAATTATTTTGATAAAAAACAAACATTTAAAGCTGCAGTCTGTATACGTTGCCTTTGTCGCCATTTCTGTTTGAAACCTGTAATTGTAGCGATATCAAGGTCCTGCCACACTTCCGCCTAATCAATCACGCCCTGAACTTTTTGTGAAATAAACATAAATGGAAATGTAGAAATTAAAGTTAATTTCCAATCTTTTCCTGAAGTTCACGGAAGAAATCAGTTGGTGCCTCAATGAGTACTTTTTTTGTTTTTTTTTTTGCTTTACCTCGTTTTTTTATTAGAACTTACAAACTTAGCATACAACATTTACACTTTTAACAAGACATCCAAAAAGATAACACATTTAAATAAAAGGGTTTACATTGTTTAAAGAAAAAAATACAATAAAAAAAGAAGAAAGACCGCATATACCACTTCAGTTTTCAAGTAATTTCAACTCTTTGGCGAATAAAAGTGTATCTTTACATTTTTTGTTACCAATACATTTCAGAGACTCAATGCATAAAGTACACAAAGACCTTCAAACAGGGTTTAGAATTATTCCATTTACTTTTATGAATATGAAATTGACCAAATAAACTCATGAGATTCATCATAAAATTGACAGATGGCTTTTGTGATTCAAAATATAGGATAACATCTTTAGATGTTAATTCACAATTATAACTAGATTTACGTATAGATAAATCTTCCCAGAATTCTGTGGAATGATAACATTCAAAAAAAGGTGTAGAATTCTTACTGGTGGATCTGAACAAAATGAAAATGTTTCATTAATATCCATACATTTTGATAAAGTATAGTTACTGACGTAAATATTATTAAGTACTTTCACCTCAATGAGTACTTCCCTCAGAGAAGCTGTCAGTCATGACATCACACTCCCGTTTTTACAGCATCGAAATAACTAACTAAACTCAAACTTATTTAATAAAACAAACACTTGAACTTACATCAGCGTGATGAAAACGAACTAAAATGACAGAAACCAACTTTTTTTTAAAAACAATTTGAAGTGTAATTTGATACGGAGAGGGGGGGGGGGGGGGTTTATATACTGGGACCAACCACCTGGGTGCGATCAAGACACTTGGCTTCACTTTTTTATGACTTGTGCGGCATATGTGTGAATCGGGTTAAAGGAAGGAGATAGTTTTGAACACTATGTATTTGCTCAAATTGATTTTAGATAATTTTGAACCAAAAAAGTCACAGACTGCATCTTTGGCAACAATTATCATGTCAACACTTGCCTCTTTTACAGTAAATTACCTTTGTAGGCCATAAATCTGACACATTCATTGATTTCTTACCTTACTCATAAGTGGCGACATGAAAACCACAAAACTTACCTTGCCTCAACTTTGTCATCTTTCTTCTGTCATTCTCAGATGTTTGGAGTGGAGAACTGTCAGATAAAGCTTTTTCCTACGTTACATGCATTAGAAGATAAAGACATTCTGGGGTCTAGTTTTTACATGAGAAATCTTAATATGTGCTTGGTGCTTATAAAGACAACCTACTCTTTTATATAATAACTCAAGCCATAACAACTCAATACATTCCTGTTCTTATGCTTGTTTGTCTTCATAATAAGTTAACTTAAGCTAACGGCACCTTCAGGTGTTTTTTTTGTGTGGTCTAAAAACATGTAACGAAACTGCATGGCAACGTCTGTGTATGCACGTATTCACATCAAAGTGCAGCGTTGGTGTTATCTTTATCCTTGTGTGTGTGTAGTTGGGTATTAGTGCATGTGTGTTTATATCATGACGTGTTAACATGTCACTCACATCAACAAAGACTGAGAAGGTTTCTGAGGTTTTCATAATCTAGGGTCGACTCGAAGCAATTTCAGACCTCTTTATGATCGCCTTTGTGCGCATATATGAGATGTGTGACAGTAAGCCGGGTTCATGGAGAGGACACACTCCTCTGCGCTGATACGAGAAGTGTTGGTGCCTGTTATCTGAGCCCCATATTAATTTGGCGGTGACGGATGTTAGCCTGGTCTAGCGTGGCCGATCGTCTCCAGGGAAAACACGCAATAATCCTCTAATCCTTTCCCTTTCGGATTCTGTCTAATCAAGCGCTCTTTAAAATGAAAGAACGCACACACTCTGAATACAAACATCCATACATTGCAAATTCTTGTCCACCAGAATCACCCACAGCTCTTCTGCAAGTACAGTGCTGAGATTTTCCTTCAGAGACTTGTGTCTACATTTACACCGATCGGGCATAACATTATGACCTTCCTAATATTGTGTTGGTCCCCCTTTGGCTGACAAAATAGCACTGAACCGTCGAGGCATGGACTCCACTAGACCCCTGAACGTGTGCTGTGGTATCTGGCACCAAGATGTTAGCAGCAGATCCTTTAAGTCCTGTAAGTTGCAAGGTGGGGCCTCCATGGATCGGACTTGTTTGTTCAGCACTTCCCACAGATGCTCAATTGGATTGAGATCTGGGGAATTTGGAGGCCAAGTCAACACCCCCCAATTCGTGCTCCTTAAACGACTCCTCAACCATTTTTGCTTTGTGGCAGGGCACATTATCTTGCTGAAAGAGGACACAGCCACCAGGGAATACCGTTTCCATGAAACTGTGTACATCTGCAACAATGCTTAGGTTGGTGGTACGTGTCAAAGTAACATCCATATGGATGGCAGCACCCAATGTTTCCCAGCAGAACATTGTCCAAAGCACCACACTGCTTCCGCCAGCTTGCCTTCTTCCCACAGTGCATCCTGATGCCATGTGTTCCCCAGTTAAGCACCGCACACGGACCCGGCCATCCATGTGATGTAAAAGATAATGTGATTCATCAGACCAGGCCACCTTCTTCCATTGCACCGTGGTCTCACATGCCCACTGTTGGCGCATTCCGCATTCGGTCAGCATTGGGACCCTGACTGGTCTGCGGCTATGCAGAAATCCCATAAGCAACAAACTGAGATGCACTGTGTATTCTGACACCTTTCTATCAGAACCAGCATTAACTTCTTGAGCAATTTGTGCTACAGTAGATTGTCTGTTTGATCAAACCACACGGGCCAGCCTTCGCTCCCCACGTGCATCAATGAGGCATGGCCGCCCATGACCCTGTCGCAGGTTCATCACTGTTCCTTCCTTGGACCACTTTTGGAGATGCTCTGACCCTGTCGCCTAGCCATCACCAGGGCCGGCCCGTGGCATAGGCGGAATAGGCAAATGCTAGGGGCGCCACTCATCCATGGGGGCGCCAAAATGTATTACTGATACTATTTTATTCATGTTAATTTGAAATATTACCAAATAAAGCGCAAAAAAACTTAACTAAGTCCCCCGCATCTTCCCGGTCCGCCTCATCAATCTCCCCCGCCGAGCTACTTGAAGTGCGTCAGAAATATAACGCGTGATCAGTTTAACGTTGGGAATTTGTTGTGTCGCGTTGCCTCTCGCCGCATCTAATGTAGACAGGATTGCTTTCATTTTTTAGGGTGCTTGGCCGCTCGCTCCAGGTGTAGACAAGGTGAAAGTTTCCTGATAATTTATGACGGATGGCCGAATTGTTGTGTCATAAAAAACAGAAGCCCTCTGATGCAGGCAAGATAAGGGAAACACATCAAAAATGCTCTTCTTATTTAGTATTTTTGTCTTGTTTCTAGTCTAAATATCTAAAAATTCTTAAACCAAGATGCATTTACTAGATAAGTAAAATTATATTTTTTCTTAAGCGAGTTTATGCTTAAAACAAGCTAAATTATCTGCCAATGGGGTGAGAAAAATAATCTTGTTTCTTGTTTCTGTCCCAAACAAAAATAAGATAATTTTTCTCACCCCATGTGGCAGATAATTGTGTTTAGTAAATACATCTTGATTTAAGAATTTTTTGATGCTTGGACTGGACACAAGAAAAAATTACTAAATAAGAAGAGCATTTTTTGCAGTGTAAAGACAGAGGTAAAGTGGTGTAATGAATGAACTTATTTAATTGCATAGTAGTAAAATACTAATGTACGCTAATTAATTCCAGTTTTACCTTAAACTATATGCAAGCAGCTGTTCTGGGTTCTCCAGTGGCCACAGATAGTGTATTTTGTAAAAAAAAAAAAATTCAGTTTTTTTTTTTTTTTAAACGCATGTAATATCACTTTTTTAATAGCCTAATGTTTTTACTCTACAGTTGTGCAGTTTTAAGGGGACATATGGACATTTTAAAATGTATTTGCCGAAATTAGTAATGATATTTATATACAGGTTTATTTAAAATAGCAACATTTTATGTAAATTTCACATTAAATATCTAAATTTCTCAGTTTAATTCATGGTGAAAACATGAATGTGCATAGTTTAGTGGAAGATTGCTGCCATTTACTGGAAAACAAACACATTTGCTAGTTCTCAGTAGTTTGTGCATGAATGCTAGATGCAATTATTGTTATTTGTGTTTAGGCTGTAATGTGGCGTAGGTGCTATTTTTGTATAGTTTAACTATCATCAGCCTTTTAAAAAAATTAAATAACAATAATATCATGAACATAATGACGGGGTAGAATGGACTGGACATCATATAAAACAACAACAATAAAAATTTAAAAACATCAATGCATTAAAAAAATAAAACAGTACCAGTGTTTCCGCAACTTAGACTGAAAACATGTAGTGCTAAACCTTGATACAAGGGGCACCAAGTAAAATCTTGCCTAGGGCAGCAAATTGGTCAGGGCCAGCCCTGGCCATCACAATTTGGCCCTTGTCAAACTCGCTCAAATCCTTACGCTTGCCCATTTTCCTGCTTCTAACACATTAACTTTGAGGACAAAAGGAACACTTGCTGCCTAATATATCCCACCCACTAACAGGTGTTATTCATTTTCACATTCTCATTTTCAGGTAACCTAGTTGATTTAATCATAGAAACCTGGAGAGGTGGTGTTGATTTATTGATACTGGAGCTAGTGTGCTGTCAACAAAGAAGTGTCGCTTATTTTTCTGTTGATGAATGTATCCAAAAACTTGCTCACCTCTCTTATAAAACACATAATGGTCCCTATCATCAACCTGGCGCAATGCTAGTTTCAGCCCGACGCAGTTTTCATTTTCACGTCCTGCGCCACGTTGTTTAAATAGCAAATGCATTTGCGCCCATTTGTCCACACACTTCAGACCATGCGCTTAGTTCGTTAAAATACAGTGGGGCAAAAAAGTATTTAGTCAGCCACCAATTGTGTAAGTTCTCCCACTTAAAAAGATGTAATTTTCATCACAGGTACACTTCAACTGTGAGAGACAGAAGGAGAAAAAAAATCCAGAAAATCCCATTGTCTGATTTTTAAAGAATTTTATTTGCAAATTATGGTGGAAAATAAGTATTTGGTCACCTACAAAAAATAAAGATTTCTGGCTCTCACAGACCTGTAACTTCTTCTTTAAGAGGCTCCTCTGTCCTCCACTCATTACCTGTATTAATGGCACCTGTTTGAACTCGTTATCAGTATAAAAAGAAACCTGTCCACAACCTCAAACAGTCAGACTACAAACTCTACTGTGAGAAATCAACCGTGGGAGCAATTATTAGAAAATGGAAGACATACAAGACCACTGATAATCTCCCTCGATCTGGGGCTCCATGCAATTTCTCACCCCGTGGGGTCAAAATGATCACAAGAACGGTGAGCAAAAATCCCAGAATCACACGGGGGGACCTAGTGAATGACCTGCAGAGAGCTGGGACCAAAGTAACAAAGGCTACCATCAGTAACACACTACACCGCCTGGGACTCAAATCCTGCAGTGCCAGACGTGTCCCCCTGCTTCAGCCAGTACATGTCCGGGCCCGTCTGAAGTTTGCTAGAGAGCATTTGGATGATCCAGAAGAGGATTGGGAGAGTGTCATATGGTCAGATGAAACCAAAATAGAACTTTTTGGCAAAAACTCAACTTGACGTGTTTGGAGGAGAAAGAATGCTGAGTTGCAGCCAAAGAACGCCATACCTACTGTGAAGCATGGGGGTGGAAACATCATGCTTTGGGGCTGTTTTTTTGCAAAGGGACCAGGACGACTGATCCGTGTAAAGGAAAGAATGAATGGGGCCATGTATCGTGAGATTGAGTAAAAACCTCCTTCCATCAGCAAGGGCATTGAAGATGAAACGTGTCTGGGTCTTTCAGAATGGCAATGATCCCAAACACACCGCACGGGCAACGGGTAAGAAGCATTTCAAGGTCCTGGAGTGGCCTAGCCAGTCTCCAGATCTCAACCCCATAGAAAATCTTTGGAGGGAGTTGAAAATCTGTGTAGCCCAGCGACAGCCCCAAAACATCACTGCTCTAGAGGAGATCTGCATGGAGGAATGGGCCAAACTACCAGCAACAGTGTGTAAAAACCTTGTGGAGACTTACAGAGAACGTTTGACCTCTGTCATTGCCAAAAAAGGGTATATAACAAAGTATTGAGATTAACTTTTGTTATTGACCAAATACTTATTTTCCACCATAATTTGCAAATAAATTCTTTAAAAATCAGACAATGTGATTTTCTGGATTTTGTTTCTCATTCTGTCTCTCATAGTTGAAGTGTACCTATGATGAAAATTACAGGCCTCTCTCCTCTTTTTAAGTGGGAGAACTTGTGCAATTGATGGCTGACTAAATACTTTTTTGCCCCACTGTAGGGCCTAATATATTAGTGTCTTTGGTGTTTCGAGGGTAACACCGTTATGATGTCATTGATAGGTGACGCTCGGACACGTTTTTATTTTTTGAAAGAAAATGTGCAATAACATTACGCCTCACATGCTGTTGATTGTGCTAAATTGATTAAACCCAGTATATTCCTTTAAGATCAACTGAGGTCATTGGGTTAATTCTTAAACAAGCCTACACTTTCTGATTTTATCTCTGACCACAGCTATGCCTATATTTTCAAAAATAAATGAATAAAAAAATAGTACAGCACCACTACTTTAAAAAAAAAAGGCATTTAGCTCTTTTAAAGAAATGCAGAACCTGCCACCCAGGCCAGTTAATCCCCACTTCCTGTTTCATTTTGGACATAATCCAAACATAGCACAGCTGTGCTCTAACAGCAAGTTTTTGCTAGATTAGTTTCATACTGTCCCACAGTGTAGATGTGGGGTTGCAAGATTGAGCGAATACTTTCCAAAAAGAGAAACATGAACAGCTAATGCTGCAATTAGATGAATTACTGTAGTATGAGTCAAAGCTAAGAGAATTTTACAAACTCTAATCAATTCACATTGATGAATAAAGCTGCTCTTAAAATCCCCTAAATATGCATAGCAGGCTACAGCGGTTGCCATATTGTCATGGCATTGCATCAGCTATGTAAACTGGAGGAGTAGCCGTTCTTGGTGACTGAACCTCTTCCTGATGAAAGAAACCGTGCTTGCCGACAGAGGGCAAGCACCTCATTGGTCATTCAGGGCTTGTTTCTATGGCTCCCCGATGGGCATCCAATTACGGTGTAGTGGAACAGTTCCTGTCTCCATCATTAGCGGGTATGAGTCTAGTTTGATGTTTTTATCAATATCATAAAAAGCTATATGACAGCATGGAGCGAATGGACAAACTGGCATAAAACCAATCAAGAAGAGAATCAAAAGGAATAGGAGAGACAGAGCGATGAGGAGAGGGGTGGATTATATATCTATGTCCTCTTCTCTTTGTTATGAGATTTATATTTTCCTCCATGTCTACGCGCTCTAATCTAAAGACAGCTGAAAGCGTCAGATATGCAGAGACAGCATTACGACTGGACAATTATATACACAGGACAGACTGGTCAGATTACTGATTCCCATAGTAACTATCAAGATTTTTTTTTAATCATCATAATTATAAGAGTCAATTTTCACTACTTATATCAAGCACTAAGCCCTAAATAGCTGCCTGAACCAACATCTGCTTCAGAGCACAAAAGTGCTGTGCCTAAACCCATCACAGGGATTTGCATCATTTATGTCAACCTAAAAATATCCTCATCAACCTAGAAACCGATAGAAGACCCCAATTTCAAACAAGTATAATACACTGCATTATAGCAGTTATAATTTTGTGAAATCCGTTCTCTATTCACAGGACGATGACAGAGGGAATGAGCACCCACCAAAGACCTTGTTTGAAAAAGAAACTTCCAACTCAAGGAGAGACTTTCAAAAAGGTGAACCTGGAAAATCTCATAAAATGATAAAAACATGCATTCAGAGAAAGAGAAAAAATGTATTTTTTTTTAACTAATAAATAGTCTATTAAAATTCTATTCTATATTTTACACCGTTCAAAAGTTTGGGGAGGATGCATTAAATTGACAGTAGACATTTATATTCTTACAAAAAATTATATTTCAAATGAATGCTGTTCTTTTAAACTGCGAATTCATCAGAGAATCCTGATAAAAATGTATCTCAGTTCCCACAAAACTATTAAGCAACACAATTGTTTTCAACATTGAAAATAATAAGAAATGTTTCTTGAGCACCAATGATTTCTGAAGGATCATGTGACACTGAAGACTGGAGTAATGATGCTGAAAATTCCACTTTGCATCACAGGAACAAATTATATTTAAAAATACAGTTTTACTGTAATTTTGATTAATTCAGTCTTGGCAAGCATTTTTCAAAAACATTAAAGTCTTGCAGACTCCAAACTTCTGAACTGTAGTTTACCATTTTTAATAATTGAAAATAAAAAAACCCTAGGCCTATCATTTTAAAGAAAAATAGATATTCATTTTGTGATTTGCTGAAAATGACACTTTTGTTAAATTATTAGTGTTTTATAAAATATATATTTTAAGTAAGGGTTAGATGATGGCTAATGTAAATGTAAAATAAGGGAAAAATGAGTATCTACTGAATATCTAACTGAAAAATAAAAAAAAAACACTTGCAGATATATTACTTTTATACATTGTGCTTCACTAAATTGCTATAAAAAATTACAGCTTAAGGTCTTGAAACCGATTTACCTTTGTGAATTGATCTCAGACGACCGTTTAAGAGAGTTCTGACACTTCTGTTTTAATAAAAACACATCATATAGCATTTATTAAACATGGACACTGACTCCAATGACATGCACACCAATTTATCCTTTAAATGTTGAGTGTTAACATTATTGCAAACACTGGTTCCCTGCGCTTTCATGTATTATATTTTTTTATTATCTTAGGATAAAAAAGAAAAAATAAAGAAAAAAACATCGACAATTACATGGGATGTCGTGTTTTTCTGCATAATTTATCGTTATACACAGTGGGGGTGGGGTCGGGTTGGGTCGTGAGACTAGGAAAAAGGAATGCTGGCACACCGTAGCCTTTGTACAACAGCCTGAAGGACTACGTACACCAGCACACACTGCGCAGGAAGGGGTCAAAGGTCTTAGCGCCTGCGGACAGCACGAGAAGCATTCACAGTAAGGAGGGGAAGAGCGAGGGAGAGGGGGAGAGGGTGATTGCAGCACTGGCCTGGGTGAAGACAGGGAAAAGGAGAGATGTGTGGTCTGCTCTACCTCTCCTCTCCTCCCCTCCTCTCCCCTCGCCTGATTGCCTAGATTTTTATCGTCTTTGACACAAAAAAGGGATTTTATATACACAGAATAGCTACAGGACCCTCCCTCCCACCTCAGGCAACGGTGTCGTTATCCACACACGAAACACATCAATCAAAATGAAGTAAAACAATATATTGGTCAGGATATTTTCTTCGTTATGATCAATGGCGTTCGACGTGACTGTCCTCAAGCTGTTGGAGGGATGGGGAGGAAGGGTCCTTTTTCTCTTCAGTTTATTTTCAAGTTTTCTCCTTTTTTTATTTCACTGGTGTTGGTTGGTTTTTCTTGTTTTTGTCCGGCATGTATTTGTTTGTGTGCATGTCTGTATGTGTGTGTGTGTGTGTGTGTGGGGTGTGTGTGCAGATGCCAAAAAGTGTTCAGACTTTTGTAATCTGTGCGTGCTGTTCCTCATCAAAAGGTTCGTTTTCCGGGTCGGAATCAGTGGTGTCTGAATACCGGTAGTGATCTGGTTCATTATCACTCACATCCGGAGTGACAGAAGTTGAAGTGCTCGCTTCTGAGTTTGAGGGCTCCTCCACTGTCTTGGTGAAGTACAACTTCACCTGAGAGAGAGAGTGAGAGAGAGAGAGAGAGAGAGAGAGAGAGAGAGAGAGAGAGAGAGACAAAGGACAGGGTAAAAAATAAATAAGAATCCTCGGGAGCACACAAGAAAAATAAAATCAATTCTAAATGTATATTAAAAACGTATTTTCTTTTTATGTACACTACCATTTCAAAGTTTGGGTCGGTAAGGATGTTCTTGAAAGAAACTTGCATTTGTTGGATCAAAAATACAGTAAAATCAATAATATTATAAAACATTTTTTATCATTTAAAATAACTTTTCTATTTTAATATATTTTATTACATGGTCTGTCATTTAATCATAAAGTTACAATTTCTTTTGCATTAATAAGTGCAGTTACTAATAATATTACATGTTTATTTCTTGGAAAGGCACAGTTGACAGTAAAGCACTGAGCTTGAGTTGAGATGCAGATAAAATTAACTTTTAAAAACAACCTAATTTTTATAGGGACATTTTTTAATATTCCACTCTTTGTACCATTGTTCTTCTATAGTATCATACTAAACTGACCGACAGCTTCAGTGATTATAAAAGGAGTGCTTTTTACTTGCTTTTTTATAATATCTAAACATAAATTTAAAAGAAAAACGTGAGAAAAAAAATATTAAGGAGTGTGAATGGCTAATAAGCCAAAGTGCTCCTCTGCCACCATCTACTGGGTATAGTTGAACTTTCATATCTTTTTTATTTTTAAATAAAAACTCTTTTTTTGCCACGTGTTAATTTTCCTAAATCTTGAAACATTTAGTTTTACACATGGGGACAATCTTTGATAGATGTTGAACAAATAATGTTTTTGGCCATCACATTAAAAATATTATTTAAACTGGAAAATATTTAGAGCTATTTAGAGATATTTAATGTAAAAACATTATTAAAGGGATAGTTCACCCAAAAATGAAAATTAGCCCATAATTTACTCACCCTCAAGTAATCCTAGGTGTAAAATCGGAGTTATATTACAAAATTCGAGGCTAATCCAAGCATTAGAATTGCAGTAATAGTTGGTCTGTTTTCGAAGTCCACAAAAAGTGCATCTACCCATCAAATAACGTGCTCCACGCGGCTCCGGGGTGTTAATAAAGGCCTTCTGGAGCGAATCTATGCGTTTGTGTAAGAAAAATATCCATATTTATATCCACTTTATAAAGTACTCTCGGCCGACCGCCTTCCCTGTTCAATTTATGGAAAAATTGTTGAAAGTTCCCCTGCCGATCGAAAGACTAACGCGACCAGGTACGCTCGTCATGACGTCACGTACGCATCTTGAGTTTCCCTTTCAACATTCAACACTTTTCCACGGAAGGCGGTCGGCCGAAAGTTTACTTGATAAAGTTTTAAATATGGATATTTTTCTTACACAAACGCGTCGATTCGCTTCAGAAGGCCTTTATTAACACCCCGGAGCTGCGTGAAGCACGTTATTTGACGGACAGATGCACTTTTTATGGACTTTTACGCCACTATTACTCCAATTCTAATGCTTGGATTAGCCTGGACTTTTGTAATATAACTTCGATTTTATTAGTCTGAAAGAAGAATGTCATAAGCCCTATTCGCACCTATTATCCCTATTATCTGGGGACTAGGGGTGGCACGGTACATGGAAAAAAACCGAACCATTCGGTTCGCTTGTCTCGGTTCGGAGTGTGTGCTTCGCACGGTTCGACGCATGCGCAATGTATCCTCGTGCCTATATGTTACCTCAGACAGTGGGTGTCCTTTTAGCGCGAAATAAGAGGTGTGTGTGTGTGTGTGTGTGTGTGTGTGTGTGTGGACATACAGTAAAGTAAAAGTGGAGTGCTGCAGGTCACGTCACGTGTAGAAATGCAAGTGGGAGAGATAAGGAAGGCTGCCCGGAGTTGTTTGAGGATGCGCCAGCAGGGCAGATGCAGAGCGGAGAGCGGGAGCCGCGCGCGCCCGTTGCGCATACACACACTGGCAGTGTTTGTCTCGCGCAGCTGAACCGCGGCTCGTGTATTGCAAACAGACAAATATTGTCCATTCTGTCACATTTTCCGGTGTTCTCCTCCGACCCCTGTCTGCCTCATGCTTTGATTTATGATGGGCAGCATATCTGCTGCAAATGCGATCGTGTTCCCCTCTGTCTCATACACACATGCATATATAACATGTTGTATATAAGTAGTTCACATGATAAATGTAACATTTAAAAGTTAAGATATGCTTCTAGTTTTAATAATTTAAACATGCCTTTGAAGTTTGGGCAGAAACTTCTGGCAGTGTTGTGTTTTCGTGTATTTTTTTTTTCCCACAGCGGTGGATGTCATATGGTGATTGTGAAACACACGGAACACTTCATGGTGAAATTTGTTAATCAGGTCAGCTGAATTAAAGCCACAGTGCATTGTTCTGATCAAAATTTATATGATTAACAAGAAAAATGTTACGCCAATGTGTCGGACTCGGTAGACAGCCAGTTAGGAAACAACTTGATATAAAAAAAAATTGTGGATGATTAAACTATATATATATCATATGCTGAAGTAAATTTCTGGAGTGTTAACGATAAAAAACAACAACAACAAGAACCGCACAGAACCGAAAACCGTGACCCTAAAACCGTGATACGAACCGAACCGTGGGTTTTGTGAACTGTGCCACCCCTACTGGGGACCTCTGGTGATTTGTAATAATTGCAGAGAATGTCTGTGATCTTAATCCCGTGCGAATCGGCCATGTCTGTAATATGTAAAGTAAAAATTCCCCCGCAAATTACCTACCATATTCCGCTAAACACTGAGGTCCTGTGATAATATTATTCCCGTGCGAATCGGCATCTCTGTGATTTGACCGGGATTAGGCGGATCGTATATAATTTTTGCAAGGTTTTTGTTTCCTGTGCGTATTTTTATCTTTATCTTTCACGAAGAATGGAGCTAGGCTGCATAAAATGCGCACCGATTATACTTTCTCCTTTAGAATGAGCACCAATTTGGGAGTAAATTGCTTGAATGGTGTGTTTAATATTCTTAATGAAAAACACAAAAACAGAAAAGGACAATGACAAACTCGCTTAAATGGGCGCTTTTACATTTAGGTTTGAAACTGAATCTTCCGCCGTATATTGTTATTATTGCTCAGTTCAGTTTTTAATTGTAGCGTCTGTTCTCTAATTGAACTAAATTATTTTTATTACTTTAAAACAATCAAAATGATATGGATACGACTGTTTATAATTTCATACAGCTATATCCATAACTATCCAAAAAACATTTACAAGTCTTGACATCATATCCGGGAGATAAGTCAGTAAATTAGAGTAAAATCACAGGCTTGCTTATCCCGTACGAATGCGCCACGCAAAATTCAGATGTGGGGGAGTAATTTCTAAATCACACGAGGTCTCCAGATAATACTAATCCCATGCGAATAGGGCTATATACACCTAGGATGACTTGAGGTGAGTAAATTATAGGCTAATTTTCATTTTTGGGTGAACTATCCCTTTAATACAACTATTTCTGCCACAATACCATGGTTACAGTAAGCGTTACTACATTAAATCCATGGTGAATGTTGGTGATTTGTGCACTGAAAAGCCTTCTATAACTTATTCGTTCATGGTACAATATTTCTACTGGTTACCACAACAGCTCTGTTTGCTCTGATATCTATAATATCATATATATTACAGTTGTTCTGATTCCGATACTAGTATCGGAAATATCACAGATACCACAACAAATTCTGGCATCGGTATCGGCGAGTACTTGAACCCATGTACCGATCCGATACCATTTTCTTAAACAAGACCTAGTTATGACCGCGAGCTTTGCCTAACCACTGCGCGGTTCTTCTTCTTTGAAAATGCGTTAGCAGTGTGTCCGCTGTTTAGCAGTATTTCAGAATGGACCAACCAGACAGTAAAACGGCGACTAGGGATGTCTTCAGTACCAAGTCGGTGCCGAAATTAAAAAATGTGACGATACCAGCATTTCTGTAGTACCGGTAATAAGTTACCGACTCCCGAGTAGGCTATATTCGGTACCCGCAGCTAGGGCTGAACGATATATCGTTATCGTATCTATATCTAGATATGAACTTTCAAGATATTACTATAGAAAAAAGCAACGATATAGACGATATAGATTTCCCCTCTCCGCGCTCGCCCTGCATACAACTCTGGCAGTCACAACAAACACACGAGTGCCCTTGAATGCACCGCTAAAGCCAGCGCGCACACACTACCAGGGACGTGGGAGCTATATTGTGAGGGGGGGGGGGGGGGGGTATTTCCATGGTGACGCGTCATTGCTTGTCACGTGACACACCGCAGCAGCAACAGTACTGAATGAATGATCTGCTTTTATGTCATTTTTTCCTTTTTTATTCAGAATATTCACAAATGTGTTAGCTATGGCATGAAATATCTGATATTCCGATTGTCAAATACATACATGCAAGTGGAAGTATATTGTTGTTTAAACACCTTTATAACGATCGCGTTAGTTGAGCTGTATGCGCGATGAACTGGGAATAGAATAGAGTAAACATTGAAGTTACTTACACAATGTGTATCTGATATGAATAAAACGTGTCGAATTATAATGGAAAGGATTATTATTACCTCTTCCATAGACATCAGTGTGTATTTTACAAACTCTAAATGTATTGTTTTTTTTGTTTTTTTATATGTTTGAAACCTAAAATAAACAGTATGTGGTTGAAAACACTGAAAAGTTGTAATATATGACAGCTCAGAGCGCGCCTGTCTCTGGCTAAATTCAACATTTGAATTTAGCAGTTGATCATGTGATGCACTTGATCATACCCTCCAGGGACCAGCCTAGACACAAATTTTTGAAATGTAGGCTTAAATCAAACACATTTTAATTCAGATTCTGGTTTTCACCGAACACATAGTCATATCGTATTGTATCGATATCGAGATATCTGGCATGAAAATCGAGATATGAAATTTTGTCCATATCGTTCAGCCCTACCCGCAGCTGCATTCAGTCGCTTCCGTGTTAATCTAAGCACAGGGCTCCAGACTGTAGCTGAATATATACTAGTGTTTGTGAATATTAAACTGCCAAATACTATTTAAATATTACTCCAGCAAATTCTACGTCTCTGTGAATGACGGGCGCAGATGCGCAGGCGCTCGCTGTCTTTGTAGTTTGCCGTGTGTCACTATATGAGGACACGAACACATAAACCTCCACTTCATGAGAATTTACCGTTTCGTTTGAGATAAAACTGTCATATCATGAACACACACACTCAAAGATCTTCACGGCAACCCATCAAAATAAAAGTTTGCTTTAACGAGAATAAATTGACAATATATTAAGCTACCGTTGTAGCCTACAGTAGATTTAGCTACATCTCTATGTAATAATAATACGTCTCTACTAATAATAATAATTATGCCTAGACGGTTGCTTATTTTTTACTTGTTTTGTTGTAAAGAGATTTATTTTATGATTAATATATTTTTTATATTCCTAGACTTGTTTGTTGCACAGTTTTTTATACAGTTATATTGTAAAACGAAAATATATTTTTCAGTTTGCGGTGTTAAATTTGTGGCTGCATTTGAAGTTCTTTTTAAGTTCTTTTTAAATAATTAATATTACCGTCAAATAAATGTCAGATAATAAAAAATAATGTAATAAATACAGTAGTGTATTTGTTCATGTTTAATTAAGGGATAAGTCTGAGGCACACCATAAAATAATTCTAGCAATTCATACAGGGCTAGTAGTATATACAGCTGTATATCGTCGCTGTCCGATGAAAACCACGTATGTCCATTTTGCCAATTTTTAGATTTTTCGACGGATTGAATATCCAGGTTCATTTCCGTATACAGTATGCTTCACATATCTAAATGGCCAATGAAAAGTTGTGAAATCATGTCATCTGATTTTCACGTATATCCATTTGGTGTCAAAGCTGTCAATCACGCCGCGTATCTCCCGCCCTGTGGAAGCATCTCGCCGGTCTCGTGAAGTTTCATCGAAGCTCAGCACTGGATAGCCGAAAGTACGACATTGAAGCTCTCCACAGTTTAGTTCTAATCTAGTTCTTCACAGATTAGTTTGCTTGCTAGTATGTAAATAAACTCTATCTCATTGATAAGATTCAAACTTTTTTTTTCTTAGTCAAACTGATCAAATTATAGCCTGTAATGCTACTGTCATGATTGTCACTAGAACATGCCTCACTCATACTGCTATCACCGCTTGCCAGAGGCTGAGAATGTCCAGCACGTAATCCTTCTCTCAATATGAAACGCGACTTGGCCATTCTAATTAATGATCGGAAGAACGTGTATCGACCACTGTTACTGTAAAATATGCACGTATGTCCATTTAAACTCAATTTTGGTCAAATGTGGATTATATCAATACACTGGCAAGAATATGGTTACATGTAAATATTCCGTACCAAGTATGACAACGCTACATTCAACTGCTTATGAAATACGGTGTTTTTTCACTTCCTGAAAAGTATCCGTTTTGGACATACGTGAGTTTCATCGGGCAGCGACGATATACAGATACACACCTAGGTATCGGATCAGTACTCGGTATCGGTTGATACCCTGAGTCCAGGTATCGGAATCGGTATCGGGAAGGGAAAAAGAGTATCAGAACATCTCATATATATATATATATCTGTATAACAGAGAATTCTGAACCGAATTTAAACACTTCCCATTAGATCTTGCTGCAAAGTTAATTCTGCAGCAAATTCAATTGGTTTCTCATCTCCAAGTGCTGTGTAGTAACTAGGGATGTCATGAGAAGCGATACTTCGGTACCAAGTGGGTATCAACATTTTAAAATCCTGACGGTACTTGTTTTTCTTCAGTACCGTAGGTACTAGGGGTGTAACGATTCACTCATCTTCTCGATGCATCGATTACAAATCCTGACGATGCATATGCGTCGATCTTGAAACGTGCATTTTGAATCGTGAATCGTTTATTTCGGCCAGATAATCGATTTAAAATGCTAAGAATCGTATGAATCGCGATTCAATAGCGATTCAGTGCTTTATAATTAACATTAGATTATATCTACTAAATGTGTGAATTAATAGAGACGTTGTGCTGCGTCATCTGCGCTCTCACAGCTCGCCTTCACAGACATGCTTTACCGCCTTCACTGGAGTGCTCTCGCGCTCCGTCCGTCGCTCACTGACACATGTTTGAGCTCTCCTCCGGATGGCCACTGCGACCACATGAGCAGATGACCGCTCTCAATCGAGACAGGAATTGTCCCACGTCAAACCGCAAGCCATTGTCAACTGCCAAGTCACCGCGGTCACTACTGTTGAAATAAAACGCTTTCATTGCGTCGGAACGTCACCGTTATTTTATATAAAATAAAATATTTAAGTTTTACGGAAATACAGTAGGCCTACCTGAGCAGTTGAAGTAAAACCCCGCTTATTCAAGGATTAACATTTATTGCATGGACGGAGCAAACACGTTTGTGTAAGTGTCTAAAATGCATACGCACAGTTCTGATGAATGATACATGAAATTTAACTTAGTCGTTTAACTGAATATACGAAGGAAAATGCTAAAGTAACTAGGGATGGGGCCGATCCGATCCAGTATCGGTATCGGGACCGATACCAGCTTAATTCACGTATCGGATTTTCCCGATCCAACCTGCGGAGAAATCCGATACCCATGAGCCACGTCTGCGCTTTCCAAAAGTGATTCCCGCCGGCTTGTCTGCTAGCTGGCTGCAAACTATGGAATGGATTTCCTGAACGGAGGTGCGGCTCAATGAGACAGAGTTATGAGACACGCCCCACTCAGGGAATCCATTCCGCAGTTTGCAGCAGGATAGCATTGAGCAGCATTGTGGCTAGCCAATGTCAGCTGTGTGGAAATACTTCACACTGGACACACCGCAGAGCAAGACAATGTTTGCAAAACCGTAGCCTAATTCAGAGAGGTGGAAGCTCCCTCGCGTCGTACAATACAACGAACGCAATCAAACATTTAAAAAAGCAGATAAGACTAGGGTGACATTTAAGAGATAATAATCAGGGCTTGACATTGACAATCGCCATCTGCGTGTATTTCGGCTGTGTAACACTCACACCAGCCACTTTGAACTTATTATGGTCTTCTCAAAAGCCATCTGCTATAATCACTTTGCGCATTATAACCAATCACACGTGTTTATATTGAGTTTATGAATATAATAATCAGAGGTGTTCAGATTAGCAGAGTTTTGTTCAGAGCGCGCGCGGCTCTCACTCTCGCTGAAATCTACACTCAAAGCAGAGATAAATGAGCGATGCACGCAGGAGATTCATTCATCATACAGTGATTGACAGTTTTTGTTCTATTTCAGCACCGAAAATAGTTTCAAACAAAACACAGCAGAACCAGAGCGCATCTTATATGACTAGCAAGGTTGGCTTGACGTTCGCGAATCTAGGGACCGTCTCTAAAGTTACATACAACATTGGTAGGCTATACACGTTTCTAACTTAAATGGCATTTGAAGAGAATGACTTAGTCATAAAACTGACTGTAAAGTGTTCGTCAAGGTGTTAGGTATGATGCACACCTTTTGGATTTTTGATATTTAATCAAATAAACTGTCAAATAATATGAAAATATATGCTTTATTTCACTAGAATACTGTATGGGCTCTTACACAAAATATGCTAGATTTAAATGTGTCATAGCTGATAGAACACTGATGAGAATATATTTACAGATATAATATTAGAGATTTATGCATTATGCGTTGCCATTGACGACGGCCATTATAAGGAAGGAAATCCCACAGAATCTAGCTTAAAAAAGTGCGTAGAGCTGCTTGATTTATTTTTTGTTTGTTGACTTTCAAATATAAATTGATAACCATGATAATTTGGGTCACTATTATGTTCATATCATACTTGCCTGTTGAGTGGAGTTTATGTCAGCATCATATTAAATCAACAATAATGATAATAATAATATTAAAGCAAACACAGCTCTGGTATCGGAATAGTAT
Organism: Gobio gobio; assembly: GCF_949357685.1. Classification (NCBI taxonomy): domain Eukaryota; kingdom Metazoa; phylum Chordata; class Actinopteri; order Cypriniformes; family Gobionidae; genus Gobio; species Gobio gobio. The sequence goes on along the minus strand of NC_137106.1, from coordinate 25,986,983 downwards.
CGGTATCGGCGATATCCAAATTCAGGTATCGGGATCGGATCGGAAGTGAAAAAATGTGGATCGGTGCATCCCTAAAAGTAACTACAACATTACCAACACTGAAATAAGAGCGTACGGTTTATATATCAATCAGATGCGCATTGAAGTAGCCTCCGAAAATAGAGTAGACACCGGTGTGTTTTCTTTCAGAATCATCATAGGGAAAATTACCCGTATAAAGAGAACAAAGAGGGTTTTTCTTTCTATTCTGTGAAGAAAAGTTAGTTTAGGATTAGTTGGAAAAGTGCACGATATGAGTCTCTCCATGCAGCATTGTGTGTTTAATGCCAGGAACACTTTAATAAGGTGGTGTAGCCATTAACATTATCCTACACAATAGTTAGCATTAACTAACAATACTTTTAAAGCCTTTTTAAATTCTGGCTTATGTAAATTTCTACAAATGCCATTTTATATGGGAAGTAAAGTGTGTAATAATAATAAAACAAAGTAATATAAACTAACATTAACAATGGACTAAAGGGTTTTTTTTTTTTGGTCACACTGTACAGTAAGGATGTATTAGTTAACATTAGTTAATGCATTAGTGAACATGACCTAACCAACTAACCTGGTATTATGTTTTATTTTGCAACACCTCTGTTCAGCATTAGTTTATATTTGTTTATGTTAGTTAATATAAATCCAGCTGTTCATGGTTTGTTCATGTTAGTTCACAGTGCATTAACTAATGTAAACAAGATTTTAATAATACATTAGTAAATGTTGAAATTAACATTAACAAAGGTAAAATAAATGCTTTATAAGTGCAGTTCATTATTAGTTCATGTTAACTAATATAGTTAACTAATGTTAAACTAATGAACCTTATTATAAAGTGTTACCCTTTTTTTGCCCACTCTCTGACCTCTGAAGGCCGCTGTGTAATTAACACCCTGACTAAGACACATTAGGGGATCCTTGACCATCCTTTACCATCCTATGAATGCATAAAAAAAAATGCATAATCGAATCGCATCGAATATTAATGTGAATCGTCTCGAATCGAATCGTTCTGAATTGTCAAAAATCGCTCTTGAATCGAATTGGAAAAAACCTATGAATCGTGAATCTAATCGATTCGCTTCCTACCCAAAGATTTACAGCCGTAGTAAGTACTGATGATACCAAACATTTATGCACTAGGCCTATAGCATGCAGGTCTGTGTGCTTCAACCAAAGCGCACACAGTGTGCGATTGTCAGATTTTCGTGGCTTATTAGCCTACTACACATAAACGTTCCGATACACACAGTTATGTCAAAATGCCCGTCTTGGCGAATATTCGCGCTGGTTATGTGAATGTTAACAGCACGTGTAACAGCATATCGTCTCCATCCATTAGCCGTTAAAACCTGATACTGTATACTATTGGCTGTCTGTATTATTAATGAAAATCAAACGACAAAAGAAAAGCTTTAAAGGTCCCGTTTTTCCTGTTTTTTTTAAGCTTTGATTGTGTTTACAGTGTGCAATATAACATGTGTTCATGTTTCACGTGTAAAAAAACACAGTATTTTTCACACAATTTACTTATCTGTATACCGCTGTTTTCACTGTCCTCAAAACGGCTTGAAAGATTTCCCTGTTCTATGAAGTCCCTCCTTCAGAAACACGTAACGAGTTCTGCTTGTGCCAGCGGTTCCCATGTTGTGATTCGACAGCAGCTTAGCGCACATTGCCCGGAAAGGTCACGCCTCTTACCATAACGGGGAGATGAACGCGCTCAAACTACAGCCCCTGAAGGCCAAACAAAGGTGATTTGACTCCGGGATGAAAATAACAGCGTCTGGACGACATGGCGACAAACGCAACCGAACGCAACACTTCCTCTTCTCCACGAGGGAGAGCAACAAGACCACGCCCCCTTTTTTGCGTATTCTTGTGGGCGGAGGTTAGTCAACAAACTGTTCTATTGACGTCATTAAAGCAGGGATGTACAGGGATGTAGTCCAAACCGGCTGTTCGCTGTAGGCTTTGAAAGGGAACTTCTGTTAAATAAAATATCTCGCTTGGCATTGAACTTTGAGCTTTATAATTTTACAGGTATTATATATGCTCTAACAGCAACATTACACACTAAGTAAAGTTTGAAAAATGGGATCACGAAGAACAGGACCTTTAATAAAGATTAGTCTATATTTAACTTAAACAGTTATGATTATTCAGAGTTGTTTTATATTTGATTATTCAATTTCTGTGGTATTTTTACTTGAATACTACTGTTACACCTACCTGAAAAAATATGCATTGTTTAATTTGTATCTTTATTCTACTGTATTTATTTATGCTACTGCTTCTAATGTGTTTATTCATTCTTTTTTTATTACTGACTTTTGCAACAAGTTAGGCTACCTTATTAAAACACAAATATAAGTGAGCAAACACTTTGGTGAGATAATTGAATATCTTAAAAAAAATGTAATGTTCAAATGTTTAATGTTTTACCGTGGTATCAACTTTAGTATCGAGTATCGTGTACTTTTTGTGGTATCGGTACCGCCTACTAGATTTTTGGTATTGTGACTGTGAGTAAATCTATTCTGATTTGTGCTGCGCTGCGCAGCTCAAACAAGCAGTGCGGATTTGTTCCGCTTTTGTTTCGTTTGCCATTTTATGTTTCTCATATGCAACAGAAATGGCAGCTCTTGTCAATTGGGCAAAATGGTGGTTGCACCAGTGTGAAGGCTTTAAAATACCTTGTAACGTATAATTAACGCATATACTTAAACACTGCTTGGCCCGTACGATGTTCTGACAGATAATTGTGCTGTTTAATATTTTTGAGACGTTGCGTTTTCCCTCAATGCATAACTTGCATTTCACAGGTACATTCTCCTGTCAGGAGTGGACGAGCCTTATGTAAGCGAGTCTCCACTAAACTGCACTAAACAGACTTCAGCGGATGAGCACCAGAGCACAATAATTCTGACTAAAATATTTTTGTTTTTTAACATGTAACCACCAAGTTTGAAATTATGCAAATGTCATGAAGAGAACCTGGAGTGCTTTGCATTCCTATTATATAAGGCCAGAAAACTAAATTAGGTGATCTACTGTTCAGCATAGCGTTTTGTTTCCTCACCTTGAAGTTGGGTGAGAAGTATCGGTTAGCTTTGTCCTTATTGGCCTTATCCAAGTCGTTCTTCGTTAAGGTCAGAATCAAGTAGTCTTTATCTCCATCCGCTATTCCCGCTCGCTCTCCTCCCCTTTCTGCGCCCTTTTCTCTTTCAAGTCCGCCCGCTGCGATTCCTTTCTCCTTCTCTCTCTCCCTCTCTGCCGGAGAGCTCTGGCTCTGAGAGGAGAGGCTGTCCACGTCGTTGACCACCGACCCATTCTCCACTTTCTCCTCAGCTTCTTCGGGACCCGGGATGAAGAACGTGTTTATCCAGAAATGGAACATTTTATCCTGCGCACGCAGACACAAGCACACAAGCAAAGGTTTACATTTGGGCATTGGATAGCCATAAATAGCAAGTGTTTACAAACACAAATACACATTCCAACAACTGCACTTATAAACACATTCATATAGAGAACAGAAATGCAAACAGGCACAGGACAGTAATGCTCTGTCGTGAGGGAAAAAAAGAAATAGAGGAAGAAAACGTTTAGAACACACGCAAAAGGACGTAGTAGCTGCTGAAGCAGAGACCAAAGGCGTAAAACAAAAGGAAAACCACAAACCACCAGAAGGCAACGTCTCTCTGCAGTCATGGCAACGAGGTCAAGATCCAGCAATATGATGTACCAACGAGATTATGGTTTTGAGAGGAGGTCACAGGTCAAAGCTTACACAGGAACTTACCTTCTTCATCATCTTGCTCTGTTTGTGGAAGAATTCCACTTTGATGTCGCCACAAACAGGAAGAGGCTGAGGGAACTCAAAGATCATGTGCTTCTCTTCTCTCCGTGTGTGGGCTGGGTTTGACGTGTGGATCTTTACCTTCAACTGATACACAACAAACTGAGGGTCTGTTTGATAGAACAGAGATGGGGAGAGTGACAAAGGGAGAAAGAGATCAAATGGTGGGAATAAATAAAAAAATTATTCCACGTATAATATAATATAAAGTATTGAGGAAAAGAGGGGAAAAAAGGTGTTAATTATTAAGGAGCCCACAGCCTAGTGAAATAACTCCACCCCAGGTCTGACATCATCAGTCAAGACATGTCAGTAATTAGGAACAGGGTTGATGCAAAGGGAGAGAATATGCATCCAAGAATAACCAGCCGCCCAACCCCTGCATGCACCCAGCACAGTCAGCATGTAACAAAGGGAGGTTCTTCTTTTAATCAAGTACACTAGGTGTGCGGTATGACAGTATGTTGTCCTATATATACACGCTACCATTCAAAAGTTTACATATTTTTATCAAGCAAGGAGGCAAGATGTTACATTGTTACAAAAAAATCTATTTCAAATGAATGTTTCTTGAACATTCCATTCATCAAAGTTTACAGAAAAAGAATATCAAGTAGGGCTGGGTGGTATATTGATATACATTTTTATAAACTATATAGAATGAGGCAATGCCGTATATATTGATATACAGTAGTTTGATATTACATGCGCACATGAAAAATAGGAAATGAGGAAAATGAGCCATGCTTTATATTAAAGGCTTTAAAATACCTTGTAAAGTATAATTAACGCATATACTTAAACACTGCTTGCCCAGTCAGATGTTCTGAAAGATACTTTATATTTTTGAGACGTTGCGTTTTCCTCAATGCATAACTTACATTTCACAGGTACATTCTCCTGTCAGGAGTGGACGAGCCTTATGTAAGCGAGTCTCCACTAAACTGCACTAAACAGACTTCGGCAGACGAGCACCAGAGCACAATAATTCTGACTAAAATATACATTTTGCTAATATATTTTTTTTTGGATATTAAATGTGCCATATATAGAATTTTAAACCTACAAGAAAGTGTCTTTTTATGATAGCAGCAACTGTGACTATTGATAGGCTAATATAACTAAGTAGGGATGCTCATACTGACCATTTAACCGTTAACCGAAAGTAAGGATTCTGACCCGATTAATACTATCAGTTAAACGGTTTAAAGGGTTTTTTTTTTTTTTTTTTTGTCTGCATGGTTAAAGAAAAATATGCTATATTTGTTAACTCGCGGTGCACGTCAACACGTGCCTCCACAGACATATTTCGCAAAATGAAACGAGCGAAAAAAAGTATGCCTACTGTGGGGGACCATTTCGACAGAGAGGGCGACAAAGTTACTTGCAATATATGCTACTCTGTATTAAAATACAGCAGTAATACAAGCTCTTGACTGGTGGAAAACAAATTAAAGGCGCTTATTCCCAGGATGTCAGTGCCATCTGAGAGGGTGTTTTCTGCCGCGGGTCTAACTGACAACAGGCTGCACTCCAGACTAACCCACGTATATCACGTAGACATGTTACTTTTTTAAAAACCATACAAGGTGTGGATTGAAGTAGGCCTGCTAATTTTATTTGACGGAAAAAAAACTTAGTCTGACAGAAAAAACTATTCCGGTTCTTCAAAGCTTCAAATGGATTCAGTGTATTTTCGTTTTGTCATCTTAATTTGTTAATTGTTTTAGTGAAAAATATTTAGTGTAGGCCTATTTATTTTATGCTATATTATATTATTCTGTTTCTCTCTGTTGTCAGAAACGCTGCAGGTGCGTGTAAATTTGATAATGTGAATCCAGGTTCTGTTGTTGTTGAGGTTCTGTGCCTCTGTTTGCACTGTAAAATAAACCTGTGAACATTTTTAACTGGTCACAGATACTCATCAATTGTATTTTTATTTAATGCCAATTCAGTATTATAATCTTATCAGTTAACGGTTAATATTCAGATAATGAGTGGCGGTTGTCGGTGAGGAAAATTAACCGAAATGAGCATCCCTACTACTAAGTGAATGTGTTCCTCTTACCAGTTTACATTTACTTTGTGCTTTTGTTTTTATTTATTTTCATTAAAAAGCATTATTTTTATTTTTAGATTGTAATGTTGTTGTTACAATGTTAGAATGTAAAGTGATTTTAACCTTTTTTGCACATAATATATAGTTTTTAGGACAACACTGGGCAGGATGTGAAATATTATTTTATTAAAATAAATACAAAATATTTTTTTATCCAACAAGATATGATTTTTTCGGCCATATTGCCCAGCCCTAGTATCCATAAAAATATTAGAGTAATGGCTGTTGAAAATTCAGCTTTGCCACAACAGGAATAAATTACATTACATTACAAAATATATTAAAATAGTAAACGCTTGTTTTTAATTTGTAAAAAAATAAGGCATGTGATCCGCTAAAAACAAAAAATAAGGAAAATATGGCATGCTTGTGCAGCGCTGTCAGGAGCAATCCAAGCAAGAAATAAATTTATTAGAAAATGTAACCTTTTGCAGTTTTTTTTTTTTCATTGTTTAAGGTCATTTCGCAATTTCAATCATCAACCCCCCCCAATCGTTTAATTTCTTGGATTTATGCAATTCATGTGGGTCATATTTTTGAGGATGGAAAATACAAAAATCTGTATAAAATATGGAAAAATCTAATCACTGAATAAGGTTTCACAATATTACTGTTTTAACCATTTCTGATCAACTAAATACAGCCAAATAAATTTGCATAAGAGACTTTTTTCAAACAAATCTTACCGACCACAAACTTTTAAACAGTAGTGTGTATGTATGTATGTATGTATATAAATATATCTGTTAACAAAACAGATATTATTTACATGCAAAAAAGACGAGCAAGAACTTATCATGGGGTGCATATAAGTTATAAGCGCTTAAAAGTCCAGAAATTACAGCAAATAACTAACTAGAAGTACACGTATAACACTGTAAAATAATAATACTAAATATATTAAATAGTACATTTAAAACTTTTAAATACTATAATACATTTGATTATTTTAAAGTATTTAATTCACCAGTAGTACTTAATTCTTTACTGCAATATAAAATTACTCATACCATGATATAAAATTTAGGTCATACCGCCCACCTAATGCACAACAAATTTATTCAGAGTGACCTGATTACTTTATAATAATTCTATCATTATAGTTAAATTGCTATTGCTTTTGTTCTTGATGAAAAGAGTAAATCTTTAGGACTTCTCTCTACTTCATGTTTCTAGACTCCTGCCTGAAAGAGACTAGAGCAACACAAGCTGTACTGAACTGTACTGAATGCAGCATAGGGCAGGGCCTGTCTGACATTTAAAGATGCTTCTCTTAACAGTAGTAGTAAGTAATGCCGTTTTACCCCAGTGCCAGCTGCCTTTCTTGAAGCCCTGGGGATTCACCTCACTCCTGTTTTTAACAGTATTGTCCCCTTAGAGAGAGAGAAGGAAGTTAAAAAAACACCACCATGAGCCTGATCAAGACTAGAGCTCGGTTGCACCGCACTGGCCTTGGCAGGACAGCCATCTCCCCACACACACACACACACACACACACACACACACACACACACACACTGGGGTCTGGAACTCTGGAATCTACCTCTGAATCATGGGAGTTCTGAGACTGACTCTGCACTTTTAGTTCCAATTTCAAAACATGAAGAACTTCCCAAAAATGGCAGTGATGTAGGGTGCAGTTCGGGTTGGCGTTCAGCCTGGCTGTGGCGCACAAGTTCTCGAACGTGAGCAAAACATGGACTAGCACACAATGTACGAATGGGGGGAGGGGAGGACAGAGGGCACGATCTGTGATGTCATTATATGTGAGACTGTGGTGGGCGGCAGGAGCTGAAATGTCGTAACAGAGTTCTCAGTGGAAATTTTTCAAGAAAAGAAAACAGGAACAGAGAAAGACAAAGTACCCATGAGTGTTAGAGTGTTAAAGACAGAGACAAAAAGATGTGGTACAGAGTTAAAATGACACACACAACTGCAGCTCCTTGTGAGTGTGACCACAACCCCACATGACAGCATAACCATGTCAGATACGTCCAAAAACTTTCAAAACATCTCAGCATTCAAAAAGCTTAATTGCAACACTTGTTTCATGTTTCAGAAAGGTTAAAGGAGTGTAAGACTTACTGCAGGTGCCACCACTGAACATGGGCAGAGTCTGGAAAACCATTTTATGGAAGAGGAGAGCAACGGGTTTATATTCCAGCTTGTTCTTCAGCAGGTAGCTGTAGTAATACACATACCTGCGCTGGCTGGGAATGGTCACCCCCTGAAAAAGTAAAGAAAAAAAGGCTCAGTAAAAAAAAAAATTGTGATCCGTTACAACTCGGAAATACAAACTAGCTGTGATAACTCATCATCGATGCAACAGCAGTTCCAGATTGAAAATAGAATGCAGAAGTAAAGAATGTCGTACCTTTTTATCCCTGGTCCTGACTTCCCCATAAAAGTCCAGTGCCTCTTGTGCCTCTAAGAACTTCTTGCGATGCAACAGGTAGGCGCATATCATGACCCCCGTGCGACCTTTGCCTGCTTTGCAGTGGATGGCCGCCACGTGGTTCTCGTCCTCGGACAGCCACTGGTCGAGATCCTCGCAGAAGGGCTTAATTAACTCCAACTGTGGCGGGTTGTGGTCCTCGAAGGGATATTGTGCCACTGAAGACACAAAAAGATTTAAGATTCTAGAATCACACTTTACAGTCCTTCAGAAGAGGACAGAGAATGAGAATGTTGAGTTATGATCACAATCTTCACCCAAGTGGTGCAAAACTGTCTAAAACTTGTCAGTAATAGGGGTGTCGCAATATATCAGTATTGATATCATGAAAGTATAATATCAGGTTAATACTAAACCTGAGATATCGTGGTAAATAATCCAGGCAACCCTCTACGCACACCTTGGCAATAGAATCGCCATTGGTTAGTACATTTTTTTGTTAAAACTGTTGGTAACCATCAGTGATGCGCGGGTTGATCCAAAATGAGCGGGTGCCTGCGGTCACCCGCGGTCGAGTCATCCAAAATAATTTTTAATGATATTCGGGTCGCGGTCGGTCGGGTCATCCTTATTTTCCTTTTGAATGTTGAGCGTTATTAACTTTTTAATAAATACTGACGCGGGACAAAATGCCCGCTTTCCCAACACGTTGAACTGAGCAATGCCATTGTGCCATTTTAATAGGCTACTTTTAAACGCATATAGCTCAGAAAAGTCAGTTTTATGTATTTTCTGAGAGGGGGCGGGATTTTTGTTGTCAGGGGAGAGACGCACACATCGATTAGACTGGATAAACACATGCAGCATCTTAATTGTTAAGAAAATGAAACAAAATAAATGAATAAATCAATCCATTAGGAGCGCAAACTGTTCTTTTTCTGAATGCTGTATGATATAGTCTAGTGTTATGTAATAAACATAATTTAGTTGTAATTTATAATTTAGTTGAAGCTTCTATTCAAAAGCAACTACATCACTCAGCTGGCATAAGAAAGTGAAAACTAGCTCTTAAGGGCTTTCTCGCAGTTGACCTGCTGATGACCTTCAAGCCGGGTCGAAACATAAACATCGCGTTCATCAATAGTATGCATCTAGACAGCTGAAATGGAAAATGATGGGCCGCCTCAAGAACTGCCTGCTCTCGCCGCTGCACCTCTGAGCGCACCACGTCAGGGCCTGAAACATTTTCTCAATGGCCCAATGAGCTACGATGAGCATTTATTACTTTAAAAAAATGCGGGTCAGTAAGCGGGTCGGGTACAATATTTTCTTCTTTTTTTTTGCGGTCCGAGTTGCGGGCGGGTTAGTTGAAAACGTCGGTCGGGTGCGGGTTGTTTATACATTGACCCGCGCATCACTGGTAACCATGTATGAATCCATATTTGTCATTTAACTGAACTTTGGACTGGTGGTGGTGCTTAAGATATTGTTGGTGTTTCTGTAAAAAATAGATAATAGTAATTATATTATATTATTAAAAGATAATTATAATACTACTAATTCTACTACTAATAACAATATAGAACGCACTAAGGATTGATGAGCTGCTGAGTTCATGACAGGGACAGGAAAAGATGAGCGCCAGCCAATGAGATTGCCGTTTGCGCATTAGTTCCGCCCACTACTGGAAAAAAAAACAGCATATCTTCTGCTTGTTCTTAAAAGCTGAATAATTCCAAATGAACTCCGTTATTTTGACAGGAAAATACAACAAAGAATGTTGTTAACATGTAGCGCGTCGATTTTGCGTGGTATGTAAGACTCTCGCGCTCAGCAAATCGACGAAGTTCTTCACACTAGAGTTTACGGTACATCAGATGAGCTGATTTGAAATCGTATAGATCGCTTGACGAGAGCGAAACTCTCAAGCGCTCATTCAGAGTGTTCAGCGAGTAAAAATATATTTATGCTAAACTTATTCTTAGCATCACACACACACTGCCGAGTAATATCTGAGAATTTATTAGCCAATGGCTAGTGATAGATATTATTTAATCGCCCAGAGTGACGATTTACTTGCATATGCGAGTGTCTTACTCGCATTGTAGAGGGTTGCCAGGGCTAGTAACTATCTGGTTGACACTCAAACATAGTATTAGACCAGCATGTAGCTACTCCCGCCGGGGGAGATGGGTGTTGGAGGAGTGTTGGCTTGCTTCTCACAGGTCACTGCATATGAAAACTCAGTGAAAGCACAGCCCGCAAAACTATCATTACTAGCAGCTAGGGCTGCATGATTGATCGAAATTAAACCTCATGCGCTTTGGCAACGGCTGTGATTTTTGGATGCACAGCTTGTCAGTGAAGCACGGCTCTGTGATCAGTAGTAAATGCTGCTCCTTCTGAAAGCCAGAGGGCGTAGAAGTACGATAACACACGTCGTTCCAGGAAATCCCAATAGGTATCATACTATCGCTGTAGCTGAATAAACAGGAGATTGAAAAACTTTGATTGATTAAACACAACTAATAAACACACAACTACAACAATGAGTTCTTCAAGCCTTCTCTGGTATTTTCATGATAATAAAGTATATTTATACTTACTAATCGACATCGTATTCTATACAGTGATAAAGGCTATGCTCACATTAAGAAGAGAGTTTAAATGCTAAATGTTGTCTTTAGTTGGACAAGAGGTTCATAAATGCTTCATGTTTGGAAAGATGTCTGACGCGTGTTGCTTTTTCAAATGCATGTTATATACGACTCAAACATGCAGTGCTTTCAGATGGAGCAGCGTTTACTACTGATCACAGAGCCCTGCTTCACTGACAAGCTGCGCATAAAACAATTACAAAAATCCAGCCTTTTGCCTTTTCATATTCGCACTTAAGCCAAATCGGTTTAAGCACGCTTTTGGGGTAATTGTGATTAATCGGGCAGCCCTACTAGCAGCCTAATGACTTCCCATTAATAACAAGCCATGCCAACTGCAGCAGACATTCAAATCAGTTCATATAATGTGCGATGACTGCTATTCAACTGTGGACTTAAGAACCAAGCAACTGTTTAGACCTTGGCATGTGCAGCCTCTCATCTCTTTCTGAAATTCTGTATCATAATCTGAATCCAAAAAATCTGTCTATTATATATGACAATGATTTCTGCAACTATGTCTCCTCCAGAATGCAAATCTGAAAGTTGTGTAATGTATTCTAGCCTTAAAATCAAACTCAATGACTTATATCGGCTGATAGGAAAAAATAATCGTTGACTTTTTAATGCTAGGCTACACTGAAGTGTTTTATATTTAGTTCATGAAATTATTTTACCTTGATAATGTTTTGTCTTCGTGTGGGTTCCTCTTTGTTATTATTGTTATAATAAACTCAAAAGTTTCCAAAAGAGGTGATGCAGTAGAAAAACAGTTTCCCTTCAGTGATCAGTACTTAAAAACCCTTTTCTACTAGTGTGAAGAACATTTTTATAATCCGAAGAACATTTCTCACTATAAAGCACCTCTTGTGGAATGGAAATGTTTTCATTGAACCACAGATGCCAATAAAGAGCCTTTATTTTTAAGGATGAAGTTACTGTGCTAATTGAGTGATCCCATTGCCTTCCATTATATCACCATATTAGTGGCCCTCCGATTTGAATATCTCAATTTGGTTAGTATGTTCACATTATATAATAAATGCCATCCCGCCATTCCTGTAACACCGTCACTCAAAAACACTGTATAAAAGGAATTCAAAAGGGTTTTAAACTTAATGACAGTTTAGGCAGCTGTGGTGTGGTAGCATTAAAAACATTTCTGATTCTTTTTGGAAAGTCTTGGGAAATTAGAGTTCTAAAAATAAATAAACATATAAAACATAAGCTAAAAATAACGTGCTGTGAAATATTTAGCATGCAACAAATCGTACGAAAAACGCAGCGCAACTAAGGATCACGCTGAACGGTCTTAATTTTTCTAAATGTTTGTATTGCGAGAGGTTTCAGAACAAATGCGCAATTGATTTGAGTGATCAGTCTCATAGTAAACATTCTCCCTGTCTCTCCTTTCTCCTATAGAGATGTTTCTGTTTTACAATTTATTAATTTTTTCTATTTAGGTGTAGTAAAAGAGGTACTGTGGGAAAGTACTCACGTCATCACAAATTTCACACAAAAAACCCTTGTAACAAATAAACACTTTAAATTTTAATATCGTAAAGTAGAAGTAGATGTACTCACCCCTACAGTTGAATTTGGATGCATCGTAGTGTCGTTCAGCACATCTGGTAAGGAAAGCACAAGAGTTTAGCCCAGCTCTGAGAATCCAATTTTCTTACAATAAACGCTTATCTGTAACTTATTATAATATGACTAAATACTTACAGGTTATAAATTTTATAATGGTTCTTGTGTTTAGAGTCAAGAAATCTGGAAGAAAAAACAACACCATGTAAGAAAGACTGAAATGTCACTTTTTTCCAAAAGGCAATCAGATAAAATAATTTAGAGGCTGTGATTTAGACAATGTTTAATTGTAACTTACAAAACGCTTAATTTTTCAAATATACAGTAAGACAAGAGAAGATAAAGAAAAAAAGATAAAGCTTTTTAGGTGTCTCCAACTGGACTTACCTAACCACGTCATCAATGTTATTTCTATAGACCCCCTCCAACCTTTCGGCGGGAAAGCCCATGGCAATTATGTTTGGATAAATGTCTGATATGCTTGTCAAGAAAAAGAATGACTGTACACCACTTCACAAGCCTGAAGTTCAACTTGCACTCACATAAAGAATAATTCATCCACAAATGACCACAAGCAAAACAACATAAACATTCAAAATTGTCAATACATACATGCAGCAACATAAACAAGCAACAATATTGCTTATTTGGACAGAGATTCCCCGGAGTGTGTCATTAAATGTCCGGTAAAATTGCTGTAATCATGCAGTCAGTCAATTGTACTCATGGCTTGTACCTTACCAAAGACTTCAATATCAACTAATGAGCAAACAAAGACAAAAGCTGTGATGCAAAAGCTCAGCTGTCTGTAAAATGTCACACTCTCACAATCATCATTAGCAGGTGACCTTTTAGCAAAGCGACAGACCGTAGGAGCAGGAGTGTCTGCACTTTCCACCTACGCAAAGCAGGTCAAACAGCTTCACAATCCTGACCTACACCAACCAGGTCAAAGGTCAACAAGCAGCCAAATGCAACTCAGCTCAAATGCAACTCAGATACTTTATTAATGCAGTCTCCTTACAGAGCCTTGTTCATGTCCATTCTTTCGTTTCTCACTTCCCCTGCTCACTGTGCATCTGCAGGCCTTTTTTCTACTGTATGCTCTCGCTCCCATGATGTGTGCAGACTCCGGGGGAGGTTCACACCTCAACCACAACACGGTGGAGAAAGAGGGAGAGAAGCAGGGCTTCTCTGTTCTGCTCATTTCCTGTCATACACTGTCAGAATAGAAACCCAGAAGCTTTATAAATGGATGAGTCATGCTTATTTTTAGCCCAATTCCTTTAAAACGGTTGGCGACTCATTTATCATAACTAATGTTAAATACATCTAAAGCACTAAAATAGTTGGTGTTCAGAACCAATACAGACTGGACAAACCACTGGAACCGACAGGATAAAAGAAAGAGAAAGGTGGGGGAATTTGCACTGTATTGCACCGTACGTGGCACTTCAGAATAATACGGATGGTGACCAAAGCATGTCCAAGGACTCTTTTAAAGCTCATTTGTAAAACAATTTAAGCCCATCTGAAAACAAAATCAATAATCAAACATCTTGCAAACAACCTGATTCTGTCTAATCAGTAACTACAGCAGAAGACCATTTTTCACAAGCCTTGACAACACTTCTGAAAAATGCAGAATCAACAGCTTCATGTCACTGAGCCAAATGATTGGGGTTCACAGGCAAGACGATGCACAGCTGGATGCACTGATTAGCCAATAATTATTGTAATGTTATAGTCAATAACCAATCTATAGCTGATTTTAATATTGTATATCATGTATACCATCAATCTTTAAAATGTAAAAACAAAACAAAAAAAACTACTAAATATCCTATATCAACAATACACACACACACACTGCAGGTATTTTGACAAAGGCATTCTAATGACAAATGCATATTTTATGAAAAGTAAAGATGGAACATCAATGTGAATGAAACATCTATCAATTCTCATCATGTGTAAGTAATGCGTAGCAGACCACAGACAGAAGAACAAGGCATCTGCATTGCATCCCTTTCCCTCATCAGCTGCTAAGCAATATCTCAATGTCAGCCAAGTACAAACACTGTAAGAGCTAGTGGTTTTGACATGTAAACCATTTCAACCCAGAATGCTAAAACACCCTCCACCCCTTCTCAACATAGCAGCGTGCAAGAATTCTAACATGACACTTCAACCACAAGCACATAGACTTAAAAAAAAATCTCAGAAATCAAGCAAACGCAAAAGTGAGGCTGTGACTTTTCGAAACACAAATGTTTACATCAGCAACAGAGAATACACTATTTTAATGTCTCTAATGAGCAGACTAAGGCGTTAAACTCTGCAGCTCAGACAGCTTGCATGACCTTTCCCAGCATGCTCAGTACTCCAGTGGTGTAGCTTTTCAGAATCAGAGGTGAGATGTACTGCAGTAATAAAAAGGCAATGCTGGGGGGTATTCCAGAAAGCAAGGTTACCTTACCATCAAACATACACTGAACTCTTGGTTGATTAACCCAAACCTTGCCTACTCAAGGTATGCTGGCTCCAAAAACACGTCCGTGAGTAAGTTCATTCAACTCAGAGTATGTTCACGGTTAACACACAAGACATTCTCGACAGAGCGATGAATAAACGAGTCACTATGAAAATGGATGCTAAGAAAAAGCAAACATACTACTAAATTCTTCTTCTTTTGTTATTCTGCCCCTATTTTGTTTTTTCGAATATTCCTTTTCATGCAGTCTGTATTATAGCTGTTTGTGAATGTTAACGGTCTGCAAAGTTTAATCATTGATTATTGTCAAGAACTTGACCCGCCCTACAACGTGTGATTCGCAAAACAGTTGCTCTTGAAAGATTTCCCAGTTTATTTGGTCCAGGTTACTCCTCAGAATCACAACTTGAAAGTACGATTAATTAGTGATGTTTATATTTTCTACCCGGTGTTCAAAATATGTAGTTTCGTGTTTTATATTGTATAGGTCACCAACTAACTCGCATCATTACTGTCTTACTGAAATAGTTAATGCTAATCTGCTGTGTGCCCATATTACCTAAAACTGTGTCTATTAATGCAGATTGTATGTCGTTCTTACTACTATGATGAAGGATTGAGCACAATTTGTTTAACAAACTTTAATGTTACATCAGTCATTCACGCAAGTGCTCAGCTAATATATGCACTGTGTTATTGATACAGTTCCTGCATGTGCACTGCAATAAATCAGAAATATACACATCGGTTTGTTGATGGACATACACTTGTTGCTGATGTTGATGGTGAGGAATTAATTGCAACATCTCATAATGTACCTCAAAATGAGTGGTGTATTACTGAGAAACATCCTGCTCAAGTCGTCCTTGCGATGGAGGTTCGGGTTGAATAACTAGTTCTTCTAATGTTTCATCATCGGACTCTGATATGGTAAAATTGACGTCATTGTTACTGTCTTTACGGTGTGTACAATCGCTGAGCTTCAGGAAGCCTCCGGATGGAGCTGAAGTTCAGTAATGGTAATGGGCATTTGGCTACCGCTGTAAGCGATAGACGGATTGTAACAGACTGGGCCGTCTGGCCAATCAGAGCAGAGTAGACTCGAAAAGGATGGACTGAATCATCTGAAAAGTGTTTTTTGACCTTTGACGCATGTAAACCTGCTGTAAACAAAATTAGGAACCTTTAAAATAGCATAATAGGGGCACTTTAATAATGCTTTATATATATATATATATATATATATATATATATATATATATATATATATATATATATATATATATATATATATATATATATATATATATATATATATATATATATATATATATATATATATATATATATATATAAATAATATTGTGGGCAATCTGTCACGCCCACTAGAGCCTCATCAATAGATCACGCGTGCGCTGAACACCTCTGAAGTAAACTAACCCAGGAACAAAACCTGTTCTGGAGCAGGTTATGTTCAGAGTTAGTTGCTATGGCTACTTGCATATCCTGAAAATTACCTCCGTTTTTGGAACTGAAAGTTGAGGTTATCCGCTTGCTTACCCTTAAACATACCTGGGTATGTCACATAACCAAGACCATTCGTTTAATAATGCTGGAGTTCTTGATTATTTAGAAAACACCAAAAAGAGTCAGTCTCATTAATGGATCAGATAGATCTGTTACTGTTATACTTGACATCTTGTTCCATTCTAACAGTAGGCCATTTACTGTCAAACACCTGACCTGCCACACTTCCTCAAATCTACACAGCATAGCAGCAGTAAACTCCAACCGCTTGCTGGTGCAAAAACTGAACAAGAACAATCACATCTGCTTCTCTCTGCAGAAAGTTAGAAAGACCACACACTTTTACCTTAATTCTCCAGCATCAAAGGTGCTTGCACACAGGGGCCAAATTGTTCAAACAAAAGGCAGTCTGATATAAGCCAGATGAAATGAGGAAGAGGTCTAAATGCTTAAAGCAAATGGAAATCTATCATAATTCCGTTAACAGTCCCTATGAGTCCACAACCAAAAGGGAATTTCAACCTTCTGTTTCATTGTCCATGTAAAATGCATTGGAAAACAAAATATTGGTTCTGTTATGTTGTGGATTAATAAAAGATCAACATATAGGCCAAGCTGATTAATCAGCAGATATCTGGACATCTCCGAGAGTTTAGTTTTATCAGCTGAACTGACAGCTGTGTCAATTGATAATACATTTCTGTTTTCAAAGTTAATAATGAATTTTGTATAAAATGAGTAGTTTGATAAAACAGCTCACTGATATATATATCAGCCACTGGCTAATGTGCTTTCTAGATATGGGGTTTTCAAAGGCTGATACCAGTCAACCACTATTATAGATACAATAAAATGTTTTAGACATCAAAATGATGTCGTTTATCATTACCCACAGCATTTGCACTTGATGACGAAGCCGACCTGAACATATTATTGAGTAATTACCTGTTTGATAGGCTAAAGATGTTTGACATTTTCTTGTAAAGTGGACCAAGTCAGAGCTTCCGTGTCACCAAACTTCTCTCCACTAATGTGTTTGGAAATCAATTGATTCAAAAATCGCTAAGATTAGCAAGGTTAGGACACACTCCACACTGCATTATGCTCACTGAATAGACCTCTTATGTCTTTACATGATCAATAGTACGGTCATTAGCCAGTAGAAGAAATCACAGATTTGTCAATACACACTGATTTCTGCAATCTCTTCAGAAAATTGTTGTCATTGTTGTGCCAAGCATATATAGGAGCTGTCAAACTGCAATACACACACTGCTATTAAAGAAAATAATAGAGCATCCTACACTGAATCTTATATTGGAGGTCTGGAAAGAGACTGTCTGTCATTACAGCCATGTAGCTGTCAAACGAGAGATCTGACCAAGGGTGTCCTACAAGAAAGGGTAAAACAATATTCCATGATTAAAACAGCAAGAGCGTCATGACCAAGCAGTTTTAAAAGGATTTGCCTAACATAAAAAGAATTTGAAAAAGAAGCCATATTGGGAAAGCATACCCATCATTCTCACTAAAACCTGACGTTTACCAGATATAATACACACACAGACAGACACACAGACACAACATTAAACGTAAAGGAAAATAATAATAAAAAGTAGTTTAGACAGTAAATAAGAGTAAGGATACATGTCAGGTCCAAATCGAAACCATCCTCCTGGTACCTCCTCTTATTCCGACTGACTATTTCTTTAATTTTGGCAGTCATTGCCATGACAGCAGTTCAAAACACTTAAGTTTTATTCCGGTTTATTGTTAGAAAGGAGGGTATGTTTGTTCGGGATGGTTCTGAGCCTCTCTCAACCTTTAGTATGTATCTGTGCGCGCGGGCTGGCTTGGTGGGTCTCGCGCAGCGGGTCGGATTAGAGCTTCTCGCAGATGGGCCTCTATCCGCTCCGGCGCAGCAGGCCCGACTCTCCCGGTCCCGATCGCTCAGTCCTCCGATCTGCTGAAAAGGTCCTCCGATCCCGCGGCCCGGTCAAGCCGGAACGCATCCGATATAATAACCACAACAATAAAGCAGAAGTCTGTGTGTCCGGCGCGCGCGCCGTGATCAGGTCCAGAGAGAGGAGCGAATCCTCTCCATCTCCGCGCGAAGAAGAAAACACACAGACGAGCCTTTCCCGACTAGCATCGCCCGCTAGCCACCACAGCTAAACCCCCCCTCCCCAAAACCCTCCTAACGAATGATCATCGTCGTCGCTGGATGGCCAAGTTAGTTCCGTGAAAAATGACAACTGACAGTCTCCACCTGAACTGTGCGTTAGATATGCGACGGTAGCCGTTGGAGAAGCGTGAAGATGTGCGGTTTATCGGCGGGACTCATCTCTCCTCAGGGCGCTCTGCAGCTCCGCTCTCAAACTGCCATCATGGCTTCCCACGGAGGAAAAAAGAACGTAGATCCGGCACGTTTACCCAGAAAAAAAACATATCTTACCGCCACGAGGCGAAATAGTGCGTGGACGCGTGCCGTTTAGTGTTTTTAAAAAAGCAATCCGAACAGTCGTTTTAAAAAATATCAGCTAAGAAAAAAATTAAACATGTACAACACGTTGTGTGGAAGGGAAATTAGGTGATTTCCAAAACGCAATGGTGATAAAGCGACATTCGCGTTGAAGAGCGGAAAGATTTGAATGTGAGGATGTACGCAGTGCTTCTCCCTGTCAGAGCGGTCACGTGCGCGCACGGTGGCGGTACATTGTTTCGTTCCTTGCAGAGCGCTGGTCTCACCCCCACATACATCTAATAGAGTAACCTATATTTTCGTGGATGATTTTTACAGCGGAGTCTGTGGGGGTCGATGCGATGGTCCCTGAAAGTACTCCATATATATATATATATATATATATATATATATATATATAACATGGCATTAAAATGCATTAAATTAGGTTTGATGATACCTACAATGTATTATTATGCCCATGGCATTTATTTTATTAATTAACATTTTTATTAATTAACATCATTGACATTTCCAGGTCTAGATAAAGAAAAATGACTAACTAACTAACTAACTAATTATCTGTTAAGTATAGGCCTAATTATTATTGCTAGAATTATTGTTTATGTAGTGCTATTAATTGCCCTGAGTTATTAAAAATTGTTATTGAGAAGATCTAGCTTTTTATATAGGGGGTCCCTGGGTTGACAGAGCCTGGGTGGGGTTTCCTGCATCTATAAGATCCCTGGTTTAGTGCATTAGAGTTAGTATGACTTACAACAACAACAACAACAACAACAACAAAAACAAAAAAAAACTACCTCATGATCTTCAGCAGAATTTTTTAAAATACAAGTGTAACTTGTCAACTATTTGATTTCTGTATGCTGGTTTATATATGTGAGGATACTTGAGGATACAAATTATCTTTAAGATTAAACCACTGTTGTTTTAGGTGTGTTGATTATATAACATTAAACTTCTAGTAATATAGTGAATGTATGCATATTTATAAATTACCTGAGGGAGGTAGCAAAAGACTAAGTTTCCCATATAACTATTTGTTTCTGATTTTTTTTAGGCCCACAGGGTCAGGCCTAAAGAGCTAGTTAAACAGTAATAGTTGACATTGCGCCACCTATTGAAGACCATAAACACAAGAACTCAAACGGCGCTTATTCACTCTTCCCCCTACTTTCACATTTATTATGAAAAAAGTTAAGCAGCATCTGAGAACCTTGAAGAATAAGGGAATAAAATAGGTAATTTGATTAATACGTTAAAGACCTTATGAAATAAAATATCTGTTATGTGGGGTTTTGAGGCCATGTATAGTGCACGTCTAAATACTGACTTATAAAATTTGCACATTGTAACGACAGTCCACTGGTGGCAAGCTTTATGAACCCATGTGCAGTTTTATTTTAAGACCGAAAACATGACTAAAATAAAAGACATGAAGCGTGAACATGAACAAGACTCAAAACCATTACATATCCCCTCCTCTAAGGGCGGCTCCAGACGCCCAACAAAACACCACAAAACAAAAGTCTAGGAGGGCGGTCTTGAGGGAGGGATGGTGAGAAAGGCCCGTGCAGGGGGACAGGATGTGGAACCTGGCAAGGCAGAGACGGGCCTGGGAGCATGGGCGGACCGGGACCGTGGAGTGTGGGCGGACCTGCATCGTGGACCATGGGCAGACCTAGACCGTGGAGCATGGGCGGACCTGCATCGTGGAGCATGGGCGGACCTGGACCGTGGAGCGTGGGCGGACCTGCATCATGGAGCCTGGGCGGACCTAGACCGTGGAGCATGAGCGGACCTGCATCATGGAGCATGGGCGGACCTGGACCATGGAGCGTGGGCGGACCTGGACCGTGGGCGGACCTGGACTGTGGACCGTGGAGCCTGGGCGGACCTGGACTGTGGAGCGTGGGCGGACCTGCAATCGTGGAGCATGGGCGGACCTAGACCGTGGAGCGTGGGGGGACCTGCATCATGGAGCCTGGGCGGACCTAGACCGTGGAGCGTGGGCGGACCTGCATCATGGAGCATGGGCGGACCTGGACCATGGAGCATGGGCAGACCTGGACCATGGAGCGTGGGCGGACCTGGACCATGGAGCATGGGTGGACCTGGACCTTGGAGCGTGGGCGGACCTGGATCATGGAGCGTGGGTGACCTGGACTGTGGAGAGTGGGCGGACCTGGACCTTGGAGCGTAGGCGGACCTGGACTATGGAGCGTGGGTGGACCTGGACAATGGAGCGTGGGCGGACCTGGGCCATGGAGTGCAGGAAGCCATGGCAGTGCATGAGGTTCAGGGGGCCATGGAGGTACAGGCAGTTCAGGAGGCCACAGAAGCGCGGCCTCCGTGGCCTGATCATGGTACCCACTGCCCACCCCAGAAAAAATTATTGGGCGGAGCTATGGGGTTATGGCCTAGAGCAGTCTCTGGACACTGGTCAGGGGCTGGAGCCATCTCTGGACGCTGGTCAGTGGCTGGAGCCCTCCCTGGACTGTGGTCACGGGCTGGAGCCCTCCCTGGACTCTGGTCACGGGCTGGAGCCCTCCCTGGACTCTGGTCACGGGCTGGAGCCCTCTCTGGACTCTGGTCACGGCCTGGAGCCCTTTCTGGACTCTGGTCACGGGCTGGAGCCCTCCCTGGACTCTGGTCACGGGCTGGAGCCCTCCCTGGACTCTGGTCACAGGCTGGAGCCCTCTCTGGACTCTGGTCACGGGTTGGAGCCCTCCCTGGACTCTGGTCACGGGCTGGAGCCCTCCCTGGACTCTGGTCACAGGTTGGAGCCCTCCCTGGACTCTGGTCATGGGCTGGAGCCCTCTCTGGACTCTGGTCACGAGCTGGAGCCCTCTCTGGACTCTGGTCACGGCCTGGAGCCCTTTCTGGACTCTGGTCACGGGCTGGAGCCCTCCCTGGACTCTGGTCACGGGCTGGAGCCCTCTCTGAACTCTGGTCACAGGTTGGAGCCCTCCCTGGACTCTGGTCACAGGTTGGAGCCCTCCGTGGACTCTGGTCATGGGCTGGAGCCCTCCCTGGACTCTGGTCATGGGCTGGAGCCCTCTCTGGACTCTGGTCACGAGCTGGAGCCCTCTCTGGACTCTGGTCACGGCCTGGAGCCCTTTCTGGACTCTGGTCACGGGCTGGAGCCCTCCCTGGACTCTGGTCACGGGCTGGAGCCCTCTCTGAACTCTGGTCACGGGTTGGAGCCCTCACTGGACTCTGGTCACAGGTTGGAGCCCTCCCTGGACTCTGGTCACAGGTTGGAGCCCTCCCTGGACTCTGGTCACGGGCTGGAGCCCTCTCTGAACTCTGGTCATGGGCTGGAGCCCTGTCTGGACTCTGGTCACGGGCTGGAGCCCTGTCTGGACTCTGGTCACGGGCTGGAGCCCTGTCTGGACTCTGGTCACGGGCTGGAGCCCTGTCTGGACTCTGGTCATGGGCTGGAGCCCTGTCTGGACTCTGGTCACGGGCTGGAGCCCTCTCTGAACTCTGGTCACGGGTTGGAGCCCTCACTGGACTCTGGTCACAGGTTGGAGCCCTCCCTGGACTCTGGTCACAGGTTGGAGCCCTCCCTGGACTCTGGTCACGGGCTGGAGCCCTCTCTGAACTCTGGTCATGGGCTGGAGCCCTGTCTGGACTCTGGTCACGGGCTGGAGCCCTGTCTGGACTCTGGTCACGGGCTGGAGCCCTGTCTGGACTCTGGTCACGGGCTGGAGCCCTGTCTGGACTCTGGTCACGGGCTGGAGCCCTGTCTGGACTCTGGTCACAGGTTGGAGCCCTGTCTGGACTCTGGTCATGGGCTGGAGCCCTGTCTGGACTCTGGTCACGGGCTGGAGCCCTCTCTGAACTCTGGTCACGGGTTGGAGCCCTCACTGGACTCTGGTCACAGGTTGGAGCCCTCCCTGGACTCTGGTCACAGGTTGGAGCCCTCCCTGGACTCTGGTCACGGGCTGGAGCCCTCTCTGAACTCTGGTCATGGGCTGGAGCCCTGTCTGGACTCTGGTCACGGGCTGGAGCCCTGTCTGGACTCTGGTCACGGGCTGGAGCCCTGTCTGGACTCTGGTCATGGGCTGGAGCCCTGTCTGGACTCTGGTCACGGGCTGGAGCCCTGTCTGGACTCTGGTCACGGGCTGGAGCCCTGTCTGGACTCTGGTCACAGGTTGGAGCCCTGTCTGGACTCTGGTCACGGGCTGGAGCCCTGTCTGAACTCTGGTCATGAGCTGGAGCCCTGTCTGAACTCTGGTCATGAGCTGGAGCCCTGTCTGAACTCTGGTCACAAGCTGGAGCCCTCTCTGGACACTGGTCACGGGCTGGAGCCCTGTCTGAACTCTGGTCACAAGCTGGAGCCCTCCCTGGACTCTGGTCACAGGTTGGAGCCCTCCCTGGACTCTGGTCACGGGCTGGAGCCCTCTCTGGACACTGGTCACGGGCTGGAGCCCTCTCTGGACACTGGTCACGGGCTGGAGCCCTGTCTGAACTCTGGTCACGAGCTGGAGCCCTCCCAGGACTCTGGTCACAGGTTGGAGCCCTCCCTGGACTCTGGTCACGGGCTGGAGCCCTCTCTGGACTCTGGTCACAGGTTGGAGCCCTCCCTGGACTCTGGTCACGGGCTGGAGCCCTCTCTGGACTCTGGTCATGGCTGGAGCCCTGTGTTAGGGCAGGCATGACTTGAACAAAATCAGACATGGCAGGCATGATATGAACGATATCAGGCGTGGAGTGTGTGGGACTGTAGGGCTCCTCCGCTGTTCCCACAGTAAATGATGAGCCACTCAACTGAAGGGCATGATCAATAAACTCCTCCAGGGACCAGAGGATTTTCCCCCCAGGAAGCATTGAGCACAAGGGCTCATTTAGCCCAAATCTAAAAATGTCTTTGAGGGCTACATCATTAAAATCTACCAAGTGACAGAGTTCACAAAAGTCTTCAACATGGTCCTCAATGGGACAATCACCTTGACGAAGTTGCAGGAGGCGAAAAACTGCTGGGTTCATTGTAGAGGTCTGGTATTCTGTAACGACAGTCCACTGGTGGCAACCTTTATGAATCCATGTGCAGTTTTATTTAACAACGAATAGCTCAGCGAATAGACACAAAATAAACAAAAGGCTTGACTTGACTTAAACAGACTTGACTTAGAAACAGAGAACTCACCAACAGTGGTTTACAGGAAACATGAACAAGACCGAAAACATGACTGAAATAAACTTGTAAATAAAAGACATGAAGCGTGAACATGAACAAGACCCAAAACAATTACACATATACAGACGTTTACATTTGCTGAATTTAAATAGCAAACTAGTTTTTAAAGCAGGGCTATAATTCAATTCAGTTGAATTCAATTCACATTTATTTGAATATCGATTTTCACAAAACACCGTTTCAAAGCAGCTTTACAGAAAATGCATGTTACAATTTAGAGTGATCTGTTATCAGAGGTTACTGTGTCCAAGTTATGTATTTCAGAAATGTACAAATACAAATTACGCAGCTAATAATGTTTACTGATTATTAAATAATTAATTTACGGCAGAAACAATTATCTCATTAAAGTAATTATTATAAGTTGTGAACAATCTAATTACAATACTTTTTTATTATTATTTAAATGAAGAAATTTAAATTAGATGAAAAATGTAAACTACATGAATGTTGCAATAAACATATATTTATATACATAGGGTCTTCATATGTATATAGGCATAACATTATGACCACTGACAGATTAACACTGATTATCTCTTCATCACGGCACCTGTTAGTAGGTGGGATGTAGGCAACAAGTGAACATTTTGTCCTCAAAGTTGATGTGTTAGCAGCAGGAAAAATGGGCAAGCGTAAGGATTTGAACGAGTTTGACAAGGGCCAAATTGTGATGGCTAGAAGACTGGATCAGAGCATCTCCAAACCTGCAGCTCTTGTAGGGTGTTTCCGGTCTGCAGTGGTCAGTATCTATCAAAGGTGGTCCAAGGAAGGAACAGTGGTGAACCGACGACAGTCATGGGCGGCCAAGGCTCATTGATGCACATGGGGAGCAAAGGCTGGCCCGTGTGGGCTGATCAAAACAGACGAGCTCCTGTAGCTCAAATTGCTCAAAGTTAATGCTGGTTCTGATAGAAAGGTGTCAGAATTCAATTTGTTACGTATGGGGCTGCATAGGGACCCAGGGTTCCCACCATTGATAGCGCGATCAGTGGGCACGTGAGCATCAGAACTGGACCACGGAGCAATGGAAGAAGGTTGCCTGATCTGATGAATCATGTTGGGCCAGGTCAGTGTACATCGCTTACCTGGGGAACACATGGCACCAGGATGCACTATGGGAAGAAGTCAAGGTGGTGGAGACAGTGTAATGCTTTGGGCAATGTTCTGCTGGGAAACCTTGGGTCCTGCCATCCATGTGGATGTTACTTTGACACGTACCACCTACCTAAGCATTGTTGCAGATGTACACCGTTTCATGGAAACGGTATTCCCTGGTGGTTGTGGCCTCTTTCAGCAAGATAATGTGCCCTGCCACAAAGCAAAAATGGTTCAGGAATGATTTGAGGAGCACAACGAGTTTGAGGTTTTGACTTGACCTCCAAATTCACAAATTCATATAGACACTCAGTAACTGTCAACTTGGTTTCTGCAATCAGCATATCCTTCTGGGACTCTCTTATATTGTCCATGAGTCCTCAGTCCGTCTCTCTCCCCCAGCACTGTTTGGGGAGCGGCTTTATCTGGTCTCTCCGCGCCAATCACTGCAATTAGACACAGGTGTTTATCATTATGCACTTGACCTACTTTCTTACCGCTAGTCTCCTCACTCTCTTTGCCTGTGCAGACCTCACGAAAACATGCCCCGCTTGCCACAATTGTGTTCATTCATTACACACAGACTGATATATTTCAAATGTTTGTTTATTTTAATTTTGATGATTATAACTGACAACTAAGGAAAATCCCAAATTCAGTATCTCAGAAATTTTGAATATTGTGAAAAGGTTCAATATTGAAGACACCTGGTGCCACACTCTAATCAGCTAAGTAACTCAAAACACCTGCAAAGGCCTTTAAATGGTCTCTCAGTTCTGTAGGCTACACAATCTGGGGAAGACTGCTGACTTGACAGTTGTCCAAAAGACGACCATTGACACCTTGCACAAGGAGGGCAAGACACAAAATGTAATTGCAAAAGAAGCTGGCTGTTCACAGAGCTCTGTGTCCAAGCATATTAATAGAGAGGCGAAGGGAAGGAAAAGATTTGTAGAAAAAAGTGTACAAGCAATAGGGATAACCGCACCCTGGAGAGGATTGTGAAACAAAACCCATACAAAAATGTGGGGGAGATTCACAAAGAGTGGACTGCAGCTGGAGTCAGTGCTTCAAGAACCACTACGCACAGACGTATGCAAGACATCGGTTTCAGCTGTCGCATTCCTTGTTTCAAGCCACTCTTGAACAACAGACAGCGTCAGAAGCGTCTCGCCTGGGCTAAAGACAAAAAGGACTGGACTGCTGCTGAGTGGTCCAAAGTTATGTTCTCTGATGAAAGTCAATTTTGCAATTTCTTTGGAACACAATCCACGTTGCTTGAGGTCCAGTGTAAAGTTTCCACAGTCAGTGATGGTTTGGGGTGCCATGTCATCTGCTGGTGTTGGTCCACTGTGTTTTCTGAGGTCCAAGGTCAACACAGCCGTATACCAGGAAGTTTTAGAGCATTTCATGCTTCCTGCTGCTGACCAACTTTATGGAGATGCAGATTTAATTTTCCAACCGGACTTGGCACCTGCACACAGTGCCAAAGCAACCAGTACCTGGTTTAAGGACGATGGTATCCCTGTTCTTAATTGGCCAGCAAACTCGCCTGACCTTAACCTTGTGAAGAGGAAGATGCGATATGCCAGACCCAACAATGCATAAGAGCTGAAGACCACTATCAGAGCAACCTGGGCTCTCATGACACCTGAGCAGTGCCACAGACTGATTGACTCCATGCCACGCCACACTGCTGCAGTAATTCAGGCAAAAGGAGCCCCAACTAAGTATTGAGTGCTGTACATGCTCATACTTTTCATGTTCATACTTTTCAGTTGGCCAGGATTTCTAAAAATCCTTTCTTTGTATTGGTCTTAAGTAATATTCTAATTTTCTGAGAATTTTCCTTAGTTGTCAGTTATAATCATCAAAATTGTAAGAAATAAACATTTAAAATATATCAGTCTGTGTGTAATGAATGAATATAATATACAAGTTTCACTTTTTGAATGGAATTAGTGAAATAAATAAACTTTTTGATGATATTCTAATGATATGACCAGCACCTGTATGTATGTGTGTGTGTATATATATATATATATATATATATATATATATATATATATATATATATATATATATATATATATATATATATATATATATATACCACACTCTGCCTTGTTTAATGCACATCTAGCCATGGATTATTAAGATGGTCATTTGCCAACTTATACGCAAAGCTGTTAATGATGTTTGGTGCACAATATTTGACCAGAAGTAAATTGAGCTAAAATAACTTTGAAATAAAGATGTCAGAAATAGTCAAATTAGTAGCCACTCTGCAGTCGGATGCTAAAAACATTTCACAACTTTGTTCCTAGAATACCTTCAACAGTACACAGTCTCCCTAATCAAACATACTTGATTCAGCTCTGCTACTTGTCAGTACTCCAAAAATGGGTAAGGAGGACAGCCAAAATGTGTTTGGAGGGCTTCAAGAACTAAGGTTTGAGAAACACTATTAGATTTAGGGAAATGGGTGAGTGTGTCCTGTCCTTAACCCAAAGTAGGTCTCCCAGCCTCCAGTGGCTTATTTTATAGTTGCTTGTTCCCTGGGAAAATCCATGCCATGCACACTGTACATACTCACCATAACCTTTTTAGGATTGCATAGCACTGCAGCTTCAGTTAGCAGATTTAAATAGGGTTAACTAGAACATACTGGGTATAATGCTCTCAATCGTAAGTCTAATAAGTCTAATTGGGAATCCCCTAAATCCTTTTGGGAATGCCTAGGGTCTAGCGGAACACACTCACAGCCCTACTCCCTAAGTCGATCCATCAACTTAGGAGTTATTCACCCATAAGAGATTTTGGGACCTATATTCTAGGGCGCATAATGCATGTTCGGGCCATGACCTCATAAACTGAATATGAATTGCTCATTGCAACACACAGGAATGAAAAAGTCCACAACAAAAGTTTGGTTATGAACTGTAACTGTTAGCTGAAGTTATAATATTTGCATAATCAGCTATTTTTCCCATGGAGCCCTGTGGTTTCTGTATACCAATGACCACCAGATGGCACAGGAGCATCAATATTTCTGTGGATGTGCAGCATAACTTTTGCCCTTGTTTCAGAGAACAGGAAGCAAGCTGTACATACAGTCACACACTGTGAGCATCCAAAAAGCAGCCACATAGTCACAATTATGTAATCACAGTACAAAGGTTTAATTAAAACTGATAAGATATACAGTAATCTACGTGACATATTTCATTTGCTGTTAAATCTTTAATAAAACATTGTTATTCATTGTTTTTGAATGAACAAAATAAATATTTTCCTTAGTATGCTTTCCCCAGTATGGTCCCCAGATAACAACCCCGTTCTTGTAACATGTAAACAAAATTATTCTGGTTACGAAGTAAAATCTGACTGCAATTTGGTCCGCATGAAGACTGCTTTGATGTACACTAAGTTTGGGGTCAGTAAGATTAAGATTTAAAAAGAAAAAAATATATTCAGAAAGAATGCATTAAATTGATCAAAAGAGACAGTAGAGACTTTTACATTGTTACAGAATATTCATATTTTAAATACATGCTCTGTTTAATTCAAAATAATAAGAAATGTTTCTTTAGCACCGAATCAGCATATTAGAATGATTTCTGATGGAGCATGTGACACTAAAGAAAATTCAGCTTTGCCATCACAGTACATCACAGTTTTTTTACTGTACTATTTAATCAAATAAATGTAGCCTTGGTGAGCATTAGAAATTAAAAAAAGGTTTTAAAAAATCTTACCGTCCCCAAACCTTTGAATGGTAGAATACATGCTTAATTTCGATTACAATTGATATACTTTTTCATTGAAATGCCTTCTAAAGCATAAAAGGCACATTTCTAAATACAATTTAAGAACAAGATCTCATAATCTCCTTGGGATTGACAATCTATTAATCAAGGCACATCAGTTTAAATTTCACAGTTGAAAAAGCATCTTCATATTTCCATTTAAAAACAATGCTGTAATAAAATAATTATTCACAGGAAATCTTGGCCACCTTTGCCATCAGCTGGTTGTAAGTGCGCACCTTCATTCTTCAATGCCTTGAAGTAGTTCTAGAGGCAGTGTGAACCATATGCTCTGTGATCTTCTGAGGTTTTCTGTGTTGGAACTTCTTGTATGTGTCATCACTGGTCTTTCTGTAGGGAAATGTAATACTCGGTGAGGACCTTCCAGGCTTTAGGGGCCATGAAGCCCTCGGGAGGGTTCTCTCCACTGCGAGCCAGCTTGCGCATCTTGGTCCCGGAGATGAACTCAAACTCAGCATTTCTGAATTGAAAAATAGAGGTAAAAGCAGTCTGACTTTCATGCTTCAGAATCACAAAGTAACCAATTTACAAGGAAATAATTTTTACCGGATTTATGCAAAAAGACATTTATACACCTCATGTCTATTCATAATTTTCATGTGAAGTCATGCCCACAAGGCTTTCCTCCATTGCCCATCAGTAATTTTACCATGTTTGTACTAAGTAATAATGTAGTAAGACAGTGATATAAAAAACAAATTCAGTATACAGCTTATTAATGATGCATACTATAAACAGGCGAGCAGATGAGTCCTTGTTAAGCGTTTTTCCATAGAAACCCAATATAAAGAAAAAACTCAACCGATCATCTGCTCGCCTGTTTATAGTAAGCATCATCAATGCCTTTTAGTACATTACAGTGTTTTTTGTGTAAAGCATTTTAGAATGTCCTGCTGTTTTAGTGATTGAAATACTATAGCAAATAGTGTATATGGATAACAGGGGCCCAAAACTTGCATTTTGTTCACATAGAAAATTGACAGGCCTGTGCTGCAGTTCTATGGATGATTTGCCCTCCAGGTCTGTGTCAGTCACGTGACTGAAAACTATGAATTGTAATTTTCCTGAATGCATGCAATCAGCATATTTGTAATGGTTTAAGAGATGCACATTCATCTGTTCCTGGTGGTGTCTTGTGAAGTACTGGAAATCCTCTGACTTTCAATTAAAGTCATTTTTTAGTCATTTAGCACAGTGACTTAGTTGATACGCACAATGAATTGAAATGTCAAGAGGCATGAGTCATGAGACGTTGCTTATAGTGTTTTTACTGGTCTGTGTATTACAACCCTTACAATACCCATTACAACCCCAATCCTTTTCTTGATTTTGTAAAATGCTATAAAATCAAGAATCTGTGATTTGTTCATTTAACTGGCAAAAGTACAAAGAAAAGATTTCCAATGTTTTCTCTGTGTCACACCACCTTTCCTTTTAATTACACTTTTTAAAAGTTTGGGATTTTTTTGGGATTTGAGAATACTAAATTATGCATCATTGCGATGGGATGTTTTTGCCCAATCTCGCCTAATACAAGACAGCTGCTCAACAGTCCATGGTTGTCACTGTCTGATTCTCCTTTTCATGATGGGCCGTACATCTTCTGTGGGAGACAGATCTAGACTGCAGACAAGCCTCTGTTTTAGCATGTGCAGAATGATGCCTGCATTGTCTTGCTTCCCAGGAAAGATGTCATCTTGATGCCATTAGATGTCTCTGTGCAATCCTAAAATACGCCTCCACATCAGTGGTACCTTCACACACAAGCAAGTTACCCACATTCACTGATCCACCCCGTACCAGGACAGATGTTTGCTTTTGCACCTGTTGCAGATGAAAGCCCGGATGGTCCCTTTCATCTTTGGGACTAAGAACTCAATGTCTGTTTTTCCCAACAAGCTGAAACATGGACTCATCTGACCACAGAACAGATTTCCACTGTTTTGGATCATCTGAGATGAGCTTGGGCCTAGAGAACTCGGTGGCATCTCTGCATATAACTGATGTGTAGGTTTCTCCTTACGTAACAGAAATTCAAGTGGCATTCCTTGATAAGTGACAACGGTTGTCCAAAGTACTCCCAAGTCCAGAGCCCATGTGACTGTATTTAACACAGACGGTTTCTCATGCAATGTCATCTGAGGGCTCGAAGGTCACACACATTCACATTTCATGCATTACCCTACATGTACCTGAATCTTTTCACAATATTATGTATGGTAGATGGTGAAATACCTAAATTCTTTGCAATCTTGCATTGATTTTTTTTAAATTGTTTGACAATTCTCTCATGATATTTTGCACAAAGTGATGAGCCATGACCCATTTTTAGTTGCAAAGACTGAGTCTTTGTGGATGCTCCTTTTATACTCAATCCCGATGCCCTCACCAATTACCAAATCAGCTACTTATTTTGGACTGTTTCAAAATGTTTAACTTGGATAATCTATAAGCATTTCACTTTTATTTTGAAAAACAAAAACAAAAAAACATTGGAAATCTTTTCTTTGTACTTGAAAGTTGAAAGGGAATTAACTAATCACATATTCTTGATTTTATTGCATTTTACAAAATGTCCCAACTTTTCTTGATTTAGGGTTGTAATTTGCATTAATTTATTTTAGATATCTCTACATTTCTTTGCTCCAAAAAAGTGTTTCTGCCATTTTGTTGATAAATTTTTTTATGTACATGTAAATGTGGTCAGTGTGTGTCATAACCATTGCCACAGTCACTTAATGGATACCAATAATAGGGATTTATAATCCTATACCAGATACAAATATTTTAAGTTCTGTTAAACTGTTATACTTTATGCACTTCAATCTCACCTATCTTTGTCATAGAAGTCCATAGCTTTCTTGGTCTTATTGTATGCAGCCACTCTGAAGGGGATAATCTCCACAGAGTTGAGTCCAGGTGCCATGGACAGAACTTTAGCTCCATGAGTTGGATCATACAGGTCCTGTCCTGACTCTGGGTGGGGCATCCCAGCAGGATCACGACCCACAATGTAGAAGTTAGAACCTGCTACCATCCTTGCACGACAGTGCCACTGGACCTGACAGACACATGGACAAGGTTATTATTTGTAAAGTTGGCACTTATATATTATGGGTGAAATGAAATGAGTCCATGAGACTATGAACCAGTTATAATTTTAGATAAATCTCTTAAAAATATAGATTTCTTTCCAAAATAAAATATTCACCCCAAAATATTGGATGGTAGTGTAAACTAAAAAATGCTTAAAAAAATTATTAGCATTACTAAAATCGGTGTGTGTAAGGCTAGAACTTCCTAAAAGGGCTCTTTATGTCATTGTTCGTAGGCATAGGCTTTTACATACCTCTGTAGGCCCAGCGTACATCATAGGGGAGGGAAAGATGGCCACAATGGTGGATTGTGGGTCTAGAATTCCATCCTCTAGCACGGCAGCATGCTGTTTCATTCTCCAGTCCAAAGGCACGTCATCATCTTTGGTCCAGCCACCCAAAGGGTGCAAAAGTAGCACTGGCCTGCAATACCCACGTTCCTCCAATCGTCGACGCGTGTCGGTCATTAACAGGGCGTGGCCATTGTGCACCGGGTTCCTCAGCTGAAAAGCGAACACTGCGTCTGGGAAAACAATGAAATTGTCAATTCCAGTCAGTTACTTTACTTAGTTGTTGCGTAACCATGGTGGACCAAGCCCAGATTATTTCTTTAGTTTCTCAAGAGGGCGCTAAGAACCTACTAAGCCAGAAATCCAAGAGTCAAATTAACAACCCTGATTTCTTATTTGACTTTTTGAAATTGACACCAGCCAACGAATGCTTGACATGTGGTAAACATGTGACTTCTTTTGGCCTCACCCTATCACATACCTGTCTGTTAAAATAGCATTGGACTGATGCATACTATAAACTGACATGCTTTTTCAATGTTTTAATATAATAACATTTTTAATATTATGTCTTTTGATTCCTTGCTTCATATAGCCAACACCCCTAAAGCAATATTTTACTGACAGAATTTCATGGTGCTAAGAGTCTGTTTGGCCTCATGGTTTTATAAAAATGACACCCTAGATCCAGAATGATAAAGATTTTTTTGGAGATGCATGGGTACGGTATGTACAAGGTGCAGTATGTAGGATTGGCAGCTAGTGGTCGAAATAGGTACTGCAGTCCAAATTCAAAATATTGGAGAAGGTTGTTTCCCCCGCTCCCTCCACCTCAGACTCGACGGTCATGCGGGTTGCCAGCTTGAGGACACGCAACAGGAGCGAGCGCAATTGACATCGAAAGTCACACTGTAAGTTAATGATTTGATTTATCTGCGTTTTAATATGCTCTTGTTCATAGAGATTTTCAGATGGATACAGAGGCTTTTTAGGTTGGGTAGAATCTTTAACCAACTGACACCTGGTCTAAAGTCAATGGTGCAATATTTATTTTGTTATTTAAAGAACGCGTTAGTAATATGCACCTATAGGTCTATGGGCCTATGGGTCCACAACGCACTTACACTGTGCTTATTACACACACAGGGACGCATACGCAGTACCACACAAACATTTTTTAAATATTACAAATAAAAGGATTTCTCTCTGGAAAAGTGTTCAGTCTTTCCGTTCGCAAATTCCCCCATGTAAATAGCAAATCAGCCAGGGCGAGAGCGCAACTGGCTTTTAAAGGGAAAGGGATATGAGACTCTGATTGGTTTATTGCACCTTACGCCCAAAACACACCCATTACTCATTAAGAGAATAGGGACAACTAGGGCTGGGCGATATATCGCATGACATTGTTAAGCGCATCTCGTCAGTAAAGCCGGTTCCTTGATTAGTAGTAAATCGCCATCACCTGCGACGTATCGCCTGCGATAATTAATGCGATATGGCTCAGCTTGTCAGTGAACTATGGCTCTGTGTAGTAAATGCCACTCCATCTGAAAGCAGGTGATGGCGATTTACTACTAATCAAGGAACCGGCTTTACTGACGAGATGTGCATAACATTAGGTGTGTTCGACATCGGCTGCGGCTGGATGCAACTGACCGGCGAGAGTAGCCGCGTGCAGGCGGGGAGGAGCTGCAAACACAGACGTGAAGTCGGACACTTTCTGCTTCCCGCGGTGACGCTCGCGCTGTGTTTGCACACTTTATCAGCTGAAGTGAAATAAATGCAATATTTGGCAATACACAGATGTTTCAGAGACATTATTGTCATGTAATACTTTATGCACTGCTTAATACAGCGTGTGTTTTTACAAGAATAAAGTTCAACATATAAGCCTACACTATCAATGAAGTGGGGTCTATGTTTTTAATCAGTTATATTTTGATAAACATGACAATATAACATCGCGACTACATGAAAGGAGGTTTTACTGTTATAAATAACAGATTTGTGCGCATTTGTGGAGCTGAAGGTTTAGAATAAACACGAAACACACGTGATCGCTGTCATGCGGTGAATCTGGCCAATCGTGGAACGGCTGTGTCGTCATCAGAGCCCGTGCAGCCTCAAGCAGTCGCTCTCGAGAAACTGCACCGGCTGTAATCGCCGGCTGCTCTCGAATCGCTCTCGCGGCACTTTGTTGACATACGTCACTGTCACGTGGCGTCGGCGCTGCCTCAATCCGGACAAAATTTCTAACCGGCATGCACTGCTTCAAGTCAGCCGCCGATCGGTCTGCGCATCGCTGGGTGAAGTCGAACAAGCCTAATGTCATGCGATATATTGCCCAGCCCTAGGGACAACCCTTTTAGACCATGCGCCCAGCACGCCAACTAGAAAAAGTAAATACGGACATGTCCTAAGTGCACTTGCGCTTTAGACCATGCGCTTAGATCGTTAAAATAGGGCCAAGAATTTTCCATTTTGGGGAAACTATCCCTTTATCTGTCCTCTTTAGCCCATTTGCTTTTACCTGCTTTCATCTCATTAAATCTCTGCTTCAGCTCCCTTGGAGTGAGACGGTACTGATCCAGCCCATCGTTCCATTTGATTCGCTCCAATACCTCTAGCTCACCCCCTACCAACCAGTCGCCGCTTTCCAAAACCATCTATTCACAGGTAAAAGGTTAAAGAATATAGTTAATGTGCATTTGTGAGTTATACCAATCATCCATTGCAACAGTTGTTTTCTCTTTTCTTTTTTTTCTTTTTTAATTATGAAAAAAGGATTTTTCACTCACGTAAAGGATCATTTGGAACACCTGTTCAGTTTCTCATTAATGCAACTATCTAATAAACCAATCACATGGCAGTTGCTTCAATGCATTTAAGGGTGTGGTCCTGGTCAAGACAATCTCCTGAACTCCAAACTGAATGTCAGAATGGGAAAGAAAGGTTTAAGCAATTTTGAGCGTGGCATGGTTGTTGGTGCCAGACGGGCCGGTTTGAGTATTTCACAATCTGCTCAGTTACTGGGATTTTCACGCACAACCATTTCTAGTGTTTACAAAGAATGGAGTGAAAAGGGAAAAACATCCAGTATGCGGCAGTCCTGTGGGCGAAAATGCCTTGTTGATGCTAGAGGTCAGAGGAGAATGGGCCGACTGATTCAAGCTGATAGAAGAGCAACTTTGACTGAAATAACCACTCGTTACAACCGAGGTATGCAGCAAAGCATTTGTGAAGCCACAACACGCACAACCTTGAGGCGGATGGGCTACAACAGCAGAAGACCCCACCGGGTACCACTCATCTCCACTACAAATAGGAAAAAGAGGCTACAATTTGCACAAGCTCACCAAAAGACTGGAAAAATGTTGCCTGGTCTGATGAGTCTCGATTTCTGTTGAGACATTCAGATGGTAGAGTCAGAATTTGGCGTAAACAGAATAAGAACATGGATCCATCATGCCTTGTTACCACTGAGCAGGATGGTGGTGGTGGTGTAATGGTGTGGGGAATGTGTAGATGCCACGGCCTACCTGAGCATTGTTTCTGACCATGTCCATCCCTTTACGACCACCATGTACCCATCCTCTGATGGCTACTTCCAGCAGGATAATGCACCATGTCACAAAGCTCAAATAATTTCAAATTGGTTTCTTGAACATGACAATGTGTTCACTGTACTAAAATGGCCCCCACAGTGACCAGATCTCAACCCAATAGAGCATCTTTGGGATGTGGTGGAACGGGAGCTTTGTGCCCTGGATGTGCATCCCACAAATCTCCATCAACTGCAAGATGCTATCCTATCAATATGGGCCAACATTTCTAAAGAATGCTTTCAGCACCTTGTTGAATCAATGCCACGTAGAATTAAGGCAGTTCTGAAGGCGAAACGGGGTCAAACACAGTATTAGTATGGTGTTCCTAATAATCCTTTAGGTGAGTGTACATATTTCATACACTACGTAAGAAACATTTTGTTGCATTTCGGAGCCCTTTTTCTGGTACAAATAAGTTAATTGTATTCAGCTGAGACTTCTTAAAGGTTTCCTCAATACTTAATGCATAAGTATTTTTAGGAATTCATTATCATGGCATTGGATGAAAAGTATTTAATACCTTTATGTAAGGGTGTTTGGGACAGGTTGTCCCCCACTGGTGAGCACATCGCTCTTCCTTTCGATGCTCAAAGAACTCTGGGCTGCGTAAGATGGCGACTCGTTTTCCCTGGTACTCCAGAGCCACAGCTGCACTGCCTTGAAGACGTTCTTTAATCTCGGTGGCAACAGGAAGGACAATAGGTACTGAGAGGTTGATGGTACCACCTGCATTTAGAGATAGGAGTGTTAATAAACACATATTAGAAATAATTTGTAGAGATCACTCTAAATAACAAAGTAAAAATTTACATTTAACTATTTAGCAGACGGGTTTATCCAAAGCAACATTCAAATGAGGAGAACATTAGAAGCAATTAAACCAACAAAAGGGTAACAATATGTAAAGGCTGTGACAGTCTAGCACTTTTTTTTTTTTTATAAATAGAAAAAAGTAGATGGAATACAAATACAATAGAAAGTTTTAGTATTAATGGATTTATTAAATAAGTGTTGTCAAAAAAGATGGTTAAATACTCAGCAGCTCAGGTAGAGTAAGCAGGTCATTCCAACACCATGGAACAGAAAAAGGTAAAGGTCCATGAAAGTGATTTTGTGCCTCTTTGGGGTGGCACCGCAAAGTGCTGTTCACTTGCAGAACACAAGCTTTCGGAGGGCACATAAGTCTTAAGTAGTGACTTTAGGTATAGGCAGCTCCATATTCACCCAACACTTAGACCATTATTATATTTACTATATTTTTTTCAGATTTTAAGTTGGAGAGTGAGCAGGATATATTAAAATGTAACGTATGGCTTCGGCAGGCATGTATTATGATACTAAGCAGGGCAGCGGGGGAAAATCTGTGGCATCTGTGGTGAAAAATGGAACTGCAGCATACTCAAATTGAGAGCCACTGGGGCAGATTTCAGACTGGCCTGCCCCGCTTAAATTCAAGTCACCTTACGTAAACCTCGCTCCAGACCAAGACGACATCAATCCGCTTCAGCTTTGTGCATATTAGTCTGCATCAGGTCAGTAACATGTCTGTTCTTCCTATGTGGATTAGCGTATCAAATTAATGAAAGTATAAATCCTTTAGTTTAAACCTGCTCATGTGAATAACATTTTTATAGTTTGTTTGTTTTATGTTTAACATGGCTTGTTTTTCTCACTGGAGGACAGCATTCTCTATGCATTCTATGTATCAACATTGGAGCAAGAATCAGCCCTCCCCAAATTTACGGTCAGGAAATGCTACTGGGTATAGGGGAGCAGAGCCAGTGGCTGTTCTGTAGGCAAACATCGGTGGCTTGTATTTGATGCGAGCGGCTATTGGTAACAAGTGCAAACTGATGAAGAGAGGTGTGATGTGTTAAGCATCATTAGCTCCCTGCTTGGCTAAATTCTGCTAACAATGTATGTCAGTCCAATGGATGTTATTCACTTGCGTGCAATTGCAAATACTGCCTCCTCCCCTGACCAATGATTGCTGACCAACCCAATTAAACCAAGCAAAGTGTGTGCGTTTCACAGGAAGCCAGATCATTGCATCATTCTGTCTCCTGAAAGCAGCTCTGGCACATTATTTTAAGCATGAAACATTTTCTCAGCCTTCTGCTGCTGATACCATCGCCAACATAAAGAAGATTATCCTAAATGTTATTATTATTCCTTGTGTGTAGAATACAAACAAGTACTACTAATAATTGGAAGGAGATGTCTAGTCCTGAAACAAGAAACTCCCGACGACTAAAACATTTGAGACCCCTTTTTAAATGTGTGTGCTTGTATGTTACCATCCAGGAGGGTGTTGAAGTGAATGACTTGTAGGTATTCTCTCTCCCTCATGAAGCCCTTTAAAGGGCTGGCCCATCCTTCAGCCAACACCTGCACCCACTGTAGGTCCAACTACACAAATACAGAAAAGCTGTGTTTACAAATGGAACAGTTGGCTAATCTCATATTCTTCGAAATGTCTGTTTTTGATTGATTGTCTGTTGGAAAGATTATGTAACAACTTTGTAGAATAATAAGTGAGAATACGTTTAAAGAACAGAATAACAAGGAGCAATTGTATCAACCATACTTTTTTCTTTGTATATATCAATTAGTTTAAAATTAAAAATAAGGTTTTTAGTCTTTTTAAATATGCCAATGATATGGCTCAAGTGGGCTATAGGCAACCACAAGCGACTTGGGAAATTTACCAATTATCCTTTGTGCCCAGTGCTGTCAAAATTTTAAATGTAAGTGAATGATGTGGGTTTTTTTTCTCTCTATAGATTATTGTGTATTGTATGTTTTTCTTATGTGTATATATGTGGTGATGTACTGTGAAGCCAGAAACAATTTTCCACAATGTAAAGTAAAGTATTTAATTTATTGTTGTGGGATTCTGAAATAAACTTGCATTGTAATAAGGGATCACTGTTCATTGGCGGATAAAGCTGCTGTGTGTCATCTTATCAATAATTCACTCATATTTATGAACACATGAACATTAATGGTCCCTGGCCTTGAGGACTAATGCCCACTGGTTACCTTGGTGATGCTGATACAGGGCAGGGTGTTGGCGTCTGCCTGTGCTAGATTGAGTCTGTTCTCAGGCAAAAACAGTTCATTAATCTCCCCTACAACTCCACTGGGAACGATGCTCTGAGAAAGAAAGACAGACAGAGAGAGAGAGAGAGAGAGAGAGAGAGAGAGAGAGAGAGAGAGAGAGAGAGAGAGAGAGAGAGACAGAGAGACAGAGAGACAGAGAGACAGAGAGACAGAGAGACAGAGAGACAGAGAGACAGAGAGACAGAGAGACAGAGAGAGAGAGAGAGAGAGAGAGAGAGAGAGAGAGAGAGAGAGAGAGAGAGAGAGAGAGAGAGAGAGAGAGAGAGAGAGAGAGAGAGAGAGAGATCAAAAAAATAACTTTGTCTTCTGTCTAATGGCATGTGCAAATGTTACCTTGAGCTATTTCTATCTGATCTGACCCTTAAAAAAGATTTTCATTGCTGTAATTGCAATGTAGTCAGGTTTGTTCAGTAATAGTAGACAACTGTTAAAAACTTGGTGTATATTAAAACTCGCAAAGGCGAACTTGGAGCTTTAATAGACAATAAACTCAGGAACACTCAAAAACACCAGTTTACAGGAACATCGATGGACAAATACTGAGGGGAAACAGCGGACTAAATACACAGAGGAAAACAAAGTATTTAAAAAGACACAGCTGAACAGAATGAACTCATAATGACAATAATGAGGGAGTGGTGGGAAAACTGGAACAAAGGAACATGTGACAGAACCAAAAACACAACTGACACAGACTAAACATGTAACAATGTCCTTGACGTGAATAAAAGCAGTTACATTTTTACAGTTATTAATGTGGAGGTGAAGATTATAAGTGTATAATAATTTGTACTACAATACTATAATTTTTTCACTCATACAATTTTCAATATGGCTTTAGGCTTCACTTGGAATATAACTACAGTAGTGGCCAAATGTCATGTCAGCCCTTAAAATATTAATAAAGATTTATTCAAGATTTTGTAACCACATTGTATTGTGTGCAATTGTTTTATTTGTGAAAACACAATGAAACATGCCAAATTGTGCAGACATTACTTTTGGCCAGGCTGTCGTCCAAGAGAACACCAAGAGAATCAAAAAAATATTAATATCTGATTGTTATAGTCAATGTATGCTTTTTCCTCTGAGCTTTTTATTTTTCTATGCATTTTTTGCATAGTAAAATAAAACCTGGAGCTGTAAGTTGCCTTTTTTGACAAATCATTTTGTCAGATAAATACCTTCATATTTAAAATATATATGAAAAAACTAGTAGGGTAATTAAAAACAACTTTGGCCACTACTGTATATAATAAGATGTAGGCTATTTTGTACAAAAAATCAAACACTTCCGTAGTGTTTTTTAAGCTCGGTAGCACATAGTTATGAACTTATTGTATGGAAAAGATCTATGTAAAGTTTCTTTAAAAATGATGTGTTCAAAAGGTTTGGGTCAGTGCAATTTTTAAAAAATGTTTTTAAAAGAAGTCTCCTATGCTCACCAAGGCTGCATTTATTTAATGAAAAAATACAGTAAAAAAACAGCAATAGTGTAAAATAACAGCAATATTAAAATAACTGTTTTCTATTTTCATTTATTTTATAGAATTTGTGCTAAAGAAACATTTATTTGTATTATCAATGTTGAAAACGGTTATATTAACTGCTTAATATGTTTGTGGAAACAGCAATACATTTTTACAGGATTCTTTGATCAATAGAACATTCAAAAGAACGTAATTTATTATCTCTTTACACTCACTTTTGATCAGCTCGAATGCATCCTTACTGAATAGAAATATTAATTTCTTTAAAAAAAAAAAAAAAACTTTGACCCCAATGGCTTCAACCTTGGACTTCTGATCATGAGATACTCTAAAGATAAAAGTATGTGCACCAATTGGGAAATGGTAAATAAAATGTCTTCTCAAGCCTTTGTTCAGCTTTTGACTAACCTCTTCCTTCAACAGGTCCACCACCTGCTGAATGCATTTGTTCACTGTGAGCTCTCCGGTCTTCAGAATCAGATCAGGAGCCACTGGACACTCATACAGAGAATCTATACCGGTGAAGCCTGTGTAAGAAATGAAGTATGTAAAACAGGGGAAGATGGGAATGAAAGAAGAAAGTTGAGTATATTTATCTTTAGTCTGTTCTGTTTGCAGGCTGTTTTTATGTGTCTATGATTTTCTGTTGAAGGTGGGGTAGGCAATTTTTAGAGGCCCACAAGAGCTGCAGTTTTGGAGCCCAGTCGTCTAGATAATCAGTGTTATTCACTTCACCTGTTAATGTTATGCCTGATCGGTGTATACATATAAATACATTTAGACCACTTAACTTAGTGATGGCTATCAGGATGTGAAGAGAATTTCAATCAGCATAACAAAAAAGGCTTTTGGAACAAATCGTTGAACAGTTGTTTTGTACATTTTTACTTAATTTTTGGAACAGCACAGTTTTAAAGTTTCTATTTTTTTATATTACCTTTAATCTCCCCAGCTCTTGCTTTTTTGTAGAGTCCTTTAACGTCTCTGCTCTCACAAACCTCCAGGGAAGCGTTCACAAACACCTCAAAAAATGGCAAACCTGCTTTCTCGTGAATGCTCCGGGCCTCTGCGCGGTCCTGCAGAGTAAAGATGTAGAGCATTATGCCTTTTATGGTACATTTTATTAAAAACATAGCGTTTGTTGCTCCTTGTGTTTACACGTTGACTTGTCTGCTCGGGTTATTCTCATCAGTCGCTTTGAATAAAAGTGTCCACTAAATGAATAAATGTAAATGTTGAGACCTTGAAAAACCCATCAACATTCATCCTAGAAGACACATTTGATTTAAAGAAACCTTGCATACATTTTCAAAACTTTCTAATAATGTTGTGTTTTGTTGTGATCTTTTGATTCAAATTAAAACCTAGTTCAACCAATTTCACTGGATTAGTGATAAAATAATCCGGTGGTGATTGCTCACTTTGGTAAATGGCGAGATGAAGCTTGTAATGCAAACAAGCCCAGCATCTGCAAACAGTTTGGCCACCTCAGCAATACGCCGAATATTCTCCTCTCGATCTTCAGAAGTAAAGCCCAGGTTCTTATTCAGGCCGTGACGGATGTTATCACCATCCAAAGAGTAGCAGGGAATGCCGTGAGAGACCAGATACTCTTCTAAAGCGAATCCCATTGTTGTCTTACCAGCTCCTGATAGACCTGCATCCAAACACACACACACAGGCACTGAAATAAGAGATTCCTTACACTTGGATACAATTTAAAAAGCTTTTTTTTTGGGTAAGAAATGAATACATTAAATTGATCAAAAGTGACAGTAAATACATTTATAATGTCAATATAACGATTCCTGTATCACGGTTTCTTCAAAGATATTAAGCCGCACAACTGTTTTCAACATTGATAATAATAAGAAATGTTTCATGAACACCAAATCTGCATATTAGAATGATTTCTGAAGGATCATGTGATGCAAGACTGGATATACTGCTGCTGAAAATAAAGCTTTGCCATCAGAGGAATAAATTACATTTTAAAATGTATTAAAATATGAGATATTTTAACAATATATCACAATATTACTGTTTTTACTGTATTT
Source organism: Gobio gobio (assembly GCF_949357685.1). NCBI lineage: Eukaryota > Metazoa > Chordata > Actinopteri > Cypriniformes > Gobionidae > Gobio > Gobio gobio. The sequence continues at coordinate 25,944,021 of NC_137106.1, read as the reverse complement.
TTCAATCTAATAAATGGAGCCTTGGTGAGCATAAGAGAGAAATCTTACTGAAATTGTGATTCATCTAATTGTTCACTTATTTTAAGTAAAGAAAAAAATGTGCATAATGTGTGCAAGTTTTATGAATCCAGCATAATATGAGTTATAAGGAACACATTTCTGATTTGATGTTCATGCAAGGTACTTGATCCATACTGATGGGGCAGAGGAGGTACAAAAGACAAATAAAACCTGTATATTAGTCAGCAGCTGGGGTTTAAAGTTCAGACCAACTTGTTTTACAGGTGTTGCATGGTTGTGAAATGTTTTCCCTATTTAAATCTTGCCTGACATCTTGTGTGATTTCTACTGTTCTTAAACTATAGTGTGTTGCAAGTTTTGCATAATGTATTTGGTTTTACTGTTGTGTGTGTGTCCATGCATTACCTGTGAGCCAGACTGTACATCCTCTGAAACCTCCTCTGGTTCCTACGATCTGCCCCCTCTTGCTGCGGCTGACATGATGAGCCTGGAATACCACATTAGTGGACTTTTGCAGATCCTACAAACACACATTCATACATACTAGTGTTTAGCTTAGTATTAGCATTTTATAGCACAGGGATACACAATGGGCTTTAATAGTATATGCAGTCCCCAAATCCTATATTGGCATTAATAGTGCCAGGCTCTGCTGTTTGAACCACAGAAATGCTTTAACTCTTCATTCACTTTATTTTAAATACATTAAAATGATTAGTTCAATGCAGTTTAAATCTCATAAAAAGACCCACAGAATAATAAAAAACAAAGTTTATTTGTATATTAAAAGCATTATGTATTGTACTATATACAGTACTACCGGTATATTGTTAGATTCAAATGCATTATAATTAGAGCCCGACCGATTTATCAGTCTGCCGATATTATTGGCCTGTTGCAGATATTCATGGTTTTCAGTTATGTGACTGTCGCAGAACCTTGGAGGGCAAAACCGCCATAGAACTTCATTGAACTGCAGTACAAGCCTATCAAATTTCCATCTTAAAACAAAAATATGTGAACAAGATGCACGTTTTGCGCACTTGTGATCCATACACAGCACCTGCTGCAGTATGTCAATCACTAAAAACAACGGCACGTTCTAAAACATTAAAAACGTGAAAAACACTTGAAAATAACTGTTTTTCAATTGTATGTTTGTTCTGTTGTATTTATGTACAATGTATGTATATTATGTATATACTGCATTCTACATACAGTACTGGGAAAGTGTGTTCAAACTTTTGACTAGTACTGTACTATAATATACACAAAGAATATCACCAGATATATCGATATCAGACGTTTTTTACTCCCTAATATCGGTATCGGCCCGATATTTAATGATTCTGGTTCTTTAACAGTTCCATTAATGATTACTGTACACTTTAAGGAATACATATTTGCAAAAAAAAAGAAAAAAACTCAACAATTCTTACAAAAGGTGCATTTACACAGGTTTTTATGCCTTTTTACAGTGTATTTAGAGTTTTTTTGGTTCTAATGTTTAGTAAAAACTGCTTCTTTGTTGAAGCTTTCCTGAGAACTGTAAATTAAATTCCAGGACTTTCATGGACTTTTCAAGCACTAGTACTTTTTTGGTTTTCAATGACTACAATAGGAGATCTCACTTTTCAAACAATTTCTTTATTATCTTTTAAATTCTACAAAAGCTAAATAGATCAATAAAAATATACTAATAAAACAAATTGGTATAAATAAAGTGCAATTACTGTGTCAACTTTAAGTATTGGAACATTAACAAAGCCCTAGAACTTTCAGTGCAAAGAAGAGCAAATAGAAAGAGGGCATAAACTTCTTAAACGATTCTTATTAAAGGATAATAATCTATTTAAAGGTAATAACAGAAGAATAAGGATTTAATCGGTAAAATGTAAAGCATTTCATTGTAACACTATAATGACTTGTTTGCACAAAAAAGATTGTTTATTTTTTAAAGATTGGGCTTTTGTTTTTTTAACTCAAATTACAGATATAAGGTATCCAAAATACAACTTAGAACGTATTTAATAATATATATTAAATACAAACGTTTATAATGCCTATTATTGTTCAATAAATAATATTTTATATTATAATGTTGGCATACTTGGTATTGAGAAGCAAGGTAGTAAACAAGGAAATGATTTTAATTTTGAACAACACCTTATAAGGTGCAACTGAAAAGCAAAGCGGAAATCCTCTTTACCATTGAAAGGATACTAAGACAAAGTGATCAAACTAATTTGATTTTTGACTAATTTTATTTTTTTTAATGAATATATGATTAGCCTACACAAACAAAGCTAGACAAAGGAACAATGAGGGCAATACATACACAAGGACTAAAGATAGACAAAGGAACAATGAGGGCAATACATAAACAAGGACTAAAGACTAACAAGGAACACCAGTAAACAAACAAACAAACAATGAGCCAATGACAAACAGAGAAAAGTATCACATGACAAGACAAACCAATCACAATAAAAAACTAGGGAACCAATCAGAACCTGACACATAAGACGGCGCTGTACAGACCGATCGGTGTGTGACATCAAAGTACTACGAGAGCGATTCGAAAGCTGTCTGCTTCACTTCACTCACTAACTTCCCTCCATCTCGTGGACTAGGATGTGTGTCATTACTTGTATTGCATGAGTGCCTACTACTGGTGGAACCTGTGCATAAGGTTTAAATGAAACGCACTAAGCCCTTGGAATTAACTATGGAGCCGTTTTATTATTTAAAACCCCTTTTTTACTTATGAATTTGTTTTATGTATAATATATTAAATCCTAGGTAGGCTATATGAGCTATTGGAAAAACGTTTAATTACAAAAATCAATAGTACAGGGAGTGCAGAATTATTAGGCACGTTGATTTTCTGATCATATTTTTTTTCCAGGCACATTTGACCAATTCCAAACCACAGTAATCCTAATAACTACTATTGATTTAGTATTTAACAATGTATAAGTGATACATAATTGTTCATGAAGGCTGGAAATGAAAATCACCTTATATTCAGGTGTGCAGAATTATTAGGCATGTTTTCTTTTACAGATAAATTGAGCCAAAAAAGAGATTTAACTCAGACTGAAAAGTCAAAAAGTATTAAATGCCCATGAGAAGGATGCAATACTAATGCAATACTAGACATTGCAGTTAAGGCGTGACCATTGGACAGTGAAATGCTCGTTGGGTCAGCAGGATCTGACAAAAACAGGTGGTGAAGAAAAGACACCTGTTAACTGCAAAAGAATTAAGAATTAAGGTGAAGAATTAAGTGTGAAACCATCAGGAACCCTTTAGTGTCCAGCGCCACCATTTTCCAAAGCTGCAACCTACCTGGAGTCTCCAGAAGTGCAAGGTGTCAGGATCTCAGAGACTTCAGTTAGGTAAAGAATCCTAAAAAATGACCCCCACTAGATAAGAATCACAAGCTGAAGTGTTGTAAAATACATGAAGAAGGTTTTTTATAGGCTTTATGGACAGATAGGTTGAGAGTGACTCTTGAAGGACCAGCACCACATCCTCTAGTACCACTGTTTGAAGAATTCATCTTCAAGAATCTGGCAGTACGTTTTGGAAGTTCATTTTAGTCCATCCTGAAGTCCGTTTTGCAGAGATGGACTAAAAATGAACTCCCAAAACGTACTGCCAGATTCTTGAAGATGAATTGTCATTAGCACGCCTTTATATTGTATTCACTCCCTGCACTCCTTGTCCGTTCTTAATGTTGATGTTCTTTATGTTACCTGATTTCCTGCTGCCTAGGCGATTGTAACACCTATGGGTGACGTCACGGACACTACGTCCATATTTTTTATTTTTATATTACAGTCTATGGTGTATGTCTAAAAGTGGAGTGGAACGCAGCCATGGTCACATAAGGTCAAGGAAGTCACATGACAAACAGGAACCATGACTATGAAAACTACAATATAAAAGACATGAAAACATGGGCATGAAACAAAACCACAACCAAACGCGAAAATGTTTTATTTGTGTTTTATCAGAAAAATTAAACACTGACTAATTTCATATATATATTGTCTTTCATTGAACTTTTCATACATTACATTTCAAAAAGTTAAATTTAAATACTTCAAGCACCTTGTAAAAAATCTGTTCCCCCGATGGTTGAAATTCACTTGCTTTTTTATCATTCAAAATCTGTAGATGTGAATGTACACTATATTGTTCAAACGTTTGGGGTCAGTACGATTTAAAAAAAATAAATTAATACTTTTATTCAGTATGGATGCATTTAATTGATCAAAACATTTAAAACTTCTATTTCAAATAAATGCTGTTCTTTTGAACTTTCTATTCAAGAATAGTTTAACAATAGTTTTTCTTCCTAGAAGAAAAAGTTTAACAAATTCCACAACAATATTAAGCATCACAACTCTTTCAACATTTATAATAAGAAGAAATGTTTCTTAAGTACCAAATCAGCATATTAAAATGACTTCTGAAGGATCATGAGACACTGAAGACTGGAGTAATGATGCTGAAAATTCAGCTTTGCCATCACAGGAATAAATTACATTTTAAATGATAATAAGATAGAAATGTTATTTTAAATTGTAATAATAAAGATCAAATAAGTGGAGCATAAGAGATTTCTTTAAATAAAAATAAAATAAAAATGAGCAGTATTATATGTGTGTGGGCAGAAATCAAAGCAATGGACACAATTTTTCCAATATGTCTATTATTCCTAAAGATGAAACAGATATAAGCAGAATCATAAATATGCAAGTTGCTTTACTTTTCTTTTCCTAGTTTGGAAAATCCATAGTGTGCTGATAAGAATTAACTGTTACTCTAGGAAATGTACAATGTATGTAGGGTACGATGGAAGAAGTACTTAAAATATCAGTGTTACAGCTATTGGTCTCAATTGGGAGTTATTAATGCAATGTGGTTAGTGTTCAGTCATTGTAGCCATAACTTTTTACATCTCTCTCTCTTTCTCTAACACAGAGTGATACATTGTATTGCCTTAACCTCTGTGTCCTGCAGAGCTCACTGAGAACTGAGGTGGAAAAATACTGTTTGTGTAGGACGAGCTGCAGGAAAACCAACACTGGTTTTTAAACAGACCATTATATTCATTAACTATATGTATCTGCATCAACTTTGGACAGGACACACACCCTTACACAGGTCAGATATACAAATCTTGCTTGGCTGTTACACATTAGATAAAAAAAGTATAAATCGTGCATTAACAACTCAGCCAATGATGTAATTTAGCTGTACACTCACACACAAACAGCCTTTTCTATACACCCCCGTCTCAAATTTACTTGTGGAGTGCTCGAAAAACAAACAGATTCATTCATTACACACCATACATGGCTTCCAGTGAATCCAACTAACAGACCACCTCACTCAACGCTTTTTCCCTTTTATTTTCTCTGTTAAGCCATACATGCAGTGCCAGTAGGCTTTTATGAATGAGCACTGTAGAACCAACAGCCTGAATATGTGAATTACTTGCATGAAATAAGCAGAATATACAGTACTCTGACCTCTGAACAGGGTCTAACAGACTGTGGATCTTTGTCTTTCTGACTACAGTGCAGACGTCACATTTCAATGTATTCTAAGACAACAAATCAGGGTACATAAATCTTGAAATGTCTTTCACGGTTTGTCTTATAAAAAGATGTATACTCCGACACCTGGCTATCTACCACAAATGGAATGTGGAGGGACTTCTTTGTCCTTTTGAGTAGAAAACGATAGTGAAGGCAGCCATCTTAGCAGATTTATTCCAGATAGTTTTATCACCAAAATCAGAGTTATTTTTTCAGCTATCACTTGAAGTGATTTCTAAAGTATTTAAATTATATGTTAAAATGTATTGAAAATATGCAATGAAGAACTATGGTTTATCTCCTTTTTACTTTTATCTTTGAGAAGGATATTTTTATATTAAGTTTAACAAAAACAAAGTAAAAATATACATCTGAATCTTTATAGACTCCATTTAAAGGTATATAGCCTAAATGCACAAAAAACCCAAACAACCATGTGTGATACTTTTTTCCAAGTGCAGGTTGCCTCACTAACTGAACTCTGATCCATGACTCAGTTAAACTGACATGAACTCTAAAACAACACTGCTGCAAGTCGTAACCATGGAGCATTAGGCAAGGTGTCACGTTATTTTAAACGGAATACATGTATAGACAATTTATTAATTACAGTGGTTTTGTATTTCTGGATATTACATTATATTACATATTTACATTTTTTTCACAACATGAAAATTCATAATTGATTTACTCTAAATGTAGCTACCAAGGCCAATGACAGGTTCTCACTGTGATAACTTTCTCCATAGAATGTGGCAACATGCACAAAGGACAACATGTGTTCAATAATAACGGTGGTAATAGTTCAATAGAGTGGGAAGAGTAAAACGTTTGAAAACTAGTCACATTTCTGTATAGAATTCATAATTTAGTTTACAGTATTATTTCAGTGTCATGATTTTTTTGTCTAGCCGAGCGCAGACTTGAAGCAGAGCGCTGGCCCAATATCTCCCCAAATGATCACAGGCAGTTATATAACACATGAAAACAAAAAAGAAAGAAAAAAAGTTAGCTGACAAAACGACGAACCCCATGTTCATGCATCTCAGACAACCCTTGCTAAACACACCGAGTCCCTAAAGAACGCCAACGAAGAAAAAGACAGCCCAGACAAAATAAACAACCCACTACAGAGAAGTTTTGCCAGCTACGGCATTCTGTCTAATCTCACCGGTTTTAGTGTTGTGTTTCCAGGCATGTCGCTCCGGTGAAGTACGCTCTGGCTTGGACTTTCGCTCGGAGGCGGGGCGGACTAAACGCACAGGTGAACTTTTTGTAGGAAGTTTGTGGAGATGCAGAAAGAGAAGCGTTTTTAAGAGCGTTCCGAGACACGTCGCATTCCAACGGCCCAGCTTTCGTCCCACCTCCCGGGACCCACAATCTGCATACGGCTGAATGGAGAGCAATGTACCGGTATGAGACTGTAAGGAGGAGGGACCAAGAGCTACGGGATAGAAGGGGGAGGAGAGAAGGTTGTGAAGAGAAAATAACCCCTTGTTCTGAGTTCATGTGTAAAATGAAAATGATTTTGGGAAAAGTGCATATGATTTATGATGACTTTCAAGGAGTCGACTTCTTATTCTTTTTTTAAACTTGTCATCAACTACCTACCTTTTAAACTAAACTTTTTTATGATAAAAAAATCTTAACATTAGTTAATTACATAATTTTAACATGAACGAACAATAGGCCTACACAGCATTTACTTAACATTGTAAATGTTAATAGCAACATTTAGCCTACTAATATATTTTTAAGATCACTGTAGGCCTCTGTTATGTTAATAATTGCTGTAAAAAAATATTGTCCATTGCTAGTTTATGTTAGTTAATGCATTAACTAATGTTAACAAATTAGTTATTATAAAGTTACAACTTATTGTAAGCTGTTAATTACTAATACTCAACACAAATTTGCTTTCAAGGTACAGTTTAATGTATTTCCGTAACAAATTGACAAATCATATAAAATCATTTAAAGGCTCCCAAAACTTTTGTCCAATGAGTTTCCATGACATTTCCAGTCCTTCCTGATAAAAAATGTAAAAACATTTTAAAGTAATTGCACTTAAATATTTTAAAGTTGACCATAACTATGTCATATTATTCACTATAGACATTTAAATGACTTTTTAAATTGTATTAATTTCCATAATGATAAAACATGTTGTGATGTTTGTAGCAAAGTGTAGCATACATTTTATTGGCCTTCAATTCATAGGAACAAAATTGTATGCAAATTCAATCCAGTGAATTACATTTTTACACACAAACATATTCTTTTATAAATTTGGTGTGCAAATAAAATAAAACAGGCATTATATACTGGCCAAAATAATCTTTGGTTTGAACATATCGTATTACATACAATTGACTGAAGCATTAACAGAAATACTCTAGTAGTAAGCAAGAACAGAAGTCTCTACCGAAACCAGGAATTTACAATTCAGACATGTAAACAAAGTACAATCACTGGTTCTTTGCCTAGAAATGCAGCTATGATAACATTTCATCTAAAACATTTTTTTTAATGTAAAGACCTTTACTAAGGTGACATTGTAATGCTGAAAGATTTTTCATGTCAAATGTGCTTATTTGTTTAATTGGCTGGTCAGAATTTCTCTGCTATTGTCTGTAATAGGTCCTTTTCTTAAAGTTCTCTATTATGGAATTTTCTGTCTTTTATTGTTCCAGTAATTCAGTCCATAACACTCTGGGGGCAAATTTGGTAATACTTAAAACAGAATGTACACATATATATATAATATATACAAAAAATATGTATATAATATAACATATAACACATAATATAACACATAATATATATATATATATATATATATATATATATATATATATATATATATATATATATATATATATATATATATATATATATATATATATGTATATGTATATGTATATGTGTGTATATATATATATATATATATATATACACATATATATTATATGTGTTATATTATGTGTTATATGTTATATTATATACATATTTTTTGCCAGTTGTTGTTCACAATGTCAGTGAGCTGGTCTTTATGAGTTATATTGTTCTTTTATGTTAATTAATAGTTCATTTTACACACAGTCTCTTGGTCACAACCCCCCAGCAGAGCTCTGTAGTGTTTCTTCACATCATCATACATAGGGACAGGGTCGGTAAGTCCAGGCAAGGTCAAAGATTTCTCATTGAGTCGCACGCCCAATCTAATCCCCTCCGGGCATTTATAAAGTACTGCCATCAGATTGGCAGCATATGGCACTATGTGCCCACTGCGAAATATTCTATTCTGTTGGGATGCAAAGTTAGTTGATCGGAGAGGGACGTCATCTTTGAAGAGATCCAGCAGGGTGAGGAGGGGTATCAGCGTCTCAGCATGGCCGACCTGCACTGTTACAGCCTCTGATACAGTACCATCGGAGCTGAGAGAAAGAGAGAGAGAGAGAGAGAGAGAGAGAGAGAGAGAGAGAGAGAGAGAGAGAGAGAGAGAGAGAAAGGGAGAGAGATAAAACGGAATTAAATTATGTTTTATTAACAAAGTTCGGGAGGAGCACGTTCAGATATTTAACATGAGTGGAGAGCACTCAGCCAATCAACGATAAGAGGTATATATTCAGCAGTCTTACTGTTTGTTGACAGTTTATCAGCTTCCACCACCCCTTCTCCACACTTCAAGTTCTAACCACTTACATTCACTGGGGGAGCTCGGAGCCCTCCCCCCAGACAGTACGCCAAATACGCATTCAAACTTTAATACCTCCATTATTTGTGATGATCTCGAGAAACAGAGAAAATACCTTTTATCCCCTGAATTAGATCAAAATGTGTATATACTGACCATAAATGAATTCAATATAATTTACCTCTATAAAAAAACAAAAACAAAAATCTGATAAAAAACGCAAACAAAAAATAAACATGGGAAAATATTTTTTTTTATTTTTGTTTACATAATATTATTAACAGTTTTAATACTGTTAATACTGAAAGTCTGTTTACTCGGCGGCCATATTTGCAATGCCTCCGGAAATGGGAAGATTGGGAAATCCTGGATTCTCAAAAACTGCTTGCCGAACTCACAATTAAATAACACATTTCAAATCAGCAACAAAATCTGACATGATCTGTCCCATAAAATGTTCTTGTGCTCAAATTGCTTTAAAACGTGTTTTTTTTCAGGCTAAACGAGCCAATGCGCATGTGCAGTCCTAAGCGCGAGTCTCAGGTTTCTATGGGAACCGGAGCTTCTAGCAGCAGCTGCAGTGATGCAATGACTTTACCAATCAGCAATTGGCTCTTTTACTTTAGAAGGCGTCACTATTCCGCCATATTGCGGGTTGTAGTTTCTCCCATTCATGAGTAATAGGAGAGAACCGTCTTTATGGTCTATAGTCTTTGGTTCAATCCCTAGCCAACTGAACATGGATGAACTGATTTAAAAAAAAATGCTTTCAACGCTGTGTAAGTTTCTTTGAATTAAAAGTGTCTACCAAAATCATATAAATGTAAATACCCTCAGAGAGTAGTTGAGAAACTGATGACATAAAATACATTTGGAAAAAAAAACATGTATCTGGGTATGTGCAGCTGCCTTTAGCCATGGAAGTATGCAGGTCAAACTGACCCGCAAACATCATAATTGTATTAGAAGTTTTGTATGCACATTCAACAGAACATCAGTATGTCGACACTTTACAGGCATGTTCATGACCCTAAATAAAAAAATGTAACAAAACAAATTATTAAAAAAAAACATAATTTATTCAGTATTTCTCAAAAAAACGAAATGGGTCAAATTGGCCTGCATCCTTATCCGATGGTTAATCCTGCCACTAAAAATAATGCAATATAATACTCTACATAATCTACCTTAAATAGTCCTGAATGCATGTCCTCCAAGTTTAATCAAGAGTTATCTTACATTGCCCTTTCATTACAAAGCCCAAACTACTCGAATTACAATTATGGTTTGGATTTTTAGAGGACATGAGAGTATGCCTAGGTACTTATACGTCAATGTGGGTTTCTCCCTTCCTGCTGTAGAGGAGTGCTCCACAACCTTTGAACATGAACAAAGGTGATCTTTGAAAAGAGAGAGAAAAATATATACATATATTCACATCTATGTCCTCATACCTAGAACAATGAAACAAAAACAGAGAATGTGAACAAGTAGTTCACCACTAAAACCCAACATATTGCAGAAGAGAACCAGCAATAAAAACCACCTGCCACACAATCATTCATAAAACACATTGATCAAAAATAGGCCTGTGCAGGGATTTCTGAATATGTAGGCCAAAGCCATCATTTCATAAACACTATTTGATTCCAATTAAAGCCAATTAAAAGGTGAGAAGATGTGAGAAATGCTAAACAAACAAAAACTTACACTGCAAATAGGCTGATCAATTGGCAAAGGGTGGAAGATTTGTCAGTGATAATGTAGTAAGTAGAAGTATAAATCGTTTTAGGGAGTGTTCACACAGAATGCGGTTTTGCATTCCACTGTTTTTGCAGCATCATGCACATGACAGCATTTTAAACATGTGACACTGTTAAAAGTAGTTTAAATATCTTGACTTTGCATTTTTTCCCATTCCATTGCCAATTTTAAATGCAAAAACATACTCTGTGTGAATCACCCCTTAATGTACTTTGAGAATTCTGAGTGTTTAAAAAATTCTGCCGAGGTAAAGCAGCAGCTTCAGTCGTGGGGATCGCAAATGGATTTGACAGGGGGGTTAGAGACGGGCGCTGCCTTATCTCTGCCCTCACCTTTCAGATCCAGTGCCTCTATCCAGGGTTTTCTTCCACCCCGGTTGAGACACCGGTACAGCAATCATCCAGTTCTGAGGAGCTGGATGTTGTTAGTATCATGGCAGGAGATGTTTTGCTCTCCTGCTAGTGAGGAGCTGATGGAGGTTTCGAGTCATGCTGTGGCCAAGTTGAGCTTAGATTGGTCAGCAGAGAGACAGGAGCATTCTCAAATAAAGCAATGAGTAAATTAGATGAGCGTTTCCTGCCCGCTCGTAACAATCAGCCTCCACGCCAGGGCTTACCACTTTTTCCCGACCTACACACTGAGGTGTCGAGGTCGTGAATGAGACCGGTATCTTCCAGAATTTTCAGTCCACAAACGTCAACATACAGCAATATTGTAGGGCTAAAAAAGCATGGATATGGGCCGATGCTGAGGGTGGAGACGCTCGCGAGCCATCTCTCTCCCAAATCGCCATCATCCTTTACATTGACCACCAAAGCAGATGTAGCTCTAAGTGGCTTGGTGGACAAAGCGCACTCGGCTGTAGGTCAGGCTGCGGCATGCCTGCATACAATGTCTATATTGCAGGCATATCAAGCCCACTTGCTAAAGTGAGGAAGTGGGAGCTGAAGTTATTTAAGAGCTCCGTTCTTCAACTGATTTAGCTCTTAGTGCCACTAAGGAGACAACCAGATCAGTGGGCCATTCTATAGCAGCCCTAGTGGCCACGGAGAAGCATTTATGGCTGAATCTCACTGAGATAAAAGATAAAGACAAGAGTTTTCTCCTGGACGCCCAGCAGAAGCTGAAACCTGAGATTTTGGAGGTCCTGAAGTCTTTGGAGGTTTTGGAGCTGTCATATGCATGATGCTGCAAAAACAGTGGAATGCAAAACTGCATTTTGTGTGAACACTCCCTAAAACTATTTATAATAATACTTACTATATTAAGTAGAAGGGCGGGGGCAGCAGAAGCCGAGTATGAGCTCCTCACACAGGGCTCAACAGAAGACCTACGCCCACCCACAGAAGGGATGAGGGGCGGTGCAATGCTCTCAGGCGCAACCTTCTAAGAGTAAGACGGCTCTGAGGACCGTCCTTATTTCTAAGAAGGCTACGTCAAAGAAATCCTGATGCCAGTTTTTTTTAGGGTAGTCCCCTCCGAAGGCAGGCGGTGTCCACCTCATTATACGGTGTCTGTCTCCCTTTCGGTGCCCTCAGAGAGTCGTTCCACCAACCCTGCCGGAATGCCGGGCCGTGGAGAGCCCTTGCGAGTCATCCGAGGATGGCGCGCACCCTCTGAGGAGGGCTGTAGAGCAGTCAAGCAAGTGGTTTCCTTGCCGGTTCGCCACTTGTTGTTCGAAGTATACCAGAGGTCAGTCTCAAGAGACTGATACCCCTAGTAGATTTTTTAGCAGAGTGGGAGAATCTTTCAAATATATCTCGCTGGGTCTTGCAAATAGTAAAAAAAGGTTATGCCATTCAGTTCGGGTCTCACCCGCCCTGTTTCAGGGGGGTCCTGCCCAGAGTGGTGGGCCCCGAGCAGGCTCTGGTTATGACTCAAGAAGTACAGACTCTTCTGGGAAAGGAGGCTATATAAAGGGTCTTTATACAGCCGGTACTTTATCGTTCCAAAGATGGATGGAGGGTCGCTTTCGGGGGAGAAGCGTACCAATACCGGGTCCTTCCGTTCAGTCAAGCATTGTCACCCCAGACTTTCACGAAAAGAGTGAAGGTAGCTCTGGTTCCCATGCGTATGCAGGAGATCTGCATTCTCAACTATATCGACGACTGGCTAATCCTAGCGCAGTCGGTACAGATGGCGGTTCACGCACACAAGAAGAATTTGGGGCTGAATTTGCGCCAAGAAAAGTACAGCACAGAGAACCACTTATCTGGGTGTGAGTTGGAATTCGATAACTATGCAGGCTCGCCTATTTCCGCCTCGCATTGTGTCGATTCTTCCCCTGAGGGGAAATCCTTTTTGCATGATCAAGGTCATGCATCCCTCACAGGTTGGGGGGCGACCATGGATGGACCATCATCTGTCCTGTCCTGTCTGACATTTCTTGGAGATGATGGCAGTGTTTCGGGCTCTGAAGCACTTCCTTCCAGACCTCAGGGGCCATCATGTGCTAGTTCGAACAGACAACACATCGGTGGTCTCGTACTTAAACCATCAGGGAGGTCTGAAATCGCACCCGCTGTACAAGCTGGCTCACCAGCTCCTTCTGTGTGCCCAAGGGAAACTCTTATCTATCAGGGCAGTTTATATCCCAGGGTATTTGAATGTAGAAGCAGACATCCTGTCGAGGCAGGGGCCGAGGCCCGGGGAATGGGAGACTCCACCCGAGGTGGTGGAGCTCCTGTGGGATAATTTTGGCAGGGCAGAGGTGGATCTGTTCGCATCATCAGAAACATCTCACTGCTGTCTGCAGGGTTTTTCCTACATTGAAAATTTTTTGGCGGCCGCCAAAACAAATTTTTGTCCCGCCAAAGCTTTATTTGATGAGTTATTGTGATTTATGAATGATGTAGAATGCTGCGCTTGTGACTGAGTGTCAGAGAACGATCAGAGCTCCTCCCCCGCTCACACGCTCTCTGTCTTCAAAATGAGCATTCTTAGCTTTCTAATATTTCACATATTAAGTTAATCAAAATCAAAAGGTCGGAAGACCGAATCCATGTTGCACGTGGCGCTATCAGACGATGTTTTCCTTGAACTACCGCTGGCTGTGAAATGCGCTCAAAAAACGTTGACTGATTCTCTGACCAGCTGGCAAACCATACTTTCAATAAACGGGAAACAAATCCTGTCCGGTTATGAAGTGTTTTCTGTGTGTTGACATCTTTCGCGATGTTCTAACAGACGGGATTCACACACAACGCGTCTGCTAATGTCCAATTCGCGACCTAATGACTCCTTTGAACCGAATCATTTTAACGAACAACTGATCTGTCCAACACTGAAATCACCAATCAGTTTAATAATTTACTCTGAACATCTGAAATGAGAACACAAGTGTGCTTACCCAATTTAGCAAGAGTGGATAGTAAGAATTAGTTTGAATTATCCACAGTCTTTCAGCTTATTTATGTGGACAATGTGTAATAAAATAAATAGCCTAAAATCATTTAGTTTAGACTGGAGTGAGGTGAACCCAGAACAAAGTTGTTATTAGTTAGCTGATAATTTTATGGAATTGTATATGGCAGAAAATTAGGCTATTTGTTCATTTTTTTAATACTACTTTTTAATATTGATATGATTATATACCAAAACAATTATCAGTAAATAGTGTAAAAATGAACAAAAACAAACATCAAGGTATCCCACATGAAAAAAATACTATAGTATATTATAGTAAAATTACTCTAGTAAATACTTAGTGTTTTTGAACCATGCTATAAGTACTACAGTAAATAGTAGTATATTGTAGTATTTACTTTGTTAATTTACTGTAGTATATTTACTATAGTACGGTTCAAAACACTATAGTATTTACTATTTACTATTAGTTATTTTACTATAATATAATATAGTATTTTTTCATGTGGGATCAAAATAAGAAAAGCAAAAGTTACAAACTTTCTTTGAATTTATTTCAAATGTATTGTCAGTATTGCGCTTGCAGATCACGTGGGTAGGGTACTTTTTTACTGTGCGTGCGTGTGTGTGTATGGATGACCATGTCTGTCAGGCACCACCGAAGACCATTTTTGACCCAGGAAAAACCCTGTGTCTGTGGTTCTCCCTAACTCATCCAGCTCCTCTGGGGCTGGACACTATCATACAGGAGTGGCAGAGGCTGCCCCTGTACGCATTTCCCCCGATTGCTCTGCTTCCGGGAGTTCTAAAGAGAGTTCGCCGGGACAGGGCGTTAGTAGCCGTTAGTTGTTAGTAGATGTTGTTAGTAGCCCGGCCCGAATATGGTTTTCGGACATAGTGTCTCTCCTCGACGGCTCTCCGATTACGATCAGGAGAGACCTACTTTCTCAGGTGAAAGGGTCAATCCTACACACTCACCCAGAGCTGTGGAAACTGTGGGCTTGGCCTCTGAGGGGGCCCAGCTCATAAGTACTGGTCTCTCGATTGAGGTTGTGGAGACCATTATACAGTCTAGAGCTCCCTCCATGAGGAAACTTTATGCCTTGAAGTGGAAACGTTTCACTTCATGGTGCGGAAATCACCAGTGGGACCCATTTAACTGCCCGGATGGTGCAATGCTGGACTTCCTGCAGGAGAGATTCTCCGCAGGGTTAGCCCCCTCCACAATAGAGGTGTATGTGGCGGCCTTAGCTGCTTACCACACTCCTTTGGGTGGTGTATCTTTTGGGCGACACCCTCTTATTACCCGTTTCCTTTGTGGCACTTTGAGGTTAAGACCTGCAGTCCGCACTAGGTTGCCAGCCTGGGACTTGGCCATTGTGTTTCAGGGCCTTTCGGAGTCTCCGTTCGAGTTCTTGAGAAATTTCTCACTGAAAACACTCTTTTTGCTTGCTATTACATCTCTCAGGAGAATAGGAGACATTAAAGCTCTTTCAGTGGCACCCTCATGCTTGGAATTTGCGCCCGGTATGGTTAAGGCCTTCCTATATCTAAGGTTCCTACTCATTTTTATAAGACCAGTTATTCTGCAAGCCTTTTGTCGTCCTCCCTTTCGGACGTCAGACAAGGAAAAGCTTAATCTGCTCTGCCCTGTGAGGGCTTTAGATGCTTATGTCCACAGAGCTGCCCTGTGGTGGAAAACTTGACAGCTGTTCGTATGTTTCGGGTCACATAGAAAGGGGTGCCCGGCATCTAAGCAGAGAATGAGCAAGTGGGTGGTCGAGGCCATTTCACTTGCTTATGAGGTGGCTGGTCAGCCTTCACCTTTGGCTGTACGGGCACACTCTACTAGGTGTATGGCTGCCTCTAAGGCTTTATTGTCAGCAATTTCTCTTCAAGAAGTGTGTGATGCAGCAGGGTGGTCCTCACCGCATACATTTGTGAGGTTCTATGAACTTGACCTCAGCTCTACACCGGGGGCACAGGTGCTCGATTCGTAGTGCGCTATGTTCACATGGATGGGCATCTGGCTCCTATGGAGACGTGGGTATAGCATTCCCACAGCGGTGAAACGGCGTGAGTTCCCTTGAAAGGGTACGTCGCCCTGCCATACTCCCTGCATGCCCGTGATCATCTTGCACTAAGGTTACATACGTAACGAGACCTTTTTTTTTTTTTTACAACTGCTGCAAATAAAATTCTGTATGCTGTAAACCTAAAGATGTCGGAGCTGGTAACTTGCTTGGTTGGCAAGGATATCATGCCCAAGATGGGCCTTACTGGACAAAAATGAACAGTTTTAGAATTAATTCACTTGATTTAATGTTGCAACATTTCAACCTTCTTCTGACATCAAGCAGTGGGTTTCTAAATAACAGGTAACCTGGACAATGATAGACACTTGCAAACATTGCCAGGATTTAGGGAACTATCTGAAACCACTTCTTTAGCATTAAAAACAGATCTTAAAATGACTGTGACAAAAATCAAAGTTACTAGACAACTGTATAAACATCATAGCCTAAAGCATTTAGTTTGGTCATATCAGTCTACAATATTTTACCTAATGGAGTATAATCATTTGATTTGCTTCTTATCTGATGCTATTACCTACTTTTACATTTGCTTGGTTATAACCATTTAAAAAAAAAAAAAAAACAGCCAGATAAGTATTGAAAAGCGATTTGGTTGGGTTTCTGGAAATGTTAAAGGAATAGTTGATTATCCATTATTTACTCATTGACAAGCTGTTCCAAACTCGTAAAAAATTAAGTTCCATTATTTACCCATTGACAGGCCTTTCCAAACTCGTATGGCCATCTTTCCCCTTTTACAAAATACAAAACGAGAAGTTGAGCATGAAGTTCAAACTGCTCTTTTTAGTGACTTTTTAGTACTTGTATTCAGCAAGAATGCATTAAACTCATCAAAAGTGACAGTAAAGACTTTTTAAAAAAAAGTCCTTTTGAACTTTCTATTGATCAAAGAATCTGGAAAAATGTGAAAAAAGAAATATTTCTTGAGCACCAAATATTATATATTTCTGTCATGACAACAGAAATCTAAAATGGGAAAGAGCTTTGAGATTGACTGTGCAAAAGATCTGCAATTCACAGAAACAACTGGACTCCAGGCAGCCAAATGTGGATTTGCAGTTATCATTTTGTCTCAATATGTTGAATTTTGTGGTAATATCACACCCTATAAATTGTATTGTCAACTCATCAATTAAATTGTATATTCTGCCCAATTTGATGTTTCTAAATAAACAATGACAAAAACTATAAAAATTTTAGGGCTCGACGGTATGACAATATATATAACATTGATATAAGTGATCACCCGGAGGCATACACACTCTGAGGGTTTAAATCTTGAATCCAGCATACACATAACACACGTCACATTTCTATAATTCAAATCCCTTAAATCAGGGATGGGCAAACTGAAAATTAAACTTGGCCATCACAGGAATATAAAATAAAATGTTTAAATATATTAATATAGAAAACAGTTATTTTAAATTGTAATATTTCACAATATTAAAGTTTTCAATGTTTTTGTTTTTCAAATAAATGCAGCCTTAGTGAGCATAAAAGTAAAATTCTACCAAGCCCAATCTTTTGAATAGTGTAATTATGAACCATTTGGTAGCTTTGTGTGAAATACAGATTGAAATGTACAGTAAGGCACACATTCAGAAGCATTTCATCAAATAAAGTTACATTTCATAAATATAAATCAGCATCCACATTCTTTAAATTGACAACAGCAGTCAAGACTTTCTATTTGGAACAAGAGGAGAGTGAGTAAATGATGACAGTTTTTTCATTCAAACAGCAGAGCATGGCGCTAGCAATGCCAAAGATATGGGTTTGGTTCCCAGACAATGATTTGGATAAATGCGCCTGCCAAATGCATAAATGTAAATATAAGGTCTAAGGACAAACATCCTTATTTGTGGATACCCTCAGCCATGAACATTTATGACACACATCCCCCACACCCAAGTTTGCTTAACTTTCAGTATGACATTCAAACAAAAAAGATGTGAACAGACCAAAGAGAATGAATAGGAGGATTGCTAATTATTACGCAAGAGAATTATATCACTCTAGTTCCTGTTCAGAAGTTGTGTATTCTGTGTAATGTGGTGTGTGAGGCTCTGTGTGTAAAGTGGGCAGTGGGTGTGAGGCTTATTTGTGTTATGATGCTTGTTAGGCTACAAAATTTCACTAGAAAAAAGTGAAAAAGTTTTTATGAATGCTCAACTACTCTCAAATAGCAATATTACTGGTTAGGCAAACACTCAATCTCTGGCTACATTCACACATTGTATTTGGGGTAGACAACAATGTTTACTATGTGGTTTGACGCTCAGTAGCAGACAGGAACGGATCAAACAATGATCCGTTTCATAAAAAAAATAAAAAGTCACTAAAAACCTAAAAAATAAAATAAAATATGATTGCTCATCAAGAGCAATCATAATGGAGTGCTATTAAATATGAAGCAAAAAATTCAGACACATCTTGGAATAGCTCAGAAGATAACCAGGGCCATAATATGAATTCATTCTCAATCCCTCCAACTAGACCTGTGCGATTCATTTGATTTAGATTTTGCCTTCCAAAAAACATGAAAACAAGATAATCAAGGTAAAACGATCATTGTTTCACTGTCGCATTCTGTCCAGCGCAGCTTCCTTTCCTTCACAGCGGGGCGCTAAAAGCCCAAACCTAACATCCAAATCAGCCAAATAAGTAAGTGTTGTAAAATGCAGTTGCTTGCTAAACTGCGGGACATGTTTGATATTAAATAGTGTTATTAAAAGTGCATTATACTGCAAAAGAGACACTGTTCTCCAGGCTTTCTGTGTGCACGCTCCGAACATAAAGCAAATGGGCTTCAGATCCACACCACATACACACAAAAATCCCTAAATGCCTTTTTGGAGAGAATTCACTTAAACAATGGGTTATATCTTAAGTAAATGTACAGAATTGAGAAAGAAAATGCGTGTGTAACAGTATATTGGATCCATGCATTAGCTCTTAAAGGGACAGCAGCTTAATCTGTCATTAATGATCATCAAACAACCAATGGCAAAAGAAAAATCACTTTGGCCAAAACTTAACTTTATAAAGTTTTAAATATGGTTATTTTTCTTAACTTATCGATTTACTTCAGAAGGCCTTTATTAAAACCCCGGAGCAGTGTTGGGAATAACGGCGTTATAGATAAATGTGTTACTAACGGAATAATTTTTTTCAGTAACAAGTAATGAAATGAATTACTGTTTCTTCCGTTACAACGGCGTTAGCGTTACTGAGAAAAAATGTGGCGTTACTATAACTGAACTCACTGAAGCGGTTTTCATCCGAACAGGCTCTCTGTCAGTCGGACCTGCAATGTGTGTGTGTGTGCGCGTGCGCCAGCCATGCGTGTTGGGGGGTGGGTTGGGTGGTACACATAACTGATGATGATTGGTGGGTGGGAGACAATGTTGAGGTTGATAGGTTGATTTCACACACACACACACACACACACACAGACACTTATGACGCACACGCATATGCACAGTCAGCGATGGCAAGTCTGGAAGTATAAGCGCTACTTTTCCCTCGTTGAGGTGAATGTAATGTGTAACTTTTCCCCAGGAAGAAAGAGTCTCTCCACGTAGGTGGCAAGTAATTCTAATCTAATGAAGCACCTGACCTCACATCATCACATGCCACCACAAAATTAGTGGCTAAAAACCCCGGTGATAACGCGAGCTCCACTACAAAAGAAGTAGTACTGATAATATTTACACATTACACTATAGTAGGTCTACTGATAATATTTACAATAATGTATTGAATTGGATAGGTGTCTCTCACATTCTCCCACAGCAACATTACAATAGTGTACATTAATATACAATGTTTTATAATAATAATTTATTCTATTTAGTGTCCAATTCATTCATTTAACATATTTAATATTGGGGGCATCCAAGTTATTTGACATATTTGAACAAAAAAAGTAACACAGTAGTTAATTTCCCTGGTAATTAGTTACTTTTATAATGATGTAACTCAGTTACTAACTCAGTTACTATTTGTAAGAAGTAACTAGTAACTATAACTAATTACTTTTTTAAAATAACGTGCCCAACACTGCCAATAGGCTAATCGTGTTAAATAATAGTGATTTCAATATTGACCAAAAAAAATTGTGATTTTTGATCTTTGTTCGCCCTAGCCTAGTGGTGATAAAAAAGAGCAAATGTTGTTTTCGATCTTAACATACAGGCTAATGGGTTAAACAGGCGTCTTTTTAACTTGTCAAGTTAAAAGTTCTTAAAAACATGTGTGGACACCCTGCGCTCTTTTCCATTTTGTTCGCATTTTTTAAAGCACAAACGCGTTCCTTCATTTAGCTCACTCGTCACTATCTTGTTCTGGTCGGTAGGTGGAACTGACCATAGACATAATAAATACATAGACGCCTATATGTTGACAAGATTCAATAAACTGTTACTGCTCAAAGGGCTGATCATGTAATAATAAAGATGTTCACTGAAATTAAAACCATGCTTAATAACTGTGAACACTTTACAATTTAACCTTGTAAATGTATAATTTAAAGGGGTGGTAAACAACGATTTCACTATTCTAACTTTAGCTAGCATGTAATGTTGCTGCTTGAGCATAAACAACATCTGCAAAGTTACAACGTTCAAAGTTTAAAGCAAAGGGAGATATTTGCTTTTAAAGAAATCAGTTTCTAAGAACTACAGCAAACGGCCAGCAGGCGACTACACACATTCCTCCAGGGTTGGTGACATCACCAGGCTCAATATTTACATAAACCCCTCCTCCGAGAATATTAAATAAGGGGGGGGTGAGGCCATTTTGTATCGCGGCGCTGTTGTGGTATAGTTACAACACTTAGGCTGGAGTGTTGTTGCCGCGATGCCGAGGAAACGCTGTTATATTCATCCGGATTGCAGGTCTGGGGTACTTGCTTTGTTCAGCCTTCATAGGGACAGGGGTGCGTTGCAGAGCGTTTAACATACAGCATGTTATATGCACGTGTGTTTGAGACGGAGGGAAACAGGCGCGTGCAGGGCTCCAGAGCCTCCAGCAGCACATCTAACAGAGGAAAACATCCACAATGTTCGCGAGTTCAATGCCAGATTTGCACAACGTCAGCGCGCCGAGACAAACGCGGCCAGTGCGTGAATGCACGACGCGCGCGGGGCTCCCTCCCGCAGCACATTTCACGGAGGAAAACTTTCACAATGTTCGCGAGTTCAATGCAGGAATTTCACAACGGCTTGTCCTGAAAGCTGGATTTACAAACAGAAGCTGTTTACGGGCCACAACCTGTAAGTCTGATTTATATTTCATCGATGTGTTTTCCTGTAATATGTTGTAGCAAGGAAGTAAACAGATGACAACGCTGTTCTGCAAACCA
The DNA here is from genome assembly GCF_949357685.1 of Gobio gobio. NCBI lineage: Eukaryota > Metazoa > Chordata > Actinopteri > Cypriniformes > Gobionidae > Gobio > Gobio gobio. The sequence continues at coordinate 25,922,094 of NC_137106.1, read as the reverse complement.
GTCTGTTAAAAGCTCATTCATACTTAACGTTATCCGACGAACACCTAACGTTACAAACACTAACGTTAAAATCTCAACAGCGAACTTGGCATTAGTGTAAATGATTCTTTGATTAGAGCTTTTATGTATTATTTATCTACAGGCATGCTAAACATGGTTCTGTGTGTGATTTGGCTAACTTACTAGTTAAAGCCAGTGCTTAGTGTTCGTTTTGGGTTAATAGTTCTTGCGACAGATATTTGGCTATAATCGTTCTAAAAATACAAAAGTAACAGTGCCATTCAGTAGCGATCACTGTAGATCCGCAGTCTTTACTCTTGAGGAATGAACAGGTTGAACAGGTTCTGCTCGATCATCTTCACTAAAATGTGCTGGGTCTGATTCGGGCTCAGATTGGTATGTTTTTATTGACGCAATGGTTTAATACTGGCTACTGACCAAAGCACAGTCTACCGGTAAAGGGCGTGGCGTTGCACTGCGGTTAAACATGCACTGCGGTTAGCGAATCAGAACACACTAGGCCAGCTAACCAATCAGAGCCCACTGCGTATTTTTGAGGGACTGGCTTCATACAACCCGGAACGCATCAGACCGTTTTACAAGGAGGGACAGAGCAGTGTAGAATAAAGGTCAAATATATGAAAAATAATGCAATTTTTTTTAAAACGAAGCATGAACATGTTACAGTGCACCCCACAAACACAATCAAGCCTTCAAAAGAATGTGTTTTACCACCCCTTTAAGATGAAATGGAAAATTAGCATATTAGAATGATTTCTGAAGGATTATTTGACACTGAAGACGTTTTGCCATCACAGGACTAAATTACATTTTTCAATATATTAAAATAGAAAACAGTGGCATTAAATTGTAATAATATTTCACAATATTACTGTTTTAACTGTATGTCTGTCAAATAAATGCAGCCTTAATGAGCATAAGAGACATAGGTAGACTACTTGTCTACTGTTATTTCTTTCATAAAGCACATATCAGCAGGGCCGTGCAGAGAGTTCTTCAGAGGCAGGGGCTCAAATGTAAAAAAGGGGCAATATGTAAATATATATATATATATATTAGGGGTGTAACGGTACACAAAACTGACGGTTCGGTACGTATCTCGGTTTTGAAGTCACGGTTCGGTACGGATTCGGTACAGCAGTTTTACAAAATTGCGTTTTATTCATTTTTATTCAACAGTGGTTTAATAAAAAAAAAAAATTCTGTCCTTAAATGAATTCAATTATAACTAAAAGTTTCTTAAAGATAATGCTGTAAACTATATAGGGAGCCCTTACATATTGCTATTAAAGATTAACAACAGAGCCCAAACTATTAGCCTAAATTCATTTGCTATTTATTTTTAGATATAATAATCAACACTCATAAGCTTCACATAAAGCAGTTTTTGCATAAATATGTAAATCTAATTATTATTATTTTTTGATTTATTTGTTGAAATATAATCATTTAGTGGCTGTAATTTTCATGACAGGTTTATTTAAACATACATTAAATAAACAAGACATCACTAACAGGCTAAGTGGTATATAATGAATATATATAGGCTAATATAATGAATATATAGGCTAATATAGTGCATGTATTCAGTGAAAGAGTTAATCTCTCTAGTGAACTCACAGCTGTGGACACTGAATGACTTCTGAGGTAAATGTGATTCTACATGACATTGTTTATTTACAAGCTGTTTTATTGTCTTTCCGCGGTTGAAACACCGATGGAGCGATTGCACAACATATGATACGTTTCAGTAAGTTGTAATGTATCCTCAACATACCTTTAGATATTCATTTCTTTAGGAAGAGATGATGGCGTTCACTCGCGCGCCGCGCGCTGCCGCTTGAAGTTGAACTGATACGCGTCTATCTGTCACGTCACATAATAGAGCTTTAAAACGGCATTTATCGTTTGAATTTCGTGATAAAATGGACTGAATACTTAATATGTTCGTGTGGGAACTCGGATTGAAGTGTGTTCCGCGCTTTAAACAAGCCGACTGTTAACTGTTATAGATTACATTCATAACCGTTCGGTACACGCGCGCACCGTACCGAAAGCCCGAAACGTTAGTTCGTCTGTCCATGTAGTTTTCAACCGATTTATGAATAAGAACAGAAAATTACCGCTCCACTTCACATGCCCAATGGAATTTGAACTTGCTTTGCCAGATTGGTTGGTGTATATACATGACAAACGGGCATTGGTGAATTGTGTAATACTTTAAAATATATAATATATAGATTTGTAATTAAATCAACACATTAGCTCTGATTATGGATGAAAAAAAATATTGGTTTACATTTTTCCCGTAAGGCCACACACTCTCTGAAAGGACCATATTTGGCTCGGGAGCCGCTTCCGAACAGAGGAAAATCAGCAATCAATCAAAACGCACGCAACCCATAGCAACGCGTTATGGCAACGCCTCAACAGAAATTGTCCGACTTTTGAGCCGTTCGTTACTATTGTATACATTGTCATCAATGTCATGTTATAATAATCACATTTATTTAGTTTTATTGACCACGATATCATCATTGATATTTGTCTGAGAGGGGCACTTTTGATTCATTTTGAAAAAGGGCAGGGGCTCGAGCACCCAAAGCCCCCCCCTCTGCACGTGCCTGCATATCAGTAGAACTTATTCTCAAAATATCCTTAAAGGGGTCATAGAATGACATTTTTGTACAAGTTAATATGATTCTTTAGTGTCTAAATGAAAAGTTTGTAATATACTTTAATTAAAAATTCTCATTAGTATTGTAAGAAAACACTCATTTTACCTGGTCAAAACCAACTCAGTTTTCAGCAAGTCATTTCAGTGTATGTGACTTTAAATGATAATGAGCTTTGCTCACCCCGCCCCCTCTGCTCTGTGGGGCGTTCGGTTCGACCCGACACAACACCACAACACACGTGGAGTGTTGCCTTGACAACATTTGAGGGTATATTTTCGAGAAATAATGGCAACGGGAGTCTCTGAGGACACATCTGAGAAACCTTATCATTTTGAACCGGAGTCGGACCAGGAACAGATGATGAACGTTTCTGAATGGTTGGTTAACGTCATGTCACTTTGATCTATCTTTGTACTGGCAGAGTAGCGTAGTTGCTATGTGTTTACTGATGTATATGTTAGTTCATTGACAGATTGATGTTATGTTATAAGATTTTTTTTTTACATTACTTCTTAATCAGTAACAGACACCGTTATAAACCATGTACAAAAGTAAGCTTAGTGTAGTGTTACCACGTTAACTTTATCACCCGAGTACACAGTTTGTAATAACAAACATAACGCGTTGTTCATTATAAACGTGGGATTATGAATTATATTGAGAACGTCATACACAGAAAGCATGCCGTAATGTAACTTACCCTGTAAACTTTAGCCTCATTCATCGTGAAGCGTGCAAGCGATTTGCAAAGATTAATATAAAGGTTAATAAAACACAACACCACAATCGCTTAGACGCCATTCTGCTGCAGCGTATCAACAATGGCGGACTGATGACAGCTCGCTCAGGGCGGGTCTGTGTTGAAACGCTGCTGTCAATCAACAATAGTAGGAGGGGCGTACACCGTGTAACGTCACACGATCAGACGGCTTGATTTGAGACAGGGGAAAATATATAAGGAGATTAAAAAAAACACTGGATGTATTTTTATCATTATAGGATGGTTGTGTACAGGCACTGCCAACACACATTTCCGTATAATCAACTTGTAAAAGTGCATGTACCATTCTATGACCCCTTTAAAAAGTTGAGTCACCAGTTATAAAATGTGGGTTTCAATGTTTTTCATAAATGAGCTGTGTATGAACAAAAGCAAATGTATCACTTTTACAACTCTTTCTCTCAAAAACAGAAAGAAATCGGTAATACATTTTTTCTCTTTTGTGAATTGGATTCTTAAAAATAACATTCACAGAAGTAAACAAATACACAGGGTGAAACTGATGTTGAATGAGGCTGTCACCTTCACAGCTAAACTAAGACACAACTAGCTAAGAAAACTAGGTCTGAATATAGATGTTCTGAATTAGGATATATCTGGATCAATGTGCACTGACCGCCACACAGTGTTCTTGTCAGAGAACAGAGTCATGGATAGATGATAGCCTTTTAATGATTGCTTTGGTATCAACACAGATGGACATGTGCAAGGTTTATCTAGAACAGTTAAAGAGAAATAATAATTAACATATAAATCACTTAAATATTACATGACAGATATAAATAAACATAAATGGTCTTCTTCCTCATTCAAGTTATAGCGATCGCTATATTAAACTTCAAAGGATTGACGTCTATGATCAGCGCATAACTCACGTGAGATAAATAGATCGCATGGATATAAATGAATAAAACTTATAAACAGTATCTGCAACGAATACACTTGTAATACAACATTAATATTCAAATAACACTGGACTTACTTGTACGTTACTCAACTTACTCTCATACAATGTCCTTAAAGTGCGAGCAATCCAGCGAGCAAACTTTCCAGTCGGAATGGCTGATGCAACTAGCGCTACGCATATTCTCAGTCTACTAAGCGTAAACTCCGCATTTTATTAATCGGGCTACTATTAATCGGGCTGATTTTGGGCCGATTTCCCCCGTTCCGACAATCCTAGCTATGTCCCGATTATCTTGATGGTTCTAAAGATTATCTTATCAGATTTACAGTATCGTTTTATTATGGAGAGTGATGATTGATGCAACATTGTTACATTAATGTTAATGTTTTTCTTGTATTTAGCCCCCTCAGCCCCCTTACTAATTGGTCACACTCATACTCATTGGTGATCAAATGTGACCATACACCTTTTTACAATATCTTTCAATTAAATAAATGTTCTATATTTTAGTTTAATAATATTTATTGAATATTTTGAGGATATATTTTGGTACTAAATAGGCCTACTACCTACCACTTAAAATATTTTTTTTTTTATTATTTATATAACAATTAGTGTAGTAATTAAGGTTAAAATAGAGAATTCCAATGCACAGAGGCAATTTAGAGTAATTTATAGTCTAATAATAATAATATTAGTCTTAATAATTTTTATTTGTAATGCCATTACCCACCAGGTGCCTGAATGGCTCTTTAATAAATATACATGTATCTGACGGAATCTTGGCTATTGCAGATCATAACTGCTTACTTATTTTTAGTTTTTGCATTTAAATACATATTTAGACATGATCAAACACTAGATTTATTTAAATGTGAAATTTTAAAACGTTAATAACTTACATCCTAATATTTTTAATGATAGGCTACTTATATAAGCACACACAAGTGAATATTAATGAATGCAAGCAAATATGTTTAACCCAAGAAAAGTTTAAAATAGTTCTAAAAAGGCAAACTTTCCTTATATGTACAGTAGGCTATATGAATTGATACTGAATCAAGATCGAAATTGATATTTGTCAATTTATCACCCAAACACTATCATCGCAATTTCTTCCTGCATATCATCGGCCATGCTTATTCTGAAGTCTTGCGAGATTTTGTGAGATTTCCTGTGTTTACAGTCAGGACTCTGGTTGAAAATCTGTTCGTGTGTAGTGTGCTGTCTTTGTCACATCATGGCACACCACACACTATAGGAGCAAAACGGTTAAATCTAGGATTATTTGTCCTCATGTTTGTGGTCTATCACATTTTGAAAATCTTATAAGATGTAAAACATCTTTTGGTGTGTACCCAGCATAACGTGCAGCGCTGATTCTGTGCGCATCTCAGGTTATTATGCTGAACATGGAGAATTCAGAACAATAGAAGGAATTTTGAACTAAGTGGAAATAGTATAAATCATTTATTTTATGCATTATATAAAAAGACATGTCACGGTGCTCTTACTTGATCTTGTCTACAACTTGGTTAAGACGATGGAAAAGATCATGGAAGAGAATGCAGCTGGACTTCCTGTTGATATCATGCCCATAGCTTCGCTTCCAGTACTGTTTCAGGTCACCAGCATATTCCATCACCTTAAGAGACACAATACAGTCCCTTCAAACATCTACAGGAGCATTTGACCTCACCAGTGTGCAGTAACATTCAGAAATATATTTGTTGTCATTAGATTTACATTCTGAATTGCCATCACAGGAATAAATTAAATTTTTATATATGTGAGGAATAATTGACAACGGGCCGTTGAATAATTAGAAAAATAATGCACATTCATTACACTTAAGGTGTGCATTATTTTTCCATAATTAAACAGCCTACAGTCAATTATTGATATTATATGCTTATCCAAAGGTTGCCACACCTCAAAACATTGTTCAGATGATGTATTTTAAGGCATTTGTCAGGGCTTTTGTCCTTAAAATGCTCTTGTGTTTAGGACTATTTAGGTGTAAATGCCAAGCCTCTGTTGCTAATTCCAAAACGTCAGCTTAAAGCCAGTATCGGAGGCTTGAGCCATTGTTGATAGCAGACTAATGCAGTTATTATTAATGCAATTATAACTGGTCCAACTAGCTGACCTGGCACTGACAATACGTTTGAGTATGTGTCCGTACTGTATATATATGTGTGTGTTTGAGTGGGAGAGAGAGGGAGAAAGAGGCTAGAGTATGTGCTTTCCATACATAATAAAACTTAATTTGTTTTGGAAAAAAAAAACCTATACTACTGTATATTTATTTTTTGGTCAGTGTTGTTGTGGGTTTTGGTTCATTTGCTGCTGTAGGCTGAAATAACTGAAATCATTTGGTCAAGTGATATGGAACTGTAATGCGGTCAAGACCTGCCTAGACCTACTTTAGCTGTGCGTTTCCCTGAAAATAATTGCACACCATAAAAGTATTATTACTTTTTTGTGGAACACAAAGGTTGAAAGCACCATAAAGATCTAAGTAATCCAAGTTGCTCAAGAAAACAGCTCTGAATAGCAAAAAAGCTGATATTGTGAAACCATAACTTAAATTTGCACCTGTTCTTCACACAGATCTATAGTATGACTTCACATGATCAGCTATGATTGGAAAAAGAGCAACGTATATTAACTAAGTTTGTATTAATGTAGTTAATGTATAGGGTTGGGTATCGTTTGGGTTTTTTTCGATACCGGTGCCATACCGATACTTTTAAAATGGTACCGGTGCCTAAACGGTGCCTGAACCGATACTTAAAAAAAAAGAGCCACAAAACGAGGTGGATGAGATTAAAGAATGGCTTTTTATTGATTTTTTATTATTTAAAATTAAAACTTTATTACAAGTTTAAAGTATACTTAAATATATAAATATAAATAAATACAAAACACAATTTACTTAACAAATTCACAGTAAAACTAAAGCCACCTAACCCAACTACAACTAATTTAACACTAAATAACAGTTACAGTAATAACAGCAGTAGTCTGTATTCTTGGTATGCTACAAACCAGCTTCAAGCTTCAGCTTTATTTTGCAGAAATATGACCATATTCTCTGGCTAAATATTTTAGAACGCATCGCCTTATATATTGTTTCCATGGCGATGCGTCATGCGTCTCACATGACACACAACTGCCACAATACCGCTGTATGACAGCTCAGCTGTATCGGGTTTATTTAGCTTTTTCTCCTTTCTCGGAGACGGGGCACCCTATGGCACCCGCGTCCCGACCTGTCAAACCTACACGTGTGAGCCCTGGATGGTTTGAGTACCTTACCACCTCAGGTGGTGGCTACCATTACTTCCGCTAGGGCCTTGTCTACGAGATAGGCCTATGCGTTGAAGTGGAAACTCTTCGTCACCTGGTGCTCTTCTCACCGAGAAGACCCCAGGAAATGCCCTATCGTGTCCGTGCTCTCCTTCCTCCAGGAAGGGTTGTATCAAAGGCTATCTCCTTCCATTACCATGGTCTATGTGGCCGCGATATCGGCACACCATCACCTTGTGGACTCAAAAACGGTAGGTCAGCACGACCTGGTCAGCAGGTTCTTTAAAGGAGCAAGGAGGATAAACCCTCCTCGTCCTGATGCCCTCTTGGGATCTCACAGGGGTTCTTTCTGCCTTGCAGTGAGCTCCCTTTGAGCCTTTGCAGTCCATTGAGCTTAAGTTCTTGTCTATGAAGACAGTGCTCTTGATTGCTTTGGCCTCCATCAAGAGGGTAGGGGACCTGCAGGCATTTTTGATTGAGGAAACCTGGAACTCTCACGTGATCCTGAGACCCCGGCCTGGATATGTGCCCAAGGTTCCCACCACTTCTTTAAGGGACCAGGTGGTGAACCTGCAAGTGCTGTCCCTGGAGGAGGCAGACCCAGCCTTGGCATTGCTCTGTCCTGTACGCGCCCTTCGCGCTTATGTAGACAAGACAAAGTGTTTCAGGACCTCAGACCAGCTCTTGTCTGTTTCAGAGGACAGCAGAAAGGGAAGGCTCTCTCCAAGCAGAGGTTGTCTCACTGGATCATGGACACTATTGTCCTGGCATACCAGATTCAGGGACTGCCATGCCCCTTAGGGGTAAGAGCACACTCCACCAGGAGTGTGGCTTCTTCTTGGGCTTTAGCGCATGGCGCCTCATTGACAAACATATGCAGAGCTGCAGGCTGGGCGACACCCAAACATTTTTGTGAGATTCTATAATCTCTGTGTAGAGCCAGAGTCCTCTCGTGTACTCGCACCAAATGGCCAGTAATGGACAGGCTCAGGTGTCATCGCTTGCTGCGCCATTCCACTCCATGGACTGGATGCGTGCACTATTTTCACTCAGGTGAGTTTCTCAGTAAGCCCTGAGTTCCTCCAGCACTGTTGACACCGACACCAGAGTGCATGCCCTCTTGGTCAGCCCACGTGTTTGGCTAGGTGTCTCCATGTGCCCACATGTGTATTTCCACGGTAAGTCTCTTCAAGCACGTGTCTTCCCTTGGCAAGACAACTTCCTACCCCTGGGGTTGAAATATTCCACCCTGCTGGCTGGATACCTCAGTGTTTTTTCTAATGGGTCATATGTGTATTCTTAAGTCCTCCCTACAGGGCAGGAATTGCTTGGCATATTTTCCATCTGGAAGACAGCCGTTGTGGCGAGATTAGACTGGGACCCCCATTCCGTCAGTCACTGATGTAACTCGAAGTGGACTGACTGAAAGGGAATGTCTCGGTTACGTATATAACCCTCGTTCCCTGAAGGAAGGGAACGGAGACGTTACATCCCCATGCCACAACCGCTGTACCGCTGGTAAGGCCGGGGCGCTCAGCCTCGGCTCCTCAGCAGGTAACATAATGCGAGATTGCTGCATAGCTCCTTTTATACCCATGAGGTGGGGCAGAGTCGCGCTATGCAAATTCCACAGACCCATGGCATTGTCATGCCATTGGCTCGTTTTGTAGAACTCGAAGGTCATTGGCTTCTAAGCGAAACCCCCATTCTGTCAGTCACTGACGTGACGTCTCTCAGTTCCCTTACTTCAGTGAATGAGGGTTACATACGTAACCGAGACGTTCTAACTGTATTCATTAATATTTGTTAATGTTATTTAAAGGGTTAGTTCACCAAAAAATGAAAACTAGCCCATGATTTACTTACCCTTAAGTCATCCTAGGTGTATATGACATTCTTCTTTCTGTTATATTACAAAAGTCCTGGCTAATCCAAGCATTTTAAAAGCAGTGATAGTTGCTCTGTTTTTGAAGTACATAAAAAATGCATCTGTCCGTCAAATAACATGCTCCACGCGGCTCCGGGGGGTTAATAAAGGCCTTCTGAATGAATCGATGCGTTTGTGTAAGAAAAATATCCATCTTTAAAACTTTATAAAGTAAAGTTTCGGCAGACTGCCTTCCGTGTTCAATTTATGAAAAAAGTGTTGAAAGGTCCTCTGCCGATCGAAAGACTAACGCGACCAGGTACGCTCGTCATAACGTCACGTACGCATCTTGAGTTACACTTTTGTCACAGGGTGTTTTGGTGTTGGTTCATGTTCATTGTTCATGTTTTAAGTTTATCATGTTCTTGGTTATGTTATAGTGTGTCATGTTCAGTCTTGTCATGCACTTCCTGGTTTTGTCATGTTTTATTGTCATGTGATTCCCATGCCCTCATGTGTTGTGTCATGTCATTGGTTCATTGTTTAATCACTGTTCTCATGTGTCACTTGTCTTGTCATTAGTCTGTTTGTATTTAAGCCCTCATGTTTGCCATGTGTCTTCGTCTGTTATTGAATGTCATTGTAATCCGTTGTCAGGCAAGTCTTTGTTTCTTTGTCAAGTCATAGTCATAGTCATAGTCATAGTCATAGTCTAGTCAAGTCAAGTCAAGTCAAGTCAAGTCATAGTCATAGTCATAGTCATAGTCATAGTCATAGTCTAGTCAAGTCAAGTCAAGTCAAGTCAAGTCAAGTCAAGTCAAGTCAAAGTCTAGTCAAGTCATAGTCAAGTCATAGTCATAGTCATAGTCATAGTCATAGTCATAGTTAAGTCAAAGTCAAGTCAAAGTCAAGTCAAAGTCAAGTCATGTCAAAGTCATAGTCATAGTCATAGTCATAGTCATAGTCATAGTCATAGTCATAGTCAAGTCAAAGTCATAGTCATAGTCAAGTCAAAGTCAAGTCAAGTCAAAGTCATAGTCATAGTCATAGTCATAGTCATAGTCAAGTCAAGTCAAAGTCATAGTCATAGTCATAGTCATAGTCAAGTCAAAGTCATAGTCAAGTCAAAGTCAAAGTCAAGTCAAGTCAAGTCAAGTCATGTCAAAGTCATAGTCATAGTCATAGTCATAGTCATAGTCAAGTCAAAGTCATAGTCAAGTCAAAGTCAAGTCAAGGTCATGTCAAAGTCATAGTCAAGTCAAAGTCATAGTCATAGTCATAGTCAAGTCAAAGTCAAGTCAAGTCAAGTCAAGTCAAGTCAAAGTCATAGTCATAGTCAAGTCAAAGTCATAGTCAAGTCAAAGTCAAGTCAAGTCAAGTCAAGTCATAGTCATAGTCAAGTCAAAGTCAAGTCAAGTCAAGTCAAGTCAAGTCAAGGTCATAGTCATAGTCATAGTCATAGTCATAGTCAAGTCCAAAGTCAAGTCCAAAGTCAAGTCCAAAGTCAAAGTCAAAGTCAAAGTCATAGTCATAGTCATAGTCAAGTCAAAGTCAAGTCAAGTCAAAGTCATAGTCAAGTCCAAAGTCAAGTCCAAAGTCCAAAGTCCAAAGTCAAGTCCAAAGTCAAAGTCAAAGTCAAGTCAAGTCGCAACGTCTTTGTTTTATGTTTGGATTTTGTAAATAAAAAGCTACACTTGGGTCCAACAACTTGCCTCATCAGTGGATAAACCAGTGGATAAATGTATTTAGCCCTCATGTTTGCCATGTGTCTTCGTCTGTTATTGAATGTCATTGTAATCCGTTGTCAGGCAAGTCTTTGTTTCTTTGTCAAGTCAAGTCAAGTCATAGTCATAGTCATAGTCATAGTCATAGTCATAGTCATAGTCATAGTCATAGTCAAGTCAAGTCCAAAGTCAAGTCCAAAGTCCAAAGTCAAAGTCATAGTCATAGTCATAGTCATAGTCATAGTCAAAGTCAAGTCAAGTCAAGTCAAGTCAAGTCAAGTCAAAGTCAAAGTCATAGTCAAGTCAAGTTCAAAGTCAAGTCCAAAGTCCAAAGTCAAGTCCAAAGTCAAAGTCAAAGTCAAAGTCAAGTCGCAACATCTTTGTTTTATGTTTGGATTTTGTAAATAAAAAGCTACACTTGGGTCCAACAACTTGCCTCATCAGTGGATAAACCGTTACAACTTTCAACATGTGTTGTGTCATGTCATTGGTTCATTGTTTAATCACTGTTCACATGTGTCACTTGTCTTGTCATTAGTCTGTTTGTATTTAGCCCTCATGTTTGCCATGTGTCTTCGTCTGTTATTGAATGTCATTGTAATCCGTTGTCAGGCAAGTCTTTGTTTCTTTGTCAAGTCAAGTCATAGTCATAGTCATAGTCTAGTCAAGTCAAGTCAAGTCAAGTCAAGTCAAGTCAAGTCAAGTCAAAGTCAAAGTCAAGTCTAGTCAAGTCATAGTTAAGTCATAGTCAAGTCATAGTCAAGTCAAAGTCAAAGTCAAGTCAAAGTCATAGTCATAGTCAAGTCAAAGTCAAAGTCAAAGTCAAAGTCAAGTCAAAGTCATAGTCATAGTCAAAGTCAAAGTCAAGTCAAAGTCATAGTCATAGTCATAGTCATAGTCATAGTCATAGTCATAGTCATAGTCATAGTCAAGTCAAGTCCAAAGTCAAGTCCAAAGTCAAGGTCAAGTCAAGTCGCAACGTCTTTGTTTTATGTTTGGATTTTGTAAATAAAAAGCTGCACTTGGGTCCAACAACTTGCCTCATCAGTGGATAAACCGTTACAACTTTCAACACTTTTCCACGGAAGGCGATCGGCTGGAACTTTATACTTGATTTAGTTTTAAATATGGATATTTTTCTTACACAAACGCATCGATTCGCTTCAGAAGGCCTTAATTAACACCCCAGAGCCGCGTGGAGCACGTTATTCGATGGACAGGTGCTTTTTTTGGATGACTTGAGTAAATCATGGGCTAATTTAAATTTTTGGGTGAACTATCCCTTTAATAAAAATCCAGCTGTTCATTGTTTGTTTATGTTAGTTCACAGTGCATTAACTAATGTTAACAAATACAACATTTGATTTTAAAGCAGCACTAGGTAACTTTTCAACCTTCATAATATATTTTCAAAACTCTTGTGATGATACATCGACTTACAATAGGTTGAATGACACGTCTGCCATAGCCTGACGGGGTCTGTATCGTTTTTAATCGTACTTTTAAACTTCGGGTTTCGGGTAGTAACCCGAGAACAAAAAGAACTACAAAATTAGACTGCTTTACGGCATATACGTCACTTCCACCACCATCCCCACTTCCTTAAATTCGGACGTGCGTGAAAAAAATCGCTCGCAAATCATTTGTTTGCCGAATGTTATAGTCATGGCCGAAGCAGCACAGAAAAATAAGAAAGCAAAGGTTTTGTCTGAGGAAAGCAAAAAGAGAAAACGAGAAAGTGATCGGATTAAAGGCAGGACGAGGATCAACATTGGGCCAGCGTTTGCTCGTTGACGTGAGCTGGAGGAGGAGGGGCTACATTCTTGCAAGTAAATACGTAATAAATACAAAATCATATTTTAGGATACCTAACATGTCTGTGATATTGGTTTATTTGTCTTTCCTCAAGCTTTAATGCAAATCGATTTTTCGAATTTGCAGATTCATCTATGGTAGCTTGATATTATAATATTGACGATATATGGTGATTACCTACCACTCAAACATTGAATTGAAGTATCATATAGATTCTGTAAAACGGGAACCAATAGACTAGGCTACTATAATGACGCTGGCTTGTAAACGTGAGCATCGCGATCATTTGGCGTTTGAAAAAAATAAAACCCATGAAATTGGATTCATATGACATGCTGAAACATATGCCACTGTACCTGGGATGAAGACATTTCACACGCGACGCAAGCAGAACACCTGCATGTGAACTCCTGCAGAGTTCAGGGCTATCATAGTTGTCATGTCAACAAATGCACGTGCGATGCATCCCCTGATGTAGAGTGACCGTTTACGACAGTAGTAGAGGACAATACTGTTTCACAACTGTAGGGGGAGCCCGAGAGCAAAAGTTACCTAGTGCGGCTTTAATAATGTATTTGTAAATGTTGAAATTAACATTAACTAAGATTATTAAATGCTGTAGAAGTATTGTTAATTCTTAGTTCATGTTAACTAATGAAAACATTTTGTAAAGTTTTACAATTTTTTTCTTATATAAATTAAAAATAACCACAGGCAACTGTTTCTTCTCTGGATGGATTTACTTGGAGATGGCAAACTGAAAATTAAAGTGCCTTTAACATGTCAGAATTTGATGACAGAACACATTTTATGTTTATGTTCCATCTGAGGAAGAAATACTCCTGGTATACTTAAATATAATCTCCTAGGTCCTAAGTTAAGTAAATAAGGTAGGGTGACCACCCGTCCTGCTTTGCGTTGTACCGCACAGCATTTTCACCCCTTGACGCATATTGAGAAAATGTCCTGCATTTTCATTAGTCTGTTGGTTTTTAATGATCATATTAAGAAAACATGCATGCATTATTATGCACACTTTATTTATTCTTTTTGCGGCATACATTTTCACCTTTATTTAATAGCTTCGTCAGAAGTAACATCCCGCCTTACACAAATACAACAGCCATTTTTAAATGCTATCCAATGGTTGAAAAGAAAGGAGTAAACACGGCCACTAGTAGGTTGTGACGGCTGTCAATCAAAATGTGGAGCGGTGATTCATTCCATGTGTTCCCTGTCAGAGAACAAATGGATAATTCGGTAAATTAAAATTTTACAAGTCGGCATAATGGCAAAAAAGAGGAAATTTTCTTTTAGTAAAGACTGGGCTAGGACATATATCTGGGTGAGGCCATTAGAAGGGGATACTGAAAGAGTGTTTTGCAGTCTAATCTAAAAGCAGACTGTCAATTAACTAATTTCATGTTGTTTTATATTTTATTTGTTCATTTTTGTTGGATTTTAGTTGGACTGTTTCAAAAATATTTATCTGCATGATGCCTGCTGCCTTTGGGCTCAGTGATGTTAAATTTAAATGACATGCAAAAAAAGACATGTTATGTTCCATTGTGATGTAATGGTGTTTTCTGGAAGGGACTAAAGAACAAAGTATTTTTATCAGCTGAAAGGCAGAATACAAATGTTTTTATTAAGTTAGATAGACATTATATAACCGTTTCAGGATATGTTTTAGTGTTGGTAACATGTCCCACATTGTCCCACACAAACTTAGTAATCGTCCCACATTTGGTTTGTTTGATGGTGGTCATCCTAAAATAAGGGCAAACAGGAAAAACTGCTCTGTTCCAGTACCTGTGCATCTACCTCGTCAAACAACTGGCACCAGGGTGAGTTCTCTTTGAGGATAGTAAACTCATATGCACACAGGTAGAACGCTGCTTCCACTGAATCTACAAAGCAAAATAAATATGTGTCATTTGCTAAAGCATTAAACAGCAGACCAAATTAGACCTTAAACTGTGCTTATCATTGTAAAACATAAATAAATAAAACATGCAATATTTCATAAAAGCATGTGCTGGTGTACAAGGCAATCTGATATTTTTTGGGGCAAAAAAAAAAAAATCTACTAGTGGTCTTGTAAACAACACTGCCATCTAGTGGTACTAACACTATTCAACATTATCTCGCTCTCTGCTTGTGCATTGATTTACAGCTGCTGACAGCAGCAGATCAAGTGAGCAGCCCTGACCTCTAAACTCTTAGTAATTTTACTTAGAGCTAGTAAACACTGCTTCGTCACATTTGGTGGTTTTCTTGCTTTTGTGATTCTCATTCCCAATTCTTCCCATCTTTCTTCTGTTCTCCAGAGAAAAGGCTGCAGCAAACGTGGCCTGTCATCTATAGAATTTAACAACAATACACAGTGCTCCAATCTATTTCAATCAACTTAAATTATATGGATACTGTCCCACAATTTTTACATTTCAAGTAAGAAGAGGGGGAAAAAAAGTGCAAATTGAGATAGGAGAAGGATTGGACAGAGTATTTTAAACGTGCAGTGTGTAATATTTATGAGGATATATTGACAGAAATGCAATATAATATACATAACTATGTTTCAGTGGTGTATAAAGACCTTTCTTAATGAACCGTTATGTTTTTATTAACTTAGAATGAGCCATTTGTATCTACATACACCGTGGGTCCCCTTACAGTGAAATCACCATTTTGCGCTGTCATGTTTCTACATGTTTCTACCGATCCACTCAACGGCTGTCTGAATTTGCTCACTCGTTTTCATCCACTCCTTCAAGTGAACAGTATAAGTGGACTGACGTAGGGAATAGTGATTGAGGGTTTAGGGGCGATTTCAGATTCAGCCCAAGTGTGCCACACGAGTCCTGAAAAGTAAAGCCAAAGCTTTTCAATCGCCCCCGGGTGGCCGGATGCAGTATAGGTCATAAACCCCGCCCTCTACATGAAATGTAATGGGACATAGACAAATTAAACAATCAAATTACACTTCAAATACATTTCCAAAGATGCTTTCTGTCATTTTAGGTTTTTATCACACTGATGTTTGTTCAAGTGTTCGTTCTTGAAATAAGTTTGGTTATGGTTAGTTTTTCGATTCTATAAAAAACAGGGGATGTGACGTTATGATTAACAGCTGAGTTTGACAGCTTTTCTGAGCGAAGTACTCACTGAGGCAACAACAGACATTTTTCGGGAACTTCGGGAGGAGATTGGAGCTTTAACTTTAATTTCTACATTTCCATAACTGTTTATTTCACAAAAGGTTGTTGATTAGGCGGGAGTGTGGGCGGTACCTTGATATCGCGGCTCCACTTCGTGCTCACTAGTGTGCAGACATGGGCTCCAAGTTTCTACTGCACAGACTCGAGACCCAAGACATCAGCACCATATTTGGACACTGGCAGCTTCACTTAGTTCAACTTTTTTTACAGTCTATGTCCTAAACGGACAAACTGCTCTACAGAGCGCTAGCTACTCTCTGCTGTCTCAGACCATAACATATTTTTGTCCTGTATCGGGAGGGGTGAGCGGTGGATGGTTGCAATTCGCAAACCTCACCGTTAGATGCCACTAAAATTCACACAGTGCAACTTTAACATCATAAACATACATATTTCAGCTTATAACAGCAAGGGTGCTCAATTCAAATTGCTTCTCATAAGGTTTATATATATATATATATATGTATTTTTTACATTTTTCATTCTTTTTATAACTCCAGCAAAATGTGTGATATTTTTGTAGCTACATTTTACTATCTAAATTATGGTACAGGGGCCGTATTCACAAAACACCTTAAGCTAAAATTAGCTCCTAACTTGCTGATTTAGGAGAAACTCTTTAAAATAATGGGCGTGTCAGTCCTAATTATAGGACTCCTACATTTTTGCTCTAAGAGTATTTTACAAAGCATTTTAGTACTAAACCTAGCTCCTAAATCTGTGAAACGCTAGGAGTAGTCAAGAGGACTCTTAAGTCACTAAGACCAAATCACTAAACAATCCTAATGGATGTTGCCGCATTCCGCCTCAGCAATCTGCCCAAAGACACTATACAACATTGAGTGCTGAACCTTTTCTTCATAAATGCAATACATATTTAGATTTATAGAATTGAATCTATGATAAAACACCAACAATAAATCTTTAATTCAAAAATTATGTCAGATTACCTGCGGCAGTTGTTTTCACAAGTTCACACTTACAAATGATTGAGTAAAAGAATATTAGGTGCTGTCCGAGGGGAACGAGGGCTCCATGTTTGGAATTTAGCCCAAACCCAGAGTTCTGCCCCGTATCCCCAGCCGAGAGTGAGGTGCCGGGGTGGCTCTCGGCTGTGTATATACATACTCTCGCGCTGATTAGATATACCATTTGAACGTGCTCCTCACAAACTTTGTTTTTAAAACATAATTTTTGCTTGAATTTTGCAATCCTTCGAGATACAGACATGTAAGAGGCTGACAATTAGCTGAACATATACTAGTTGAATTAGCAACACTTCTAAAATCTTTATTTGAATATGGCAACATTCTTAATAAATACATTTTAAAAATGTAATGTGGCAACATGAAACCTCATTCAACAAAATATTTCTTTAATTAAATCACTGACAGAGATCCCTCCCCTATCAGCCAATCAATGTGTGCATTGTTAGTAAGTGTGCTGACATCATCCATTGCAACGAGGTCAACCCCGCCCGTACTCTTAGCTTAAGACTTCTCTCTATTCCTTAGTAAAAGTTGGTCTCAGCAGCTTTGTGAATAGGTTTTAAGAGAAAACTCTTAACTAAGAACTTTTACTGCTACTTTTACTGATAAGATCAAATGTTTTGTGAATACGGCCCCAGATTAGCGATGTGGTTGCAAACCATGTCAAATTGTGAACTTTGGACGCCCAGCCCTGTCAATCAACTTGAGTTATGGATTCCACCAGTTTTGTTTATTGATTTTTAACATTTATAAATCATCTCAAGAACCTCTAATCCGCTTTACGTGCATGCTTACTGCAGAGGAAATTTGAAAAGACAAAGAATGGTAGAGTTAAAGAACGTTTCTATCTTTAGGTTCTCACCTAAAGACGTTTATTTGACATGTGAAATGATGTCAGCCTGACATGAATTCAGGAAGGAAGAGTGTGAAATAATATACTCGTGTGCAAAGTTTTGTGGTTGTGGTTGAAAGTAGAGCGTGACATTTAGAGGAAAGTGAATTTGACTCGTGTTCTGAAATTGAAGCAGCTCTTTTCATAAAACATAACAAAAAATTATCAGAACATTAGCATATTTTTAAAATGCACAATAGCATCTTGGATGCTGATTTATTTCAGTACTTCAGCAGAGTGTAATAGTGTCATGATCATATTATGCAATCACTTACCATCGGTGATGCTGGTGTAAGGGACCCCCAGCCTGTCAGCCATTTTCTCCATTACTCTTTTCATCTCAGGGCCTTCATTGAAACGTTTCACTTCCTCCAAGGCACTCTTGTTGTTCTCCACTTCTTTCACGAAACGTTCGCACTGGTCAAAGTAACGCATCAAAGCGTCATTCACAGCAGGTTCCAACTCAACTGAAGAATAAAACAAACAAACAAAAAAATAATAAATGAGAGCCTTAACAGAATTACCGGTTTATAACCATTGTACTTTGACTCTTAAAGCTGGAATTACATGTTACTTTCTAAACGTATTTAATCAGTGGGGGAAGTTAATTAAGAAAGTAATATAGATTTCTAATAAAAATAGACAAATCAAAAAAATGTATTGTTCAAAATGGATTCATGATACATTTTCTGTTTTTGTCTGCCCATATAGCTACCAGTCTCTTTGTGTGTGAATTGTGAAAGCATATATACTATATAGGCTATATAAATATATCAAGACAACAAACACAGCCAATAAGGCACATTGCTGAAGGTTCACATGAGCATATTTAAGTTTTTAGATAGTCAATTAGACTTTATTCAAATTTAAGTCAATTTAAATTTTGTTTTTGCCTCCTCAGGGTATTTAAAAAAAAAAGATTAGTGTAATTCAACATTTTGGCATACATATGGCTTTAAAATTATGTGTCAACCACAACATGAATGAATACACATTACTGCAGAGCAAAACTTAGGTTATAGAACAATAATGATATCAGACAGTTTTGATATATGACTGTAATATATCAGTCAGGAGAATTTTTTCTTCGCCGAATCTCATTGCTGTCAAGGAGAAACAACTATTAAGATAATAAAGAGATCTATGTTTGGTGGTTCTTTATATGAGCATGTAGAAATGCAACAGGCATGTGATAACATTGTTTGGTTATTACACAAGAATTCAGTTTCAGGTTCAGGTTCAGTTTTCTCTCCCCTGAATCTCACTGCTGTTGCGGTTAAACAAGTGAGCACTATCATGTATGCAGAGCACGGATTAACTTAAACATCCGTTCATGCAAAGTAGCTACAATGATTTATTAGTATGGCATGCAGATGATTCAGTACTTGCCAAACTGCAGGGCTGGGTCCACTTCATGCATTACCTTCTTTTATGCCGAGTCCTGTCATTAGTCCCTCTCTGAAAGCGATGGTACTGTTCACACACCTGTGCTTGGAGCTGGTGATCAATTGTACGCGTCCTTGACGCAAATTGTCCTCGGTCAGCAAAGAGGGGAACCATTTAATGAGTCTCTGCGCCAGGTGCCTGTGATCCTCACGGCCTTTGTTCACCAGTCGCCCGTCCATCTCATCCTTGTACCACATCTCCCACTGGGACTTTATCTCTGACAAACAGTTTAAGTTGTTGGTCGCGTTACGCACGACGAGATTATAAAATTCGCGCATCTTTAGAATGTTTTTAGTGGTCGGGAACCTCGTCCCGTGGCGGATTATAGCTGTCAAATGAATTGCGCTGCATGTCGAGGAAGGCAGCGTAACGAGGGAGTTGTTTATGGCCAAAATATCGTCGATTAAGTACGAGTTAACCTCCTCATAGCGACCTTTGGTGCCAAAATACCTGGCGATCGCTGGTATGCTGTTTTTTGTGGATGAGTGGATACTACAAGATGACATAAACGCCCAGTAACTTATAATGCAGTGAAAAAGAACAAAACATATTGTTGTTACCACTTGTTTAACCATATTTGTGTTTTGGGGTGCGTTGTTTGGCGTCTCCTCTCCGTTGCCTGGTTTTGCGCAAGTGAAAAGTGACTCATTTCACTAGACTTTACTCGCAAGCTGTTGTTTGCGGGTGTTTACACTGAGGACCTCGAAATGTTGGCCAAATAGTAGCTTTCCCTGTTTCTGCATCTGCACTGGTAGTGCTGCTGGTTCTTAACAGGATTCCCCAATAAAACCCCTGGAAATATCAAACTTTTAAAAGTGGCATGGAAAAGTCATGGAAATCCATAAATTCTTAAAAGTCAGGGCAAATTTTTCTTAACACATTTGAATTAAGTGTACTATAAATTAAGTGTAGGCCTACTAAAATAAAATCTATTAGTGAAGGAAATTTTGTTTCAAAGTGACAGTTTTGGTAACAATTTTACAGTGTTCTTGTTACATATGTATGTTACTTGTACTTACCATAGTAATAACAGTAAATTATGCATAATTACATACATACTAAACCAAACCCTAATCCTACCATAACCCTATAGTAAGTACATTTAGTTAATTAATTAATTAATAATTAATTAATATTACTCAGTACTTAAATATATAATTACACTGTAACAATGACGCAAAAAAAAATAAAAAAAATGGTAACCACAGTTTTCAACCACTTATGAAGAAAATCGAATGAAACATAAAATCGAGTAGAAATTCCAGAAATGATTGTCATATATTAATAGTCTGCACTGCAGGAGTTGGTTTGGGGTAGTGTATGTTAGTTACTGTGTCATAACAAATTAATATCTGGTTAATTCACATTATGTTAACTCACAATTAATTAAGAAAACCCGTGAACATAATTATATGTTTAAAACCCCACTTAAGCATTTTAGAGCATTTTATATTCTAAAATAACATGCCATCAGAAAATGAAGATTTTGATATTTTATAGCTGCCCCTGCCCTGTGTTTTAACCACATATGATCTCAATATCCTTTATGCTGTCAGAAATATTTGTAATATATTTTTGGTGACATTTGTAGGCTACTTTTGTGAAGATATTTTCTTGAAAGTGAATTGTATATAATATTGTATCCCTATAAGGCGTCTGTAGAACAAATGTAATGCTATTGAACCTATTTTGCCACGGGAAAAGAATGTGGCGAAAAAGACTTTACTTGTGCATGCAAATCCAGTGTTACATTCTGGTTGGACCGAGAAGAGGGGGCGGGGCGTTGAGTTCTACGTCACAGGCAGTGGAACAAGATGGGATCCCCCTCCCTCTCTCCCTCCCTCCCTCTTCTTCTTCTTCTTCTCCTCCTTCTTAACGCAGCACCGGCCGTTTTTTAACAATCCGCCCACTGACGCGCACGTCCCCAGCTTCGTATACGCGGCCAAAACCACCGGCCCCATCACAACACAGTTTTCTGACGGGGATATATTACGCGACAGCGGGATTGCCAGGAGAGGCGTGTTATTTTGGCCTGGTTCGCGATCGCGTTGGATCGCCACGGCTCAGGATCGGACGAGCTACAAGTCTCCATTGGAAAAAAGAAGAAAAACCCGGTGAGTTAGACTCAATAGAGCTGTTGATCTATACTTCCACAAGGCCTTTCTAAGAACACCTTTCTTGTATTTTGACGTCAACTAGTCCTCTGTATATAAATAATAACCGCCCACTGTGGACTAGGGGAATTTATTTTCCACCAGGGTCGAGTGATCCTTTGCTGTGTAACAGTTAATCTCTTTTTAATCGCTTGTCTAGTCATCTGGACCAGCTCTACCGTTTCCGAAGGTAAAGAGGCGTTATGACACGACACATCGCCAGCTTTTGCCACGCATTAGAGAGCATATTTGTTGGTGTTTTCGATGGCCGTTGTAGTGTAATCGAGTGTAACGCTTTTTTTTTCGCGCCAGACGCGCTAGTTTACGAAAACCGCTAAAATAACCACACGCTCAAGGACATGCTGCCGAGTTTGGTGAGTAAAAGTGCGATATAATTGTTTGTGGCTGAGTGGCCCACATGTTGCTTTCTGTGGTTGTTTACGACACACGTCCTATTCAATTTTTTCCCCAAAATATGCCACCGAAGATTTCGTTCACCCAAAATAAAAAAAAAATGAGTGTGAAAAGTATACAATAACTTTCAAGGGGTAGTACATTTAAAATAAAAAAGATTTAAGTCTTTCAGTTTTTTTGGTTCCTAGGACATTTGCTAATGTCAACCGTCTTAAAGATGTTTTATACAAAATACTAACGATTATTTGACAATATGTACGCTTTTTGGATTAAAATAATCCAAAAACCAACTGTTTCCACGAATGTTTAAATCAAGAGAAATAAGCAGTTTTAACCAGGACACGGACCGTGTCCTTGCGTCTTTTATGAATGACACATAACAGTTACCCCCATTACCCTCGATTTCCGGTTTTATTTTGTAGAAACCATGGAAACACCAAAGACGCTTTAATACATGATGTGTTTTATTAGACCTCAGATGTGAGCAACTGTTTGGATATTTGTCATCAACACAAAACTAATCATTGTTATATAGCTCAACACAGTTCGTCTTATTGTTTAAATTTCGTTTTCTTGATTTACCAGAAGTAGGCTACCATGTTTTACCATGCCTGATATCGATCTAGATAATTGCATTGTGCAAGTGTCTCATAGTAGCCGCTGAGCAAATGCACAGAGTAGCATTATAACATAACTTTCAAAACACTCAAATGTATCCAATATGATAAAACAGCAGAACGCTACCCCATATACAGCGGTCGTCTGCGGCATTATAAAAGCTCAGCAAAATCAAGGCATCATCAAAGTACGCCTTTGTTTTAAATAAGCGAAAAATTACATATTGTGGCTTTAAGTGTGAGTTTGTAATAACGCGTTAAATAATGACAGCTCTTGCGAGTTTTTGCGAGTGTACAAATTTAGCGCAGTCGGTCAGACTGAAACGGATTTCCAGAAAATTATTTGAATAACTATTTGAATAGTTCATTGATATATTTAAAACAATATTTCACTATTGTTTTTACACAAATACTTTATGATCTCCTTTGGGTGATTTCAAGCCAAGCCTAGGCCCATTGTTCCAAAACCTGTATGACTTTCCTTCGTCCTGTTATTTTTGTGGGATAAAAAAGGGAGATGTTAGAAAACCATTCACTTC
Organism: Gobio gobio; assembly: GCF_949357685.1. NCBI lineage: Eukaryota > Metazoa > Chordata > Actinopteri > Cypriniformes > Gobionidae > Gobio > Gobio gobio. The sequence continues at coordinate 25,898,718 of NC_137106.1, read as the reverse complement.
TTTTCCAACCTTTCCATGAAGTGAACTAAAAATGAATAGTGACTGAGTCTGTTATTCTGGCTAACTTCTCTCATAAGGTCATATGGGTTTGCATAACAACTTGAGGGTGAGTAAACGAAGACAAAGTATTCATTTTGGGGTAAAGTCCTCTGGGTCATTTGAAACAGTGGCAGGTAAAATATTATTTGTACCTGAATTCCAGTGAGCTTTTTTGCATTCATTCAGATACACATGAGTGATGCTTGATCGCTCTTACATGTGTTTCTTCATAATTCTCACTTGATTAATATTTGTCCACTAGAGTTGTAAAACAATTGCTGCGTCCTCACAGTTGATCAGGCACGTGCAGAGGGGGGGGCTTTGGGTGCTCGAGCCCCTGCCCTTTTTCAAAATGAATCAAAAGTGCCCCTCTCAGACAAATATCAATGATAATATTGTGGTTAATAAAACTAAATAAATTTGACTATAACATGACAATGTATACAATAGTAACGGACGGCTCAAAAGTCGGATAATTTCTGTTGAGGCGTTGCCGTAACGCGTTGCTATGGGTTGCGGGCGTTTTGATTGACAGCTGATTTTCCACTGTTCGGAAACGGCTCTCGAGCCAAATATGGTCCTTTCAGAGAGTGTGTGGCCTCACGGGAAAAAACTAAACCAATATTTTTTTTCATCCATAATCAGAGCTAATGTGTTGATTTAATTACAAATCTATATATTATATATTTTAAAGTATTACACAATTCACCAATGCTCGTTTGTCATGTATATACACCAACCAATCGTGATCTGGCAAAGCAAGTTCAAATTCCATTGGGCGATGTGAAGCGGTAATTTTCTGTTCTTATTCATAAATCGGTTGAAAATGACATGGACAGACGAACTAACGTTTGTGGAACGATTTCCTGCGGATTGTCTCATTTTATAAATTGCATCACTGACAAAATGGATTTTAACTGACAACAAACAAATCACTGCACAAAACCACAGCAGCAAAAGTCGCATTAATGGTAAGTAGTGTTAAATTCACTTGTATTTATGTATATTGATACACCGTTTACTATTTCATGAAACTATCAAAGTTAACAAAACCCAAGTGCCACCGGCACCTACAGGCCTATTATGTGAAGTGTAGGCTGGCGAAATGGTTACGTGAAAGGACTTTATTATATTAACGTTACCATTTTTGAATATTATGCAGTATTATGAAAGAAGTCTCTTATGTTCATCAAGCCTGCATTTATTTGATAAAAAACAGCAATATTGTGAAATATTATTAAAATAATGGTTTTCTATTTTAAAATAATTTAAAATATAATTTATTCCTGTGATCACAGCTGGATTTTCAGCATCATTACTCCACTCTTCAGTGTCACATGATCATTCAGAAATCATTCTAATATGAGGATTTAATGTCAATGATGGAAACTGTGATACTCTTTTCAAGATTGTTGGATTAATAAAAAGTTAAAAAGAACATAATGTAATAATATTTCACAATATTAGGCTACAGTTTGTTCTGTATTTTTGATTAAATAAATGTAGGCTTGATGAGCATAAGGATATATATATATATATATATATATATATATATATATATATATATATATATATATATATATATATATATATATATATATATATATATATATATATATATATATTGCCCTTTTTTTACATTTGAGCTCCTGCCCCTGAAGAACTCTCTGCACGGCCCTGCAGTTGATACTTTGACCTTGAGGACTTTGACCTTGTTCTTTCTGCTTTACATGGATAATATCTTGGAAGAGATCATTGACCCGTCAAAATGCTGTAAAATCAAATATTCGTGATAGAAGACAGGGTTTTTCCTACATTTAAATTTATTTGGCGGCCGCCAAATGTGATTTATGAATGATGTAGAATAGTCACCGCTCGCACACTCTCTGTCTTCAAAATAAGCATTCTTAGCTTTCTAATATTTCACATATTACGTTAATCCAAATCAAAAGGTCGGAAGACCGAATCCATGTTGCACGTGGCGCTATCAGACAATGTTTTCCTTTAATTACCGCTGGGTGTGAATTGCGCTCAAAAAACATTGACTGATTCTCTGACCAGCTGACATAAACCATACTTTCAATAAACGGGAAACAAATCCTATCCGGTTATGAAGTGTTTTCTGTGTGTTTACAAATCTTTCGCGATGTTCTAACAGACGGGATTCGCACTCAACGCGTCTGCTAATGTCCGATTCGCCACCTAATGACTCCTTTGAACCGAATCATTTCAACGACTGGTTAGAACATCTGATCTGTCCAACACTGAACTCACGAATCAGTTTAATCATTTACTCTGAGCGCATCTGAAATGAGAACACAAGTGTGCTTACACAATTTAGCAAGATTGGGTGTAAGAGTTGATATGATTATATACCAAAACAATTATCAGTAAATAGTGTAAAAATGAGGAACAAAAACAAACATCAAGGGATCCCACATGGAAAAATACTAGAGTATATTATAGTAAAATTACTATAGTGTTTTTGAACCATACTATAGTAAAGATACTACAGTAAATTGTAGTATATACTACACTTTGTTAATTTACTGTAGTATATTTACTATAGTACGGTTCAAAAACACTATAGTAATTACTAGAGTAATTTTACTATAATATACTCTAGTATTTTTTCATGTGGGATCAAAATAAGATAAGCAAAAGTTACAAACTTTCTTTGAATTTATTTAAAATGTATTGTCAGTATTGCGCTTACAGATCACGTGGGTAGGGTACTTTTTACTGTGCGTGTGTGTGTGTGTGTGTGTATGGATGACCATGTCTGTCAGCCACCACCGAAGACCATTTTTGACCCAGGAAAAACCCTGGAAGAGTTAAAACAGTTGGTCTTTAGCCACATAGTAAATTGCCTGATCTTTTTGAGGGCATGGAGGGAAAGCTGAATAAAATCTGGAGTCAGATGTGTTCCATGTTGTGTTGGCCACAGTTCTGTAGTTTAAGACCCAAGTTGACAGACTGTTTCAGTCTAAAGAGACCACTTATTTTTTCTCTCAGAAATGACTTAAAACTGGGCCACATCGTGACATCATGGAAGCCATAGTGAGAAAAATGTGTTTCTAAATACTGGGAAGAAGAGCGGAGGGAGATAGCAACATGCTCATATTGGCCTATATAAAGGAAGATATAAATCACTGGTCTCTGGTGAGATGTTACTCCATGTATTAATGTAATCCTAAACAAGTCAAATGTGATGTAAGATTCAAAAACTGGTGATTTATCTGGTTTTGCAATCTATGAGGACTTTTTACTATGAGGACTTTTTTACTGTGAGGTCATTTTTTCTATGAGGATGTGGAGTCTTTGTGACATGTGTCTTCAGTTTCTTTCACGCCCCACCCTTTCTCTTTCCGTGTTTCCAATTGTTTCTCTTTCATTCTATCTCTGTTTTTCTTTTTTCAATTTGTCCTACTTAAAGTGAAGTGTCATATGGTCTAATTATAGGAAGAGGTCTATATTTTTATCATCAATACCCCAAGGAGGTTAATAACAACATTCACAAGCAGGGCCGTCCCTCAAATTCAAGGAGCCTGGGACAATGTTATTTAATGGGTGGGCTCAATGAGAAGATACTGTATCATAGAAGACATTAGTAGGTCCCCCTTGTTGTCACTGATCACACGTGTGTGTGTGTGTGTGTGTGTGTGTGTGTGTGTGTGTGTGTGTGTGTGTGTGTGTGTGTGTGTGTGTGTGTGTGTGTGTGTGTGTGTGTGTGTGTGTGTGTGTGTGTGTGTGTGTGTGTGTGTGTGTGCGCGGGGGGAAGTTTCAGTACTGTCCAGGTGGGTTGGCTTTGTATTGTAGTCATTTATTTGTTTCTTGTTCTCTTTTTCTGACTGTTAAGGGTGTGTTTGGTTCTCGGTTCTTTTGGTCCAGACCAAAAAAGAAAATAATAGTTATAATTTGTCCTGGTTCGCTTAGCGTTCACACTGTCATTTTTAAGACTGAACCTAAAGATACCAACAAATATTTTGCAATGGAACTTACCGAACATCCAAAACAATGCTGTGTTCTGGGCTAAATGCACTCGTTATTTGTGTGTACGTACGTATGATGGCATTTGGACCAACTGAGAAATCATGAAGAGTTTATAAAATGTGTTAAGGAGTCAAAACAGTGCCAGGAATTCCTTCGTTGCACACAGAGATCTGCTGCAAGGAGACGGCGTTTCTGACGCCTGTACTGAACTGTATTGGGCTTTTTTTCTTCATTCGAAAAGAAATTGCGTTTTTATATATATATATAATATATGTTACATATACTCCATATTGTATTCAATGGCAACCAATGTGTTAAAGGTCCAAATCAATGCGTGAAGACGCCATACATCGTAGTACAACAACACAGAAGTCGCACATTTGAGGTTGAAAAGTATACATACATGTTTCTTTTTTTTAGAAAATGACCGATGGTTTCGCTAGATAAGACCCTTTTCCTCAGCTGGGATCATGCAGAGCCCTCTGAAGCCCTTTGAAACTGCTTTGATTTGGACCTTCAACCCATTGGTTGCCATTGAAATACATTATATGGAGAAGAATCCTGGAATGTTTTCCTCAAACTGAATTTCTTTTCGACTGAAGAAAAAAGACATGAACATCTTGGATGAGATGGGGGTGAGTAAATGATGAATTTTCATTTTGAGGTGAACCTTTAATCAAACGAACTGCACCAGATGGCAGGTGGTGTTTTGATGTAGTTTTAAGTGCAAGACTCTGGAGTATTCCAGCTGTGTTTTCAACCAGTTAATTCACTGATTACACACTTCACTTCATCACATGCATAAAAACACAATTACTGCACTCAATGCATTTTAAGGAGGTTAAATATCAGAATTTGATCTTATTAACAAGATGCACAGGCACAGGGTGAGTATAATGAGGTAATAACAACTTTAAAGCATGTTTTAGGAGACCCAAACACCCTCAATACCCCTTTGTTTGTGGCACAGAAGTAATTTTAATTTTTTTACATACGTTTTTACATACGAACGGCTACTTGGTTTCAGTGTGAAAGTGTTTGTGGATGTTTGTGTGTTCAGTGGTTTATTATGCTCTGGGCAAAGAATGAAGAGTAAATAATGGAAGCCAAAACATTAATTTACAATAAACTCCACAGTTTCCGATACATTATTGTTACTGGTTGTATTTTCTATTCAAAAGAATTGTGTAGTATTACAAACCAAATGTATGAGGCGAAAAGTGGGAAAAAGAGAATAAGGAAGAGAAATTGGTAAATGTGTGGCAGGGAAATTAAATTTGAGGAAGTGCTTTGTGGTTAAGTTACAAAAATGTGAACGTGTGACCTGTGGGGAAGAGTCAGGCTTTCAGGGACAAAAACATCCAAATTATGTAGAGGTCAGACAGTTCCTGCTTACGGGGTGGTTATGAGAACATGCATACTAATAAGATAAATTAAAAACATTTAAAAATGCAAATATAAAACAGGCAGAGCTGAGGTTATGGGAGTTATATGGAGTTTGTACCTAGAGTAGCAGGTGTTCAGAGGAGCTAGGATGGATGAGGACTTTGGACAAGGTCACACTAAAGGAGGAGTACATGTTTTGCATAACAGCAGTTACATTGTTTTTCATTTCAAGAAAATAAGGCACTGTATTTTGGTGAAAAGAGTAGCAGCTGCTCCTTCTCATTATACACACACATGCGGGGTGAGGGAATAAAAAGACCTTCAACACACTTGTGGGGCAAAAATACGTTTTTGTCTCATATTTATATCATGATATAGTTATATAAAAAATATTGATCTTCCGCACTATTGATATGTCGCACCAGTTACGCTTTTTTCGTAAGTTGAATACGGAAGGCGTCTGCCGGAAGTTAGATGTTTTCCTTTATACATTTTCAAATATGGATATTTTTCTTACAAAACCCCATCGATTTGCTTCAGAAGGCCTTTATTAACCCCCGGAGCTGTGTGGAGTACGTTTGTTAGGGATGAATGCACTTTGTTGAGCTTCAAACTCAATGGACCCCATCACTGCCATTATAAAGCTGGGAAGCGTCAGGATATTTATTGATAAGATCCATCAGAAAGAAGAAAGTCATATACACACTTTGGAAGTGAACTACCTAAATAAAGGAGTAGTTCACTTTAAATGAAAAATTACCCCATGATTTACTCACCTTCAAGCTTCCTATCTTGAGGGTGAATAAATCATGGGGTAATTTTTAATTTAAAGTGAACTACTCCTTTAAGCAATATCATACGTGTTGTTTTTGTCCCAAATAATACAAGTTCAAATGTGATATTGATTTTATACAACAGTTCAATAAATAAGTAGTTAATGTTGTGTTCCATTTTAGACACAATAATGTCTGCTTTTGGTAAATTTTGCCAACGAAAAATAACTGTTGTGTGTCTCCGAATGTCTAATAGATTCCCCTTTTAGATTATGGGCCCTATCTTGCACCCAGCGCAATTGACTTTGTACACCGACGCATGTGTCATTATTATTTTGCACCCGCGCAAAGCGCGCTTTTCCCTCCACAGAAGCACGTCGCTAAACTAGTGAATGAACTTGCGCTCCCTGGGCGGTTCAGCGCAAAAAAGGAGGCGTGTTCCGGCGCAAACAATCCCTGGTGCTATTTTGCTGTTCCATTAAACAATTGCGCCACTGACCAGAAAAAACCTAGTCTAAAGTCAGTGGCGCGTTGCGCGTTGTTCATTATGCTATTTTAAGGGCGCATGCTTGACCATAATAGCGTGCACAACGCGCATACACTTTGCTCATGTAATCTACACAGATGCAACAGTTATTTTTGCAAATCATAAATTGTTACACTAAAAAATATTAACACATAAGATGACGGAAATCATTGTGGTGTGCCACGAAGATGTGAAAAAATAGGCATAAATCTAGCTTACAAATTATTCAGGCTAATTGTAGTCTAATAATTAAGGAGACCTGTTTGCCCAATAGTGGCAACTTCTGGCAAGACATATATGTATATAAGGACATCTAACAAATTGGTTTGTCCGTCAAGAACCAGGAAAAAAAAATCGGTGAGGGTGGACGCAGCGATGTCCTCTGCTGGCGTCAGGTCCTGAGTAGAGGCAGATCCACCTCCCGTTACACGGCGTGCCCGATTGATGCTGGCAAGCTTGGACTTTCCCCGTCTTCTGATGTCATTGTAGCGCTTGCGGCACTGGTGCGACATCATGGGGATGCCAGCTGATGAAACAATTGTGGCTATTTCCTCCCACGCCTGTTTAACCGACGCTATTTTGGGTTATTTTCTCCCATCCCCATACAACACAACTTCTGTCTTTCACTGCTCTTACAAGAACATCAGTCTCCTTGGCTGTGAACCGCTCCTGGCGTGCGCCTGGTAAATACGCCATAATAATAGCAATCCATAATGGAACTTGCGCACCTGCTTTTACAGGGAATGTTGGATGACGCTCTGATTGGTTTATTCACGTTACGCCCAAACCACACCTATGAATAATGAAGCTACTTCAGACCAACCCATTTTAGATTTGCGCCGGGCGCAAGAGCCATTTATCCCGCCGGGAAAATAGCAACAGCGCCGAGACCCGCCCACAAAGTTACTTGCGCTTCGCGCTTTGACACTTGCGTTTCAGATCGTTAAAATAGGGCCCTTAATATGAAACTCTTACTAAAGCAAAACATTAAACATAATCATGCTGAGAATGTGTAGTATGAAAAGTGTGTAGTTTATTTTGGTGCATGGCACAGGTGTTATCTCTTCTACTCTTCATTTCTGTTTCTAATGCCGAGTCTGTCTAAATGTTTCTCCCCCATTGCTTGAAAATATAGCTTTCTGTGTAAAATTCAAATGAGTTCGATATGTTTTGTGGGCTGCGCCGACTCACGCATATGATCCGCTCTGTGCTATCGTGTCTCTGGACCTGTGTGTGCGCTGCAGTGGTTTGCATGAGACACTAACGCTTCAGATTCTAGAGACCATTTGATTGGACAGAAAATTTGATGAGAAGCTGAAGTGCAGAGTGATGTTGTCAAAATCATTGATCCATATTGGCGGAAGTGGGAGACTCTAAGTTTTGAATGCTTATATCTTATGAGTGTGAATTTTGTCATTGTTTTGAAGCACACTAGCTTATGGATAAGCTTTAGGCTAAAATATTCATACTAAAAGCCAAAAAAAAAAAACGTATGTTTTTATATATATATATATATATATATATATATATATATATATATATATATATATATATATATATATATATATATAATTTCCATATGAATAAAAACCCCATTAAAGGTTTAGTTCACCCAAAAATGTAAATTCTGTCAATATTTACTCACCCTCATGGACATTGAAACCTAAAAGTTTGTGTGTAATAAATTCTGTGCTGAATCAAATAAAATATTTTTTTCTAAAGCTACTTTTTGTAATATCTATTTGATGCTTTTTTTATTTAACACAATAATGAATTTAAAAATGCATTTTATCTGTACAATGAAAGTCAGTGAAGTTAAGTGTTGTTTTGGACATTTGTATGGACAAAGACCGTTGAAACATTCTTCAGAATATCTTCTTTTAAATCCAAGGGACATGAGGGTGAGTAAATGTTGACAAAATAATGATTTCTGGGTGAACGATCCCTTAAACTGGACAAATAAATCGCATTCTCTCTTCATATAAATACAATAGAAAACAAAAGTTTCACTGGCATCAGCTGTTTAAGTTGCATTCTTATAGCCTATATTTGGTAGAGCATGGTGCTGTTAGCAATGCTAAGGCCATTGGTTTGGTTCAAAGGAAGCACAGCCCTGCAGGGTTTAGTTCCAACCCTGCCAAAACACACATACCTTCCTTAATGCAGCCTTCTGAAGTCATGATTATGAGCTTGTCGCATTCAAGTGCTTTGTTGTTGGAAAGAACAGGAATCATGAAGAGGGACACCAGGTTTACTCCTGGCTATTTATTGGGAAAATCTTATTAAAACCAAAATCATATTTAGCATCCCATTCATTGACAACCATATACATTCACCACGCTATCTAGATAGTCAGCTTGCTGACATTTTGGTCAAATACAGGCTTTTTTACTGTGTATAAAACATACAATATACTTCAAATGATAATTCATATATGTAAATATGCATTATTTTTATAAGACGATGTCAATGTTGTGGAAAAAATGAATAAGGAATACCTGTCACATCAGCAATTGTTTTCCCCTCCAGCATGTTTAAAGTTGATGGCCCTCGAACTTCCCAGCGGTAAATACAACTTGAGATGGCATTCGTGTCCAGTTTTTAGGAACTAGGAAGCTCGTATTTATAAGAATTCCGAGAGCACGCAAAGGCAGCCTAAGGCATTTTCAAATAAGCTTTAAGGACTTGATTAGCTGGATCAGGTGTGTTTAATTAGGGTTGAATCTAAACTCTGCAGGTCTCTCGCCCTCCAGGAACTGAGGGCCCCTGGCTTGATGCATGAATAAAAATAAACACAACAAAAATAGCATCTGTGGCAGATTCAGGTTTACACTGCTATGTAAAGGTACACGTCTGTGAGGACGATGTGGGCTGTAGATGTAGGGCAAGATAGCAGGCAGAGCACCAAAACGGTGTTAATGTTTTAGTCTTTGAAGTGCTGATGAATACATTTGTGCGATATGGAGTCACGGAGACGGACACTGAAGATGTCTCCTAATGGAAAAATCCACACACGCACATACACTTAGAGAGCACAGTCAGAGATTCTAGTAGATGGTTTGCTTTTCTTCTCTAAAAAAACATTTGCTTTCCCACAGCCAAGACCTAAAGCTTGTGGGAAAGTAGAGAAACTAGAGCTCTCATAGTTAGAATCGCTTAGTGACACTGGTTCATACACCTGCGTCTTCCATAAATGACCCCTTAACAGCATGACCTTTGATTTGGAGTCTTAAGATTTTGAATATTCACATTTTGGGCTTTACTGCGCTCTCTGGCAAAATTGAAAGATAATTAGATAAGCATTTGTCATCCGTTAAATTAGAATTTATAACAGTAAAAAATATATAGTGTAGGGCTGTACGATTAATCGAAAAATAACCGAAACCGACATTCAGAACCTCTAACCGACGTATTTTTCCCATGTCGGTTATTCCGGTTTTCACGTGACTCCGCCCCGTCAGTCACATCAAGTGCAGTTTGAAGGCACACACAGAGATGCAGGAGCAGTTATCTGTGTTTATAGATGCCCATAATCACTATAGTAACTGCATGTTTTACACAGTTTATACAGGTCAGTTAATTGCTGTTCGTATAGCCTACGCGCTGACACACACACACACACACACACACACACACACACAGATAGAGTACGTTTTGGGAGTCCATCTCTGCAAAACGGACTTCAGGATGGACTAAAATGAACTCCCAAAACGTACTGCCAGATTCTGGAAGATGAATTCTTCAAACAGTGGTACTAGAGGATGTGGTGCTGGTCCTTCAAGAGTCACTCTCAACCTATCTGTCCATAAAGCCTATAAAAAAACCTTCTTCATGTATTTTACAACACTTCAGCTTGTGATTCTTATCTAGTGGGGGTCATTTTTTAGGATTCTTTACCTAACTGAAGTCTCTGAGATCCTGACACCTTGCACTTCTGGAGACTCCAGGTAGGTTGCAGCTTTGGAAAATGGTGGCGCTGGAGACTAAAGGGTTCCTGATGGTTTCACACTTTATTCTTCACCTTAATTCTTAATTCTTTTGCAGTTAACAGGTGTCTTTTCTTCACCACCTGTTTTTGTCAGATCCTGCTGACCCAACGAGCATTTCACTGTCCAATGGTCACGCCTTAACTGCAATGTCTAGTATTGCATTAGTATTGCATCCTTCTCATGGGCATTTAATACTTTTTGACTTTTCAGTCTGAGTTAAATCTCTTTTTTGGCTCAATTTATCTGTAAAAGAAAACATGCCTAATAATTCTGCACACCTGAATATAAGGTGATTTTCATTTCCAGCCTTCATGAACAATTATATATCACTTATACATTATTAAATACTAAATCAATAGTAGTTATTAGGATTACTGTGGTTTGGAATTGGTCAAATGTGCCTGGAAAAAAAATATGATCAGAAAATCAACGTGCCTAATAATTCTGCACTCCCTGTATAATAAAGTCCTTAGATTTAAAAAACTTCAAGCATATCACAATGTTAGTTTAAATGTTTACTATCACCACCACAGTAAAAACGCATTTTTGACAAGCTGTGGCAGGCTGATGCTGCTCGCAACGGCGCTCTCAAACCAAACAGGCTACAATTACTAATAAACTAAATAAAATAAAAAAAACATGCAGTTAGTCTTACTTTACACCACTCCGCAAAATGAATATAAATCCGATCTTCAATTCCCACGCTATGTACATTTAACGGAGTTCACGTCAACGAAAGCAACAGATATGAGCTGCATTTATTTATCATCAGTTCATTTCAAGATCAACGGCCGCAATAGGAGAAAGAGCGACCTAAGCACTGGTAAGAGCATTTAGTCTCATTAGTTTTAAAGGGATAGTTAACCCAAAAATGAAAATTCCGTCATCATTTACTCACCCTCAAGTTGTTCCAAAGCTTTATGAGTTTCTTTGTTCTGCTGAACAACAAAAGAAGACGGAGTGAAGAATGTTTGTAACAAAGCAGATAGAGCAACTATTGACTACCATAGTATTTTTCCTACTATGGTAGTCAACAGTTGCTCTATCTGCTTGGTTATAAACTTGGTTATAATCTTCTAAATATCTTATTTTGTGTTCAGCAGAACAAAGAAACTCATACAGCTTTGGAACAACTTAAGGGTGAGTAAATGATGACAGAATTTTCATTTTTGGGTGAACAATCCCTTTAATGAAGATGATTGTGTTTTTGAGCATCTGAGACTTGGGCTACTTTCTGTTTCATTTGCGGTGATGCGTGTTGCAGTAGGGAGTTATGTGTGACTAGCCTGCCCTACACCATGTCATATAGCCTATAACACCCTCTCACATGTTTATTGTTTAACAATTTGGAAGGAGTCAAATTTACATATGGTTTAAACAACCAGATGCATTTACATGTGTGCAGTTTTGTCTGAAATGCGTAACCAGACCACCTTCTGGTTTGTTTGAGTGATCGATATTAATCCATCTCTAAAGAATTTCGAAAGGCATAGTAAATTATCTTTTTACAATCGGATAGATATCTGATCAGAGAAAATGAATGAGGTGAAAAAGCCATAACTATTGCAGATGTGCTGAAGGAACGCTCACTGCTGCTGCTGGCGTGAACTCTGGACACCGTGCGAGCCAGTCTTGACAGTCGCATGTTCTCGTGTTGTTTCCATCAGTGCAACACATCTCATAGTTCTACCAGAAAGACTCGGGAGAATAAATACTGTGACAATTATCCATTTATTAACAACCCAGCAAGCAATAAAGTACTTTGGCATAGGCCCTGTCCGTAGCTCGCAATCTGAGGGTCCGGACTCTGCATATCCTGCCTGAAGACGAAGGCAGAGGCGCAGCCGACCCCCCCGTGAGGTATGGAAGGGACCACCCTGGTGGTGGTGGGGTGGATGTAGGGAAGGTTTTGACTCGGAGGTGGTGGGGAGGATGGCGGTGAATTGGAGCGTCAGCATCAGACATGAATAGTTACCGATCAATCTTTTGTACCCAAGTATTAGAATGTGATTGGATAGATAAAAAGTTGAAGTGACGTGACAATTAAGTCTTCCTGGCAGAACTTATGCTAAAGCTTTCATTTTCTTTTAATTATTGAATTAAAAGAAGATATAAAAAGGAGACGCTAGCTCCGCTGGTGGGAAAACGCATGGGACTCGCTTGTGATTGTTTTCACCACTGATAGTGCTCTGGTTGGTTGTAGCGCTTTGAAAGACAACCGTTTATCCCTGCCTCTCGGATTGAGCCCTGCCAATGGTGTGTTCCCAGATCCAACATCTTGATGTGGGTCTGGCTTGTCAGGCTACCGGTATTGTGGTATAATCAAAATTCATATCATAATAAAAATAAACACCGGTATTCGGTATGAACCAGTATACCGCCCAGCACTATTTCTGGGTATGTTATACAGTTTTTAATTGCTTACATGTGAATTAAATGATAAAAGTCTAAACCAAAAGTATGATGTCACAAATATATAGCAACATATTGTATTTCTATCATTCAAAAATGACAGATTGAATTGTATGGGTTGCCAAACAAATTACTTTTACTGTCATGTGCATTTAACTGCTTGTAAAATGTAAATATTAACCAAATTGTCCAGTTGTAAGCAAATCTTTATATCCAGCTAGTGGGCTTACTGTGAGTAAAAGCAAATAAGCTATTTATGACTGCCGTGACTTTAAAGAGAACAGCGGCTTCTCTGCCAATACACACAGTAATAATTACAAGCCAAAAGAGAGTGCTTAGCTGTCCTATTTGTGCTATTGCATGACTAATTGCAGTTAGTAAAGACATTACTTTGTGCTGTTTGGCCCAACATTGGTCTTTATGTAATATTGGCAATGTATAGTCCTTTAAGTATTCTTTTGTGGTAGCAGGTGTGCGTGTTCCATTAATTTAATGTGTGTTATGTGTTAAGTTTCACCAATGACACGCATGACTGTTTCCACCTTACCATCAGCTGGACTGCAAAATAAAGAACGGACAATATTTTTATGATGCAGATTTCAATGGCCAGATGACTCTTCTGTTCATTTTACTAGCTTGTAGTCATTTTCTTTTGCTTGGATGCACATATGTGTAGTGTCCTTGTATGTGTGTGTTCTGTAAATATTTGCCACCTTCTGTGAATAGGAACTGAGCCAGGTGTGTTAAGAGGCCATGTTTGTTTTAAGGTGATGTAAAATGAGAGGTGATCAAAATGGTGCAGCTATACACAAATACAGTATCAAGTCTGTATGGGATTAAATCTCTACTATGATGTTTATTCGGTTTTAGTCATGCAAAAAGCTGATTTGGTCGATTCTCTCTGATCCGCAAACAAATATATAATTCTTTAAAGCTGAATGACATTAAATTCCATAACATTTCATGAAATTGCATTTTCTATGATAAGGCATAGCATAAAATCCAATTGACTAGTTCATTGATTCAGTAATTATCAGTCAGTGAAACTGATCAAGGTAATGATTAGATCCTTAATTCAGTTTCATTTTTAAGATTTAAAGAAGACAAACGGCTTTGAAGAATCACCAGCGTATAGGCTACTTTTTATGGTCACAATTAAATGATGGAGATCCACTGTAATATGACTGACAAGTGACAACCTCGGAAAAAAATAGTAAATGCTGTCGCTTTTCCATTCTTAGCTGTTTTTGGGCGTCACCACTTTGGAAAAATTTGGGGGGAAAGGCTGTGCATTTGGTTTGTGGACAAAGCATCAACAGCAGTGTTAAACTCCTTAGCTCTGGGACCATTTTTGGGGCACAATGGAAAGCTTCAGCTTTCAGAAGATGTATCTCAATTTCAAAAAATTTACCCTTATGACTTTTTTTGTGGTCCAGGGTCACAGACAATTTATAGAATCTTATTGAGTAGGTTTTATTGTAGTCAAGGTGAGATTTGGTTATTCACGTTGTCAGTTTGTTCACAGTTCATTTGAAACTTTTTTAAATCTAATGCATCATCATCAACATCATAAATACACAATGTTTACTGCTGATAACTTACTGGAAAAACTGGTTAACAGTAATAAGCATAACTAACTGCTCAACACTAAAATTCATTATATTAAATATAAATGCATTGTTTTGTGACTATTACATTGAATAGTCAAGTAGAGAGGTAGTAACACTTTTTTAATAACATTTATTAATATTAATATTAATGTTAATCCCAACATTTACTAATACATTTTAATTGACATTAACCAGTTAATAAATGCTGCAAGAATATATTGCTCATTGTTAGTTCATGTTAGTTAATACATTAAAGGTAGGGTATGTAAGAATTGGTTAAAAAACTTTTTTTCCAAATTTGTTTAAACTTTCTTTATATATCAATACATAATTAAAATGTAAGTACTCTGAAAAAGAAAGTATAAAAATTGAGTGTCTGTAGACCTCTCACGACTGTTTTAAAGACAGCTCATTATTTCCATTCACTCCACCTTCTCCCTTTTAGGCTCTTTCCAAAGCCACGCCCCCAAAACACATGAACGCGCCACGCCGACCACGATCAGCTCAGCTGAAAGGCGCATTATTTACCTGAGACGAGTGGAGAAGAAGTGCATGTAGTGACATCATGTCAGAATCACATCTAACTTTATCATTATGAATATAAACAAATAAGATGTCTTTTAGTACTCACTATCAAGCTAGAATACCGATACTGGTAAAGTTTAAAATACACACACAACACAGTGTCTACGACACACACAGATACAAGATAAAAACATCAGTAAACATAGGTAGAGAATATAAAAACAAACCAAGGGCCGAAATAAACGTGCAGGTAAAGTTCCCGGTGAACATGGTAAAAGAGTTTAGACAGAGGGTAGTAGCTAAAGCTAACTTAGTTCTAAAAAAAGTTCCTGGATGCGGTGTTCTAGCTTTTACACATGCATTTTGTTATCTAAAGTTACATTTTGCGAAATTCAACACGACAGCGATCAACTTGAGCTAAGCATATTGAGTATTTATCATCTCTACTAATGGCTCGCTAAGTGTATTGTAACTTTATGCTAAGTAATGTTATGTTAGCTATATTAGGCAGCTACGTGTGCTAGTGATACATGCTTCATGAAAACATAAACAAAAAAAATGTATAATCAAAATGACAGATTACCTGTCCAACAGAAATACTACAGCCTCGTGAACTCCTCAAATCAAACAGGTGGGCGCATGTGGGCAGATCCTGTAGCAAAAGAGGTGGTAGCCATGGTAGCGAGAGAGAGTGACAGTCGCCCAAGCCAATCACTTGTTTCGTCCCGGACGAAAATAATGAGCGGTGTTTATTGCAGATTAAAAGGTCTAGAGTTACTCGATTTTTATACTCTCTTTTTCAGAGTACTTACATTTTAATTATGTATTGACATATAAAGAAAGTTTAAACAAATTTGGACAAAAGGGTTTTAGATCATTCTTACCTACCCTACCTTTAACTAATGTTAGCAAATGAGACCTTATTGTAAAGTGTTACCTGAGAAGACATTTACAAGTTAATTGTTGGCTTATCTATATTAAAGAGTGAGTTGGTGAAAACGATCGAGCCATGTGTCCTACATTTTTTTTAAAGAATGTTTATCACCAGCGTATCTAACAGTTATAAACTCGCAGTTATAAAAGTGACCTCTCTTCTCTAACTTCTAAATGTTTAAAAATGACAAAATTCAAAGCCGTAGCCTGCAACTTGTCCTCTTGTTGTTTAACAGGATCATGTTGAAGTTTAACTTGTTAAAATTTAACTTTTTTAAATGCAAAAACATTTCAAAGAAGGAAGTGTTTCAGCGCTGTTAATGCCTATCACAAATACTTCTTATGTTTCTAATAAACACAATGTGATGTAACATGATAACTTACAAAAAATAAGGAAATGATGAATGTGGCAGAACCGGTTTAGTGATATTATAATGTTTAAGAGCTGAGATAACAATATTTTAGAATAAAACAAGAATACATACTGTGGAAAATGGAAAACTAAATCAGCTTTTACCCACAGGTCAGTTCTCTAAAAGCAACAACACAGATTTCTATCACTGCTAATGGTTGGCTGGTCATCTGACAAATGTCCTGTGGTTATTTGGCATAATGTCCAAGTTGCTATTTACTTGTTGTTGTGGTTGTTTCTTAATGCTGACTGGTTATTCTTTGTGTGTGTGGGTGTATTTTTCCCCTAAGCTGATTTAATAACCAAAGGTCTTCCAGACATAGTGTTGAGTCAGAGACTTTTAATCTCTCTCTCTCTCTCTCTCTCTCTCTCTCTCTCTCTCTCTCTCTCTCTCTCTCTCTCCTCTCTCTCTCTCTCCTCTCTCTCTCTCTCTCTCTCTCTCTCTCTCTCTCTCTCTCCTCTCTCTCTCTCTCTCTCTCTCACTATTCATCTCTCTCTCTCTCTCTCTCTCTCTCTCTCTCTTCCTCCCTCTCTCTCACTCTGTTGCTCTTTGTATTCTGTTGTATGCTCAATTACACACACTTCCAAGTTATAGCTTGGCAAGTAGGAGTCATAATCCACATTCCAGAACATTGAGGGTGTGTATGGTGTAATTGTTACATAACAAGTAATATAAAATCTAGCTGTATGCTCTGTGTCAACATGAAATATAGATTTTTAAATCAAGTTTGTACAGCTCTAAAATTAGATACACTTAGATACCTACTAATATATGAGAATAGAACAGACTAGCAGTGGCTGGCCAGTCCTTGGTTTGGGAGGTATTTTTCTCATTCACGTTTCTATTTTCTGCAGCTTTGAACCAAACCAACAATTGGAAATCGACTGTGTGCTTAAGTTATTTTATGAGTCAAGGAATGACACATCCCATGATTCATTATGAACTATTGATTTATTGAAGTATTAAAACAGTATATTTGTAAAATATTTACATATATACAAAAGTTTGGGACAAGTAAGATTTATTTAGAAAGAAAGTATTACTTTTATTCAGCATGGATGCATTAAATTGATCAAAAGTTACTGTAAAGACATTTATAATGTTACAAAATATTCCTGCTTCAAATAAATACTGTTATTTTGATCTTTTTGTTCATCAAAGAATCCTGGAAAAAAAATTATCAAGGTTTCCACAATAACATCAAGCAGCACAAGTGTTTTGAACATTGATAATAATAAGAAAGGTTTCCTGAGCACCAGATCAGCATAGCTATGTAATAGGGCTGCAACGACGCGTCGACGTCGTCGATGACGTCGACTACGAAAATACGTCGACGTGCGTGAAATGCGTCGACGCGTCGGCGGCACATTATTTACGTTCTAGAATGGAACAGAAGATCTAGAATAATGGCGGCTTCTGCTCCCGGGCATAGTGAAAATGATAATTTATCATATAAAGCCAGACCGCGACATTCAAAAGTGTGGGAGTACTTTAAACAGAAGCCGAATAAAACTGTCCTTTGTTCGCTCTGTATAACGCCGGTTTCACACTGCATGCGGTGGCAGAGCCGAAGCTGTGCGCGTGGAGAGCGGGAGCTTTCACACTGCAGTCAGTGTTGCCAAGTCCGCTTTTTTCCGCGGAATTGGGCTACTTCTACACTGTTGCCGCGGGCTGTGTCTCATGTCCGCGGGTTGAAGCAAAAAACACACATATTTAACCCCCCGAACGCGATGTTTACCAGAGAACCTCCCCGAAACGCGATTGGGCTTGTTTTGGGCTAGTTTTGAGTAACGAATGGGTGGGTTTTGTTGTGTAAACCTGGCAACCCTTCCAGTGTTCTCTCCATGGTTCTCTCGCGCAGCTGAACCGTGGCGCGTGTATTGCAACAGACGGTCACATTTTCCTGGGTTCTTCTCCGACCCCAGTACGTCTCGTGCTTTTATTTATTATGGGCTGCATATATCTCCTGTTAATGCGACCTGGTTCCGCTCTGTCCCAAACACATATGCATAATAACTTGCTGTATATAGGTAGTTTACATGATTAAAGTAACATTAAAGTTAAGATATGCCTCTAGCTTTAATCATTTAAATGTGTCTTTGAAGTTTGGGCAAAAACTTCTGGCAGCTTTAGTCGTTGTTTGTGCACATGTATCTTCAAAATAGACGACTAGTTAAACATTAACACTATGCTGAAAGCTCCTGTATGTGAACCTTTTGCAGATAAATACAAGTGCATTTTCGTTTACTATTGACACAAATCAATAAGTAAATCATACTCAACTACTATAGTAAACAACTTTTCCTAATTAGGCCTACTCTGTATACATTTTATGATGAATAGTATCATTATATATTATGTTTAAAAAGCTTCTTGTGTTCATATATTTCATTATAAAATGGCATACTATGTACACAACCCTTCCTGAAATACAATTAATATTGTCATCATTCATTGATTTCATGTTAAAATAATATACAAATTCACTACCCTCTTTGAAATACAATAATCAGTAAAAAAAGAATAATAAGATTAATCTGGAAAAATAATCGTTAGATTAGTCGACAGAAAAAATAATCGTTAGTTGCAGCTCTACTATGTAATAGATATGGCTATATAATGGAAAAGTTTTTTTTTGTTTTTTTTCTTCCGTGCTATGCCACAGTAACTGTCGTTGGGCACACATGTCTGCATAATTGTCAGCAAAGATTGTTGATTTCTAGGACTGCCAGGGCACATAATTGCTTTTTCTGTATACACATCACAATCTGTTATCTGACTTTAATGTGCTTTTCTTGTTTCAGGGCCATCCATTGGTGCACACTGACACTAAGGGATTCAGCATCCCTGAGACTACAACATTTGTCTGACTGCCATTACTGAGTTTAACACAGTGGAGGTGTAGGGGGTGAAAAACTGGACCTCCCATCTACTATTTTCCAATGTCCCAGAGACACTATGACTGCTGTCAGGGCACCAAACTGCTGAGTGTGGGCTCAACTCCCATCCCCAGCCCCTGAAACAGCCCCCCTATTCCCTCTAACCCAGACATGAAGGAGGTGAGGCTGTGGACAGCCAGTGATGTCTCTGATTGGCTGATCGATGAGGGCATGCAGGAGTACACGGATGCATTGCGGAAAGTGGACGGCCCTGCCCTCTTGCAACTCTCTGAGGAAGACTTTAACGCCTCGCCTTTGTCCCTGGTCACCGGGGACAGTGGTCGACAACTTTTGGAGCGCATAGAGACTTTACGCTTCACCAGCCACATGAAGGCACACAAGAACAACAACCATGAAAACAGTCACCACGCCAACGGTCACGTCAGCGGCGCCCTTGCCAACGGCAGTGTTAGCAATGGCAAGATCCTCAACGGTGTTCCAAAGAACTGCTTGCACTCAGATGTGGTTCGCATCTTGGTTCCGCCGCTGCCTGAGCAGGAGCGCACCCCGTATCCCACAGAGTGGTTCAAAACAGGCATGGCCTTCCTATACGCTCTGTGTTGCTTCCTCACAACAACAGTTGTGATCTCAGTGGTGCACGAACGTGTCCCACCCAAAGAAGAGTCCCCGCCCCTGCCAGATAAATTCTTTGATCTGTTTGATCGTGTGGAGTGGGCGTTCTCCATCTGTGAGATCAATGGCATGCTGCTTGTGGGACTGTGGTTTACACAGTGGCTTCTGCTTAAACACAGGTTGGTTCCTTACACATTATACCATTGGTTTTCAACCTTTTTGATTCCATTTTGAACCTGCATGATTTTTCCAGTCATTTTTAGAGCTATCTTTGTGAGGACATTCATTGATATAATGAAACCCCTCGCCCCTTATCTTAACATCAACCATCACAACTAAATGCCTAATCCTAACCTTAACCTAAATCTAACCCTATCCCTATAACCAAGTCTTAACCCGCAAACAGCCCTTTCATAAGTTCACACTTACAAATAATGAGAAATAATAAAATGTTTGCGTATTTGGCATGCTGTTTGAGGTGGGGCTCAGAATTTTGGCCTGAACCCAGAGTACGGCCCCCGTATCTCTGATTAGCAGGGCTCGCAAAATCACTAGCCCGATGTCCCGGGGCTGTGGTATCTTCCAGCCGGGCAATCAAAACGCATCACAGCCCTGCCCGACGGGCTATTTTAAATAGTGAATAAAATTCCCTTCTTGCTTTGCGTTGTTGACACTCTTGACTTGTTATCTGAAGGAAAAATAAGATCACGGATGTTTTTGATCATGCTGATTTGTCGGCAGTGAAGTTTAGCCGATGTATGTGTGTGCGTATATTTGTTTCAGTGTGTTCGTGATGAGCGGATCACGTTTATATCGCGGGTCAGGCAGACCAAATCATAAAATTAATTGTAATTAATTGCGGGTGAATGAGAGATAAATAATTAATGTGTTGATAATATTAAAGACACAGAACTCTCATTTCAGAGTAAAACGCAACAAACGTGCGCAATAACTGAGGATAACATATGCCTAGAGCACCTCCTAGTGGACAGTATATAAAACACAAAGGAAAAACCCTACATTAGATATTGCTTAATAACTTAAGTTTTGCCTAAAAACATACGTTAACTTGAAAGAAATTACTCTGATAAGAATTTTTCAACATAATGATTGGAAATATTAACGTGTTTATAACTTTTTTTCTTCAGGTTCAGGTACTAATTTGCAGAATTTACCTAATAAAAAAAAAAAAAAAAAGGAAAGTCAAGTAACATGTGGGAGCGTTTTAGTAAAGTAGTTTAACAGGACAAATGAAGTGTTGGGTAGCCTATGTGATGTTTAACGGCCGTGAAGCGCTCTATGTATATGACAATAAATTAATACAGCCTATAAGCTGTGTGTGTGCATGTGTTAAAATAGATTTAAGTTGGTGTTTCAGTTCTACACAGGCAAAAAAGACAGGTCAAGACAGAAATTCATAGAAATTTCAGGTTCAGGTTGAACCAAATCCATTTGTATTGATGATTCTAATTTGATTATTTTATATACCATTGTTGATATTTGTGTGATTAAGTGAAACTCCTCACTTAACATTGTCCTCACTCTGATGGTTGAAAATTGTTGGTCCTCACAAAGATGAAGGCGTCGAAGGTGTTTACCAGCCAGAGCAAACTTTTCCGCTTTGCAAGCTGTTTCGACCTCATAAAACAAACTCCAAACAAACTTAATTTTGGCCTGATTTTGTTTGAAATTATGTTGCATCGGTTTGTTGTTCGATTTCGCTTGAAGTATATCGGGGCCTTAACTTTACAAACACACTTACACACACACAAGAGAGAGAGAGTTAAAATAAGAAATATATTGACATTTGGTTGTTTTGGCTTTTAAAGCCATTTTGTGAAATAATGTTATTTAAATTAGCCTTTTGTGTTATTTTAAATAATTAAATAATTTAAACTCTTCTGGTGGTACCGTACAATGGCAGGTAAAAGGCAGGTAAATTTGGAAATCTATGTTATCTTATTTATGTTAGCCCTTTGTGTTATTTGAAATTGTTTTAAGTCATCTTGAGGCCCCTTTTGGAAGTTTGCTGAAGCTACCTAGTGGACCCCTGCCCCCAGTTAAGAACAACTGATCCCAGCTTGTTAAATTTCATGGTATCATCTCCTAAACAGATGGGTCACAACTTCATTAAACTCCTGTTGTGACTACTAAATCAAGAATGTTCTCTTTAGCATTGTCATCCTTAAACTATGTGGCCTATCCTATGATCCTTCTCTGGCTGTTATTTGGCTGACTCTGCCCCTGATTTCTCTCTGTTTGCAGGTCCATAATCGGCCGCCGGTTCTTTTTTATCGTGGGAACTCTGTATTTGTACAGATGCGTGACCATGTACATTACAACGTTACCTGTGCCAGGCATGCACTTCAAGTGTTCCCCCAAGGTAACTGCTGAAGAATGACAGTACTCTTAGCTCGACACAGAAATTAAACCATAATGATTGAAGCTGGTCCAGTTCATCCAGAATAGGCATACAGTTGATCTGAAGTGGATGATGTATGAAAAAAAAATGGTCATACACAGTTATTTCGTTTTCGGACTATTAACTATTCCTTAAAATCAAAGTTGTGAGAGAGAACAAAGATAAAGTAGTGAAGAAAGTATTTTTTGTGCTTGTATATGCTTATATGTGTTTGTTTGTTTGTTTGTGTGTGTGTTCTAGCTCTTTGGTGACTGGGAGGCCCAGTCACGGCGGGTAATGAAAATGATGGCAGGTGGTGGCCTATCAATCACTGGCTCTCATTCTTTGTGTGGAGATTACCTGTACAGTGGACACACAGTGATGCTGACACTAACATACCTTTTTATTAAAGAGTGTGAGTACACATATTCATGAAAAATCATGTCAAAAATCAGATTTGTAGCCTCTGTCTGAACTCCATCTAGTGGACATGAAGAGCAATGATGCCATCTTGCGTACATAAAACCAACTGCATCTGTGAGTTTGTTACTTTTGCCTACACTTTGAAAGCAATACAAAGAATTAAAAAAAAATTCTGGGTGACAGATTCTCCACGGAGGTTCTGGTGGTATCACTGGCTCTGCTGGTGCCTGAGTGCTGTCGGTATTTTCTGCATTCTGTTGGCTCATGACCACTACACCATCGACGTTGTAGTGGCCTACTTCATGACCACACGCCTCTTCTGGTGGTACCATACAATGGCCAATCAGCAGGTAAATTTGGAGTTTAAACTGATTAAGCTTATTTACCAGATTCAAGCATCTTGTGCCTACTTAATTTTTCATACAATATTTTTTTTTATATCGTGTTGTAAATGTGTCTCATATGACACAGCAGGTATCTATATTTATTTCAGTCTTAACTGTAATGCTTTTAGTGATGTATTATGCATACCACAATTAAAATGATCATCAAAACATTAAAATTAAATTAAATCAATTAAAAAATGTCATCATTTTTTCTAAGATATCTAAAGTGGTAATTGATGTTTATATGCATTTATTTAAGCAGCTTGCTTTATCATTATTAATCGATTTCCACTAACAGTGTTCTTGCTATAGTAATTGTATTATATTATTCTTTATAACACATATATATATACCACAATTATGTAATTACATTTTTATATATTTATTCAGTACCGGTCAAAAGTTTGGAAACTGTAGTATTTTTTATATTTTTGAAAGAAGTCTCTTATACTCATCAAACCTGCATTTATTTAATAAAAAAAAACATTAATATTGTGAAATGTTATTACAATAAAAAAATGGTTTTCTATTTTAATATAATTTAAAATATAATTTATTTCTGTGGTGCAAAGCTAAATTTTCAGCATCATTACTCCAGTCTTCAGTGTCTAGTTAATTTTAAAAAGTAATCTGATTATGTAACTTGTGTGACTTGTAGAATATATGAATATATGTACATATATACGTATGGTCTTTGATTATATTGATTGGATGTGAGGGTGAGGGTGTACAGCTGAAAAATGTTGCTGCTATTGATGAGTAACTTCCTTCCTGCATTTCATCCATTTCTGGAGAACTGGAAAACAGTGGTACTACAAAATCTATTTAGCCTCTTAACATAATCTCTCTCTCTGCCCTATAGGCTCTAAAGGAAAATTCCACTGGCAACCTGTTCTCTCGTGTGTGGTGGTTCAGCCTATTCCAGTACTTTGAGAGTAACGTCTGTGGCATTGTACCTCGAAACTACCAGCTACCATTCTTGATGCGAACGTTGACGAGCGCCCGGGTTAAGTACAGTAAGCTGGACTCCCGTGAGTCGTGACCCATGACTCCGGATTGGCTGGAGCTCTGTGAGACTCTAAAAGAGAAACTGCTCTTCCCATCAAGCCCTGCAAAACTGGTTTAGCACTGTGACGCATATACACCGATCATTTTGTAGTATTCAAAGCATTTCAATGCCTCTAGCAGGTATGTATATATAGATCAGAGCATCTAAAAACTGGATTCGATTTGCTGCTCTTTATGGTTAAAAATTGCCAGGCCTTGGTGTCATAGAGAACTGAGCCTTCCTGCTGTCTTCTCAATGGACTTGGCCACGCAGAATATGTCATTTAAGGTTCATTTACCTGCCAAAATTGTATTGAATAAACTGGAACACTTAGAAACAGATTTTCTTTTTAAAAAGCATCTTTTTGTAATAATTTTATTAATCCTGGTCTGGAGCAAGAATTTTTTCTAAATATTTCGCAGGTTTATTTTCCAAAAAGTGTCGTCCAAATAGAATATCTTTTTTAGATTTGTACCTTTCTGATAGCTGGAACCCGTACAGCTTCAGTGTTTTATAGTGCCTTTCTTCCACACACGCACATGTAATATACTCATACACATGCATCCATGCATCCACAATGTACATGCTTTAAAAATTTATATAATGTGTTAACCCACAATGTTTTGCTTGACCTGCATCATTAAGAGGGACAGTATGTTTTTATAGAAGCATGGGTTTATGAAGGAGTTCAGTTCTGCCTTTCACATTACAACAATCCTTCAAATCAACCCTGAGCACACTTTGTGTTTTAATTGGATAATTGTGTTAAATTATTCATAACTGAAGATTTTCTTTTTCTTCTCAGTTTCATCCATTGTTCTAGCAAACGGATTATAGAGAAATAAAGAAATAGAGGAGAGACTAGCTTGAAATTAAGTGTTTTGATCAGGATATAGTGCTCTTTGGACAAAACACTGCTCAAGTTTTGTCACGAATAAAGGGCTGTTCACGTCACACAGGATGCGTTTTAATAGTTTAACCTTTTTAACTTACGAAACGCAGCGGTTGTTGTCAAAGATGTCCGTGTAGTGCGTGTTTACATAGCAAGACAATTAAAAGTGGTGCAGACGAATGCAAGAACATGTGAATGGCCCCAGTGTGTGTTTTGATAACTGAAATTTATTTTTTACCATGAGCTCAGTCTCTGAAAAAAAAAAAAAAGAATCACTGCTATGCTCTGGAAACCATCCTAATATTAAGGAAAAAGGTCGGATTGTTTTCCTTTACAGAAAAGGTTCACTCATACAGACTGAATGTTTACAATATTGAAACTAATGATGTAAGCGTGTGTTGATGGAGTAATATGTACATTTAAATAACATATATTATTGTTGTACACTGCACAACATGACATGTTCATCTGTCACCTATCCTATTTGTGTGGTTTTAAACCATAAAAGGGGTTTGTTTGGTAACAGAAGGTTTTTGAGGGCTTCTTCTTTAATGTGAAGTGAGTTTCTCAAAATGTCCTCTAGCCAAAGGGAGGATCATCAAGTCACTAAAAAGCCAGAAGTGTTGTAAATGTTCTGGAGCAAGAACCAAATAGAATCTACCTGAAGGTACACCCAGGTATTTGTGACGGGTTGTCTGAATGATAGGTGAGACGGACTGAATCAAGTCTTTGAATGTACGATAAGTGTCAGTCCTCAGTTTAGAACTGGAAGGAAATTCAGAAGCACTTTAAAATGATGCCCAGCCACACAGTTCTTTTAAACGCTGCACTTCAGTGACCTGCACGCCAATAAACCTGCAGGATAAAACACTATTTTATTATTCCCCTAAGTAACCGCCTGATTGATGATGGTTTTATGCTCTGTCTTTCATATGAAACTGACAGTGGGATAAGACCTTTGAATGTGCGACACGTACTAATATGTGGCCAAAGTGCATGTACCATTTAGTGTGGATATGGATGGCTGCAGTATGGCATACATACATTTTTTTTTTTTTTTGCTTTTGATTTTGTTCAGTTCTATATAATTAAGTGTTTATTTAATTGGTGGAATCCAGATTGTTCGGCTGTTAATTTGCTTTGTGTTACACTGCCAACTGAATGACTTGAGAAGTGAACTGTGATATGATGACTCTAAATGCATGTTGTTGTTTTCTTTTCATTGTCAATCATAAATCCAGCATTGTCAAATTACTTTGTTGTCTAATGTAAACCAGGTTATTTGTGCTAAACAATCTCTTGATATGAGACAAGGAGTGGAGCAGATATTGAATAAAACATTTCATATTCTATATTGTTTACATTTCATTCATTTCCATCACCTTCCTCTAAGCATCGGCTCTTATTGTAAATGCTAGTAGAACCTTTGCCTGACACTGACTTTATTTTAGCTCTGTGTGGTAATGGTTAGTCATAGCATCATTCAGGATTACAATATATTGAGAAGATTTTATCCCACAATATCAAACATTTGAGAAGTAAGCCGTAACCAAACATTTAATGATGCTTCATTTTGTCACCTTGTTATCTTGCAATCATATTATTATTCCATAGAGGGGTGTTTATGGCAGTCTATAGCACTGTAATATGCCTGTGGAGGTTGTGACAACCTCATTGGTCCCAATGCAACAAAATGGAATTTTAATTTTGCGTTCTTCTTAAAAACAACACCTGCAAAATTTCAGAAGTAATCCTAAACGTGGACTGTGTTTGAAAGTGTCCTCATATATATACTGAAAATAGAATTGGCATACAGATCAATGTAACTAATGATGCAAATTATATTGGCAAGATAAACTTATATTATGAAATCCTTTAATTCTAAGAATTTTCATCAGATGTGTTAAGGTGGTAAAAGCCATAAAAAAGGCAGATTAAACCATGCCTTGATCAGTCACATTATGAAATAAATATGAGGAAACACAAAGACCAAATCCATTACAATGAGTAAAACCAAAGAATATTTTCTGATGTGCAGCAAAAGATTGTTGAGCTTCGCAAAATAGAAAGTGGCGTACGATTAATGCAATAATTAAAAAGTTCCAACTAAAGATGTTACAAATCTGACTGGAGGAGGACGTGTCTATATCGTCTTAATGCATGGTGAGGAGGAGAGTTTGAGTGTCCAGAGACTCTCCAAGGATCACAGATGGAGAATTGCAGAGATTAGTTGAGTTTTGGGGTCGGAAAGACAAAAAAAAAATCAAACAACCCCTACATCACCACATGTTGTTCGGGAGGGTTTCAAGAAAAATCCTCCTCCCTCATCCAAAAATGAACCCCAGCATATTCAGTTGTCAGACACGACTGGAACACGACTGAGGACCAGCTTCAATGGTCAGATGAAACTAAAAGAGCTTTGTGGCATTAAACCCTTGTGACGACCCTGAGTATTCCTGTTTCCTATTGGGGCAGAATGTTGGAGCTGTGGTTTTCCCTACATTAATTGCTAATTAGTTTGAGTAAGCGTGATGTGTATCATTTGAGGCGGAAACTCTGTGGAATTGTCATTCCCAGAAGTGGCGCCTGTTCAGTATGTAAGACCTTACTGGTTAATTTTATCTAGTACATTAGAAATTGTTGCACCAATTAGATTAAAAAAGGTTAGAGAGAAAACTAAAGCACCATGGTACAACAGTGCTACACATGTTATCAAGAGAGAAACTCGTAACTTAGAGCGTAAATGGAAACAAACTAATTAGAGGTCTTTAGAATTGCGTGGAAAGATAGTATGTCACGTTATAAAAAGGCCATAAAAGCAGCCAGGGCTGAGCATCTCCGCAAAATAATAGAAAATAACCAAAATAATCCAAGGTTTTTATTTAACACTGTGGCTAGACTAACAAATAAACAAGCATCGCCTGAGCAAAATATTCCGTTACAGTTTAGTAGTAATGATTTTATGAATTTCTTCACTGAGAAAATAGAAAGCATCAGAAACAAAATTGTAAATGTACAATCTTTAATGATGTCTTATGATTCAACCGCAATTATCGCCCTCAAGAACTACTACCCCGCTTTACAACTATAGGACAGGAAGAGCTAAATAAACTTATCATTGCATCTAAACCAACAACATGTTTATTAGATCCAATACCCACTAAACTACTGAAAAAGTTGTTACCTGTAGTGGAAGAGCCTCTTCTCAATATTATTAACTCGTCTTTATCTTTAGGTCATGTTCCAAGAATATTCAAGTTGGCAGTCATAAAACCTCTCATTAAGAAGCCACAATTAGATCATAATAACCTAGCAAATTACAGACCAATTTCAAATCTTCCATTCATGTCTAAAATACTAGAAAAAGTTGTGTCAGCTCAATTGTGCTCTTTCTTGCAAGAAAATGATATCTATGAAAAATTTCAATCAGGATTCAGGCCGCATCACAGCACAGAAACCGTGCTCGTTAAAATCACAAATGATTTACTTCTAGCTTCTGACCAAGGCTGTATCTCAATACTAGTTCTACTCGATCTTAGTGCTGCGTTCGATACTATAGATCATAAAATACTATTAGATCGACTTCAAAATTACACTGGTGTTCAGGGACAGGCATTAAACTGGTTTAGATCGTACTTATCAGACCGCTACCATTTTGTCTGTCTAAATGGGGAAAAATCAAAGATAATGTCAGTAGACTATGGGAATCCGCAAGGATCCGTGCTTGGCCCTCTGCTATTCTCAATATATATGCTGCCACTTGGTAATATTATAAGAAAACATGGAATTAATTTCCACTGTTATGCTGATGACACTCAATTATATATTTCATCACGACCAGAAAACGCTAAATTATCTAAACTGACAGCGTGTGTTGAATATATTAAATACTGGATGACGTGTAATTTTCTGCTATTAAATTCAGATAAAACGGAGGTATTACTTATTGGTCCAAAAAACTGCCCACAAAACCTCTCACAATACAACTTTAACTTGGAAGGATGTCCTGTCACTTTATCCACTACAGTAAAAGACCTGGGTGTTATATTAGACCGCAACTTGTCTTTCGAAAATCATATTTCATATGTTACAAGAACGGCATTTTTCCACCTTAGAAACATTGCTAAGCTATACGTAACATGCTATCTATTTCTGATGCAGAAAAGTTAGTTCATGCATTCAT
The DNA here is from genome assembly GCF_949357685.1 of Gobio gobio. Lineage (NCBI taxonomy): Eukaryota > Metazoa > Chordata > Actinopteri > Cypriniformes > Gobionidae > Gobio > Gobio gobio. Next base: position 25,869,274 of record NC_137106.1, on the reverse strand, counting down.
GACCTCGAGATTAGATTACTGTAATGCTTTATTAGCTGGTTGTCCTGCATCATCAATTAACAAGCTACAGTTAGTCCAAAACGCAGCTGCTAGAGTTCTTACTAGGTCAAGAAAATATGATCATATAACACCAATTTTATCATCTCTACACTGGTTACCTATTAAGTTCCGTATCAATTACAAAGTATTGCTACTGACCTATAAAGCCCTAAATGGTTTAGCTCCAGTGTATTTAACGGATCTTCTATCACCCTACAATCCATCGCGCTCTTTAAGATCACTAAACTCGAGGCTTCTGGTCATTCCTAGGATATCTAAGTCCACTAAAGGAGGGAGGGCATTTTCACATTTAGCTCCTAAACTCTGGAATAGTCTTCCTGATATTGTTCGAGGTTCAGACTCGCTGTCCCAGTTTAAAACCAGATTAAAGACGCATCTCTTTAGCCAAGCATTCACATTATAATTACCGTTTATACTACAGTTAAATCGGATCAAAAACATTAATATTCTGAACAGCAGCTATGCTAATTATTTCCCATCTGCTTTTCTGTTGTTATCTCGGGACACTAGTTCCGAGGTAACTAGTTCGTCAGCTCCAGCTTGTATCCAGCCTCTCATGGAGACTTCAGATGCCCCAACACCTGTGATGAGACGACTCGACGCCTGTGAAGAGACGACTCAATGCCAGCGTTGTTATGGCCTAAATTAATACATGATTGATTAACTTATTCTAACATTTTTCTTTAACATTCTCTTTCTAACATTTTTCAATGTACATTTATGAAATGCACTTTCTGTAAAGCTGCTTTGAAACAATGCGTATTGTGAAAAGCGCTATACAAATACATTTGAATTGAATTGAATTAATTTCTCATTTGTTTTCTTTTGCATTTTTTATGTCATGTAGCAAAATAATTTTCTCTTGTAAGTTTATTTATTTCTTTATTATCCCTAGACTTCAGTTTATTTTCATTATCAATTGTTGTGGTATTATTTTAAATTTAATAAAACAATTTGCACTGATTAGACTTTGTTGTCTGATCCCTCTTTTACGTTGCGACTTTAAACAAGGGGGTCGTAACACCCATTAGATGGGTTTGGTGCTAACAGGGATAAAAAGTACCCCATGCTTTTGCTGGAGGCACTGGACATCTTGTTCAGATGCATGGCATCATGGATTCTAGTAAATACCAGCAGATAAAAAATCAAAACCTGACAGCATCTGCTATAAATCTTATAAAGGGCCATGGTTGGATCTTCCATCAGACCAATGTCCAGAACAAACATCAAAATCAACACACACACAAAAATGTAACACTGAGTACAAAATTAAGCTTTGGCCATGGCCATCCCAGTCCCCTGACCTGAGCCCTATAGAAAACGAGTGGGCTGAACTGAAGAGAAGCACCAACATGGAGCTGGGAATCTAAAGAATCTGGAGAGATTCTGTATGGAGGAATAGTCTCTGGTCTCTGGTATTGTTCTCCAAACTCATCAGGCATTATAGGAGAAGATTCAGCTATATTGGCAAAAGGAAGTGGAAAAAATATTGAATAAAAGGGTGCTAATAATTGTGTCCCATGTGTTTTGGAGAAGAACATTTTCCCCATATCTTTAATTCTTTTACTTCAATGAAAGGTGAGAGTTAAAAAAAGTCGGATTGTTTTCCTTTACAGAAAAGGTTCACTCATACAGACTGAATGTTTACAATATTGAAACTAATGATGTAAGCGTGTGTTGATGGAGTAATATGTACATTTAAATAACTTATATTATTGAAAAATAATATAATATATGTGAAAAATTCTGTCCACAACTGTGTAGCTAATCGTTGGTGAGATCTCTTTGGTTTTGCTTTGAAATTTTCTTTGCAAGTAAGGGTGGTCAAAGCTTTTGATATAATTGTTTCCAGTTCAGTTCCATTTCCGCCATATAAGAAAACAAAAGCATGCATATTGAAGTTACTTATGTCAATTTAAATTTGGTCAATTTCAACTCTTAAAATTCTGTCTTTTTCTATCATATTTATGACTTCTTGTGTCAATTTTATGACTATAATCTCATAATTGACTATAATCTCATAATTAACTTTTTTAAATGATTTAAACTTGTTATCCCACAATCTCAACTTTGTCTCATATTTGCTTTAGCAAATGTAGACAAATTCAAACAGTGTGTGAAAAATACTCATTAAGCGCAAGATGTTTCATATTATTAGTTGTCACGGTTCATGAATTCATATTCTATAGTTTAAAAAAAGAAATGTTTGGTTAAACATAAAAGTTGTATTCCTGTATTTATTGCACAACTAAAAGCAATGCCATATCCCAATGATATACACTCACCAGCTTTATTAGGTACACCCGGATTGGACCCCCTTTTACCTTAAGAACTGCCTTAATTATTTGTGGCAGAGATTCAACAAGGTGCTGGAAACATTCCTCATCGATTTGGGTCCAAATAACATCACGCAGTTGCTGTAGATTTGTCGGCTGCGAATCTCCCGTTCCACCACATCCCAAAGGTGCTCTATTGGACTGAAATCTGGTGACAGTGGATTTAAAGTGAACTAATTGTCATGTTCAAGAAACCAGTCTGAGTTTTGTGACCTGGCACGTTATTCTGCTGGAAGTAGCCATCAGAAGATGGGTCCACTGTGGTTACATAAAGGAATGGACATTGTCAGCAACAATACTCAAGTAGGCTGTGGCCAAGAAAAGTGTCCCAAGAAAATATCCCCCACACCATTACACCACCAACACCAGCCTGAACCGTTGATACATGGCAGGATGGATCCATGCTTTCATGTTGTTTACGCCAAGATTCTGACCCTGTGTCGCAGCAGAAATCTAGACTCAACAGACCAGGCAACGTTTTTCCAATCTTCTGTTGTCCAAATTTGGTGAGTTTCCTTTTCTTTAGCACACCCAGTGTGGTCTTACACTGCTGTAGCCCATCTGATTCAAGGTTGTGCATTCAGAGACGCTCTTCTGCATGCCTCAGTTGTAACAAATGGTTATTTACAAGGCATTTTCACACACAGAACTGCCACTCACTGGATATTTTCTCTTTTTCTGACCATTCTCTGTAAACCCTAGCCTGGATGCCAGCCGAACTTAGCCCCGCCCACAACATTTGAGGTCGGGAAGTTCGGTCTGGACTTGATCCGTTGTGGAGCAACTATGTTCGAACCAGAACTGTTCGGACCAATCAAATTGTCAGGGCGGGCTTTATACAATGATGGATAGATGATCAACAGTAACGTAATAATTTGCGTCACCAAAGAGCAATTGGGTTGAATTAGTTTACTAAGCGGAGAACTTGTTCGTATATGCATTCAACTTTACTATTTCTCTCAAAAATGATGATCATGTTGGTAAGTACTCCGTGTATCCCTAAAATCTTTTTACAACACCAGCAAAGATCCTTTACACTCATCTCCTTCTACTACTTCTTCCAGCGTGCGTGCAGTTGAGTCCTGTTGACAACTATGCGTCGCTCAACATACGTCACTTACTCCGGGGCTTTGATTGGTTGTAGGTCTATCCAATTGAGTGCAGAGGCATTTTTGCCCCGTAATCACGGCCCAATGGAGCAATATCAGACTCATATTCTGACTAGAATCTGAGTATGACGACGTCCGGCTATGTAAACCCTATGGTTGTGCGTAAAAAAATCCCAGTAGATTAGCAGTTTCTGAAAAACTCAGACCAGCCTGTCTGGCACCAACAATCATGTCATGTTCAAAGTGACTTAAATCACATTTCTTCCCCATTCTGATGCTCAGTTTGGACTTCAGCAGATAGTCTAAATGCCTAAATGCATTGGGTTTCTGCCATGTAATTGGCTGATTAGATATTTGCGTTAACAAGCAGTTGAACAGGTATACCTAATAAAGTGACTGGTGAATGTACATGAGTTTTGCAGTTAAGATAGCAAATATATTTAAAGATGAACAAGCAAGGGCTGGAGCTGTAGAAACTTGCCTGTGTGTTCCCTCACGATGGGCAACACTCAAGCATGAGTATATCATATAAAGAGGGACTGAGGCTGCTTACAAGGAGTTACAAGTTAAACACAATGACAATCATGATTTTCCACAATGGCCATGAAGAAGCTGCATTTGTCCGGTAGCTGATCTGGAATCTGTAGGTGGCAAACAGCATGGCTTTCTGCATAAATATTTACTCAATTAGAACACTAACCAGACAAAGGAGCATTCAAAGCTTCTGACTGCTTTCAAAGCCAGGTATATACAAGGATATACAGTGACATGGTTTTCTTTATATGGGTTCTGCTACACTGCTACACTGCTTTCCTTTTAAGATTCAGATTGATGTGAAGTGAAAGTGAGAGCAGAGGTGTCCATGATAGGCCTATGTGTGCAGTCTTATATGCTGAATGGTTTCAGTCAAACAAACTTTAGGTCACTTCCCCTCAAGAGCATCACTTGCAAGTTAATTAGCTATAAGTGACCCATGAAGTGCATCTTCATTTTCTGGTGGAGTTTTCATACGAGCTGGCAAGGCGAAACACTGAAGATGCATAAGAGCCAAGTGCATTGGATAAGTGCCTGTCAGCATGGTCATAAATAATTCAGACATGTCAAGATACTGTTAAAAGGCCACACCTAATGCAAAGGCACTGAGAACAAACACTGTACTGGTCATTACCACCCAGCAAGTTTAAAAGACATCTAATAGCCGTTCAAACACAGCCCTGACATCTAGGCTAAAACAAGGCCAAATTTGGGCTTTCAGTGAAAATTTACTAGACGTCTAACCATAGAATAGACTAGTCATCTAGAACATTTAGGCCTACACGTCAAAGAAATTTAACCAAACACTTTGTAATCACTGTTAACTTTGCTTACATGATGGAATATAATAAATCTCGCAAGTCATTTTGGCAAAAATGACATGGAACCAAATTCAAGGTTATTTAGGCTAGAAGTGGGTTACTCATAGCCGGACTATATCGGGTCTACAGTTAACCGAGACAGTTAAATTACGGCTACACTAAAAAAAATAGTTATGCCTCTTGTTCAGTTTAATTAATTAAAATGAGCTAAAGTAAAAAGATTTTTTTTACATTTTGTTTTAACTTAATTTAATTGTGTTCAATCAACCTAATATATTTAAAACTGATGTTTACTTAATTCATTTGTGTTAAAACTACATGAATCATTTTTGGTTGTGTTTGACACAACTAACTGGGCAGTGGATCTGTAGTTCCCCTACAGTCGGTCACGTTTGACGTCCACCGGACGTCACCGATGATTTGGGATCACTTCTGGGAGCCCTATGAGCTTCGAGTGTATACAAAACGAGCCAATGCATATTGGCGTGCGGGATTTGCTATTTCCCTAAAAGAGTGGCACGGTTGTGTGGCACGTGTTTGGGCATTCAGAACACTGAGGCAGCTTTTGTGGAGTTATGTGGAGTTCCACTGCGGGAACATAACTATCTCAGTATTAAGGTCGAGACTCACATACCTCAGAGAAGGTGGAATCCCCTTACCCACACCCCGATCTAGTTCTTTGTCTGCTGGCCGGCTTCTGGGCAGGTAGCATTGCCCGAGCCCGACCCAGAATTGACAGCTATGCCAGCCCGGGCCGCCGAAAAGGTAGGGCTTGAGTGGAATCCTCCCCCCGGTGGAGCGGGCCATCGTGTATGGCGTCTGCTTCCTCCTGGTGGGGTAATCCGCGTCTCCCACCCAAGGCCAGTTCTCGTCCATTCTCACGGACAAGGCTTACAGAGTCTGTGGACAGACGGCTTCCGCTCTGTATGTCATGGCGCTATTACAGGTACATAAGGCCCAGGCGCTCATGGACCTGCATGAGGGTAGGCCTGACTCAGAGCTCTTGCGTGACGTCTGTGCGGCAACGGACCTCGCTCTCCGAGCGACTAAAATCACAGCACGTTCAGTCGGTGAGGCGATGTCCACATGTGCGCCAACTCTGGCTCAACCTGGCCAAGATGAGGGAGGCAGATAAATATTGGTTCCTGGACTCCCCTGTGTTCCAGTGAGGCCAAGCAGCAGCCTCCACCTGGGCCTCAGCGTGGAGCTGGTCGTAGGAGAGCAGCCCAGCCTGTCCCGGCCACTCCCAAGTTCCAGGGCGTCCACTTCACCTCAGTGCTAAAGTAGGCTGCCCCTGTCTTACGGGCGGCGATCGCAGTCCTACTGGTGAAGGACGCAATAGAGCCGGTCCCTCCAGCCGATATGAAGACCTGTACTTCATTGTACCCAAGAAAGGCAGTGGGTTACGGCCAATCTTGAACCTGCGAGTTTTGAATCGGTCCCCGCACAGGCTGCCGTTCAAGATGTTGGCGCAGAAACGCATCTTCGGATGCATCCGTCCCCAGGAATGGTTTGCAGCAATCGACCTGAAGGACGCATACTTTCATGTCTCAATCCCCCCTTGACACAGACTGTTCCTATGCTTTGCATTCGAGGGACGCATATCAGTACAGGGTCCTGCCCTTCGTGTCTTCACAAAGGTCACAGAGGTGGCCATTGCTCCCATGAGAGAGCGTGGTGTTCGCATCAAGCCTGTGGCACTCCTCTCAGAAACTGAAGCCTCCACGCCTCAATCGCCCCCAGGTGGCTGGTCCCAGTATAGGTCCTAACCCCCGCCCCTCTGTGTTTTCTAATGGACGCGAGACAAACTAAACAATCAAATTACACTACAAATAATTTTTTCCAAAAGTTGGTTTCTGTCATTGTAGAAATTTCATTTCAAGTGTTCGTTTTTTAAATAAGTTTAGTTATAGTTAGTTATTTGATGCTATAAAAACACAGTGTGTGTCGTCATGATTGACAGCTGAGATCATTGAAGTGAAGTTGAGTGAAGTTGTCATTGAGGCACTAACTGACTTTTTTCAGGATTTTGGGGAGGAGATTGGAGCTTTAGCTTTAATTTCTACATTTCCATAATTGTTTATTTCACACCAACATAAAGAATTGTTCTGCATCTGTGAGAGTGTGGGCGGGCATTTGATAATCGCACCTCGACTTCCTGCTCTCTACTGTGCAGATTGCGGTCCCGAGATCGCTACTGCGCAGACTCGGTCCCAAATCTGCGTAAGATGTCAGCACCATATTCGGACCTCCAGAGGATTCAGTTACTTCAGCGGAAGCCAATGAAGTCACGTCGTCCATATTTTTTTACGGTTTATGGTTCGCATCCTCAACTATCTCGACGACTGGCTCATATTGGCCCAGTCGAGAGAGTTGTGCGAACACAGGGACATGGTGCTCAGTCACCTCAGCTAGTTGGGCCTTCTGGGTAAACTGGGAAAAGAGCAAACTCTCCCCCGTGCAGAGGATGTCTTTTCTCGGTATGGAGTTGGACTCGGTCAATCTGACAGCGCGCCTCACAGAGGAGTGTGTCCAGTCGGTGTTGAACTGCTTGAATTCGTTCAGACGCAGAACAGTGGTGCCACTGAAACATTTTCAGAGGCTCCTGGGGCATATGGCATCTGCAGCTGCAGTAACGCCGCTCGGATTGCTTCATATGAGGCCGCTTCAACACTGGCTTTACGACCGAGTCCAGAGGCCACGTACAACGGGCATGCAGTCTCGGGTCTGTGGACGGGGGCCTCAACTGCATTGGCACATCAACTGCCTTGAGTTGTTAGTAGTATGTCTGGGCCACTGCGCTGGGCTGCGCTGGGCCACTGCGTACATCAACAAACAGGAAGGTTTACGCTCCCGTCGCATGTCACAGCTTGGCCACGGAGGTTCTAAGTGATCTACCACAGGACCAGTTACATTTAATTGCATGAATTTGTTTTTTATGAGTTGGGACTACACATTAGCCTGGATGCCAGCCGAACTTAGCCCCGCCCACAACATTTTTACTCGGGCAGTTCGGTCTGGACTTGATCGGTAGAAAAGTAATTATGCCCGAACAGAAACTGTTCGGACCAATGAAATTGTCAGGGCGGGCTTTATACGATAATGGACAGATGATAAACAGTAACGTAATCATCAACGTCATCAAAGACGCTTGGGTTGAATTTGTTCTAATCCTAAACGGAGAACTTGTTCTTATATGCATTGACCTTTACTATTTCTCTCAGAAATGATGATCGTGTTGGTAAGTACTCTGTTTATCCTTAAATTCTTTTTTTACAACACCGGCAAAGATCGTTTACACTCATCTTATTCTTCTAACGTGAATTATTCCAGCGTGCGTGCAGACAGGGTTGCCAAGTTTTTACAACAAAACCCGCCCAATTGCTAACGTTCCTCAAAACTAGCCAAAAACAAGCCCAATAGCTTTCCGGGGGGGTTCTCCGGGGGAAAAAAGACATTTGGGGGGTAAAATATGTGTTATTTTGGCAGGGCTGCCTGCGCATTCCTGGGTCTGTATATCACATAATTGGGGTCGCTTCAACCCGCGGACTTGGCAACACAGTGCAGTTGAGTTCTGTTGACATTTGACAACTAACGTTATGCGTCGCTCCGTTGCTCTGATTGGTTGTAGGTCTATCCAATTGAGGTCTTTCCTGGTTTGGTTGAAACACGCCCCATAATCACAGCCCAATGGAGCAGTATCAGACTCCTTTTCTGACTAGAATTGAGTATGACGTCAGGCTAACTACACATATTTATTAGATGGAAATTATGTCCTCAATTAAATTATGTTTGTCCAATGAGTTTTTTTTTCTTTTCGTTTTTTGTTTTTTGAGTGATTGTTTGTATCTTACAGCTAGCAAAATAAGTTAAAATAATCAATACTTATATAATACAGTAAAAGTTAGCTTTGGTTAGCGTTGTTAGGGAGCAATTCCCCAAAACACTAGCTTACTGTCAACACGTAGCCTAAATATAGATTAACACATCATTTCACAGCTGTTAACCCAAAAACAATGTTTACACATGTTCATGTGGACAAAAAAAAGTTTTGTGGAACGACTCATGGTCAAACTGGGTTACAAGGGCAGCTCAGGCATCCAGGCTAAAATGTCCCACACCCGCACCTGTTGCTTGTTGTCTATTGTTACATCTGCATTTGTGAGGGTATGGTCAATCGTTTCTGTGTTGAAACGCTAAAAGAGTTTAACGTGGCATGTTTGTGAGCATACAGCGGTGAGTTCCTTGGTTTAAACTATTAAACATGAGGATAAACAGGCAAGTTAATGTTTGTGGTTTCTTTCTGCAGCGGGGTGGTGTCCATACACGACTCCTCGTCCTCACCACACTGGCATGAGAGGACAGATTCATCTCACCAGCCATTGATCGTCTCTGATTGACTGAGAGATGTCCGCGGAGGTAGAAGAGGGACGAAAGTCGGACGCAAAAGGGAGATGCGCGAGACTGTTTTGGCGTTTGTTTCCTCACGTTTTCCTTATTTTATCACTCATGTTATATGCGCTTTTGGGAGCGCTGATCTTTAAACAGATTGAGAACAGGAATCTTTACAATGAGTCGGAACGGATCGATGCACTGGTGCGAAAAGTGGTGGAGACAGTGCAGAATCACTCAGGTCTTACCTTGAGCTTTTATATAAATTATATATATATTTTTTAACTTATTATAGCCTATATGTAGGCTGTGTTTTTTTACTGTGTATTTTTATAGAGTCGTATAGGCTTCACTTGTAATATAAATATTTATATATAGGGTATAACTTTATTTTTACTTTATTTTTTACTAAATACTTCATTTTTAAGGTATTCATTTTAATTTTGAAAATGTTAATAAGCAATTTTTTCCGTTTCATTTCTTTTTATGAATTAGATACCTCGACACAGTTACACCGTGAAATAGAAAATATTTTGAATAAATTCCATGATGAAAAGAAGCAGGAATGGAACTTCTATAGTTCTCTTTTCTTCTGCTGTACAGTGTTCACTACTTTAGGTGAGTAGTTATTTTTCTGGGGCTTCACAAAGTTTGTAAAGTTTTAGGTTTTGTTGGGTTTTAACTTGAACCAAGATATGTTAAGTCTGTATGTTTGTCTAAAATTATTGTTGCATAATGCACCATTGAGTTTGTTATATGCATGAGAAATTATGACCTTTGGCTGTATCTTTTCCCAGCACACACAATGGCACCGTTTCCCACAGTAACCAGCCTAACCATGATAAGACAGAAAACAGGTGTCACCATGGAAGAAAACTGTTATTTTCCTAAATGAATTATATGCAGAATATGGGAACATTTGAAATTCATAAATTATTTGTTACGACTTTACTTTTTACTCTTAACTCTTTTCATTAAGAAATGATTTTCCATATCCAATTATCCATTTCAATTAATGAATGTAAAAAGTACACTGTAAATTAGATGAGACACTTAATGATGGAGGGTCTAAGGCACTAAAAAGAGATGTTGTGTGTGGTGCAGTGTTCATGCATCTGACAAAAACCATAAAGGATGTAGATCATACATTAGATTCTTGTATATTTAATATTTATGGTCCTCTGCCATTATGCACTTAGACTGCCAGACGAGCATATATTGAAATATATTCAAGTTCTCACAATCCTGTTACGGATTGAATAAACACAAATATTGATAATTAGGTTTTAAATAGTCATTAAGTTATTAAATGTAGAATGCACAACCGTACAGTTTATAGGATGCAATGTGATTGAGGACAAAATTACAGTACAGTTTATCAACAAGTACCACTTTCCTAGCATATATCTAAAAAAAAACATTATGACCATAGATGGAAAACACAAGTTTCACAGACAGTGTACCAACACAGTCCTGCATTACGCAGCCAATGATTTACAGGCTAATCCAAAACATTGAAACCATTTCCAATAAACCATTAATGGATCTCTCTTCAGAGATGCATGTATAATCAGGATTTACTATATGAATCACATGGAAACAGCATGTCTTTTATCTGTCAGTGCCACCATTTTGTTGTGTAATTCACACTGGAAAAAAATCTCTCTCCCTTTCAACACTAATTGTAAATCACAGCTAACCACAGCTCAGATATTAATTGAATGTAAACTTCTATCTTTCAGGACATCTTACAGAAAAACATTAAGCAAAAGTGCCAAACACAGCAGTATATTGCTGTGGATGTCCATTATGCTATCTAGGAAGGGCGTGTCTTTGGTTATCTCAGCAGCTGACCTTAATGAATATTGTTTTTTTTGAGGCAGCTGAGACTGATGATGAGTTCAAATAGGTTCATTTCTCTTTCTCTTTCTTTCCTTCTGTCTTACTCTTTTTGTACATCAGCAGCTCTGTCACTTGTTCTGATGAAAAAGGGGCAGGTGATGATGTCCTTTTCCAGGTTGAACAACTTAATATTTTCATTTGCTTTGAATTGTTTAAATATTTGGCTTTGATACTTGGGACAAAAAGGGACAGCAAAACATGCATGGTTATTGAACTTGGGGAAGAGTTTCTAAATAGTGTAATTGTGGCAGAGGTGCCCACACTGTTTGTCCCTGCTTTGAAGAGGGATTTATGAGACTGCATGCTGAACGGGAACTTAAATAACAGTAGTTTACTTTTTTTTTCATAGAAAAATACTTATAACAATAAAATATAACAATCATGTAACATCCTGAAAATAACTGATTAACAACAACAAAAATGATGCAATTAAGAATATAATAATAATAATAATAATTACTCATTAAAATTAAGTAATTTTACACAAAAAGATTAAGAATATAATAATAGCAATTATAATAATATTTACTAATTAAAATTAAATAATTAATAATAATTTGTATATTTATAGCGCTTTTCTCTGCATCCAAAGCCCTTTACATATAGAAGGGAGGAATCTCCTCAACCACCACCAATGTGCAGCATCCACCTGGACAATGAGATTTTTAATGACCACAGAGAGTCAGGACCTCGGTTTAGTGTCTTATCCGAAGGACAGTGCTTTTTGACAGTATAGTGTCCCCATCACTATACTGGAGCATTAGGATCAACAGAACACAGGGTGAGAACCTGCTGGCCTCACTACACCTCTTCCAGCAGCAACCTAGTTTTCCCAGGAGGTCTGCCTGACCAGGCTCAGCCCTGATTAGCTTTACTTTTGTAACGCGTTACTCCCAACACTGATTGTTTGTGTTGTTGTAGAGAACTAGCCTAGAAATCTAGACGCACCCTAGCGGCAGCAAATCTAATTTGCAGACAGGGTAGTCTAGCAACTCTCCGTTGGCTTGCGAGCTGGAAAAACCAAACTGGTCAGGCCAATCACATTGTGTATAGAGTCGGTGGGCGGGCTTAACATAATGACGGCAGAGTTCACGCGGTTCCACGTGCTACTTGCTGGCGAACAGCGGTCTTTCGAATCGGCTTTGGCTGTGACTCTGGAAGACGTGGAGTTAAGCTTTTCTTTGAGAAAAGAACAAAGAATGGCACTGAAGTCATAGAAGATGTGTTCTGAGTTTTGCTGACCGGATACGGCGAAAGTTTAATCCACTAGCTCTGCTTCACCTTCCTATTGCGTGCAGAGGGAATTTGAAAGACAACTGTTTATCCCGCCCCTCGGATTGAGCCCTGCTAATGGTGAGTTCCCAGACCCAACATCTTGATGTGGGTCTGGCTTGTCAGGCTAGTAGAGAACTATTCCTTTGCTTAAACTTATAGAGTAGAATTGCATTACTCATGCACTGATAAAGACCTTCAGCAGGTGGCAGTACTGAAACGTGTTGTCTAATGAGTGAAATTATGGAAGAAAAAGAATTTCTAACTCTTGATTCTGCTCTGTTTTCTTGTATAACAGGTTATGGACGAATGTATCCAGTGACCCATGAAGGAAAGGTGGCTTGTATCCTGTATGCGATGGTGGGCATCCCTCTCATGCTGCTGGTCATCTCAGATGTGGGTGATATCTTAGCTGTTCTCCTCTCTAAAGCGTACACTCGCCTCAGCCTGTTCTTCAGCCGATGTATGGTCCATCGCTCATGGAGTCTTCAAAGGCATGAAAAGGCATCACATCCCCAGCAAGTGCAAGGTGCTGATACGGACGCCGCCTATATGTTCAACCATGTTGTGGTGCACAAGACAATGAACATTCAGCAGGTGATAAGAACCCAGTCTTCCTTCAGGCGCACATCCTTACAGCTTCGTAACAACAAAGATATAATTGACCGCATTATTGTTAAGGAGAGCTTCAGACTCAAGGGCTCTCAGACAAAATCCTTCTCATGCCCAGACCTTGACCGAATACCTTCCCCAAATGACAGCTCCAAGTTATTCACAGGCATCGGAGAGAAGATGGAACGCATTAACGTCCCTATTCTGGTCATCTTGCTGGTGGTCTTCGCATACATGGTGGTCTGCAGTCACATTTTGAGATGCTGGGAGACACAGATGGAACACTTTGATGCCTTTTATTTTACCTTCATCACCTTGACCACCATTGGCTTTGGTGATATTGTGCCTGAACACCCAAAGTACTTCATGGTTACCTTTTTGTTCATTATCATGGGCATGGCCATTATGAGTATGGCCTTCAAACTCGGCCAGTCGCAAATCACTAGCTGTTATAGGCAGTGTATAAAGTGTCTTAGTATGGGCAGGATAGGAATACACAAAGACCTAGACAGTAACTGAAGCCAATGGGTTTTTGTGGCTTTGCTAATGGTACATGAAGTTACTACAGTAAAGCATGATGGTAATGAGTTTTAATATCTATATCACTGCCAGTTTGATATAAGTGGGTTAAAGGAAATGGGCCACAGTCCTGCTGCAGTATAAAACTGTGATAAACAAGTATAAAAGAAGTAGGCTCAGAATGAAAAATGCACTTCTGTTAACTATTTGAGCCGAAAGATGAGACTTGTCTCTGTGACTGTCACTTCGATTATTGTATTATTAGGGAAATTGCATGAGACATTGTTTATTTTTTGTTTAGATATGTAGCTTATCAGAAATGCACTTGCAAGTCTCTTAGCAAATACATTTATTCCTGACATTTATTCATGTTCATGCAAGATCTGTATTGTATAACCCTAATGGGTATTCATAATATATCTGACTAAAATATGTTTGAATTTGTTTATTCAATGCCAGTAATAAAGAATGTAATATGTTTCACCTCTCTGATCAATGCATTACCTTTCTCTTAGTCATTCATTTTGAAAGGCATTTAACCCCTATAGGGTGTTTAAAATTAATTGATCCACTAATATAAAAGCTAGTATGTAAATAGGCTAATTGATTGAGAATCTATTATATATTTTGCCGTTAAAAAAAATATATTATCAACTTATCAGGCACACTTAAACCAAGTGATACTCTGAGCCGTGCATTCATTTCAGGGATGACAGATATTATGGGAGTGGCTTGATGCAGATAACTTGACCTTGACCCTTAAGAAACTTGAATTAATGCTGTCACGTAACAAATCTGCTTCAAATTGAAGTAAAAATTAAATGACTTGCTAATTACAACATTGAAATTAAAATGTAATGGGTGTACAAATACTATAAAATCGTGAATATAAGTAATTTGGAATCATATTTAAAAAAACAAACAAAAAAACAGTGCACTTTTAATTTATCTATTATAACTTCTATGTTGGTTTGGTTGTTTGGCTGTTTCCTTATTACGGTATAAAAAAAAATTTATTTTATTTTTTTATTTTTTTGCCAGGTGGCTTTTTTCAATTATATGATGTCATTACGTTGCTGTCTTGCCACCAGCCAATCACAGAAAAAAGATCTGGGATCTGTCAAATCATCTCAGATGTAGCTATTAAGCGAGGTAGGCTACGAAGAACGGACCCAATGTCTCTTGAAGCAGGGGTTTTCAAACTGGAGGGGTCCTCCAGAAGGTTCCAAGGGGTCCCCAGAACATTTCAGAGGATAAAAAGACAAAGCAAAAATGGATTGAGTCTACTAAACATTCTAACTGTTTAATTTCTAAATGTTTCTCTCCTTTCTTGCCGTATATGTATTTTCCAGAATTGTATGTCTTTCCAGTGAGTTTCTCTCACCATAGTCCCTTTATCTCGCTCTTACATGCATTTATACATAAGCTGCTTCATACATTTATTGTGAAAGTTGCTTATACAAATCATTTTTAACTGAACATGTTCTTCAGGTTTATACATCCAACATTATGCATAGCCAATTTAATTTTGGAAACAATATGTTGTAGGCTATTTATAATGTCACATTTACTATTTATATAACAGTTCTAATGTTTTTTCATACATAAAAATAAACAGATGGATTTTAGGAAGGGGGCCCCTCATAAAAGGTTCATCATATTTGGGGGTCCTTGGCATCATGAGATTTGAAAACCCCTGTCTTGAAGCATAATAAGCAAAGGATGTGAAAAGATATAAAACAACCCACATCGTGCTACGCCACAAGATGGCGATGCTGTAAAACGGTTGCAAACCCCAAATGCGCGGAGACAGCTTGATATTCGTGTGTTCAATGTTAAACTGAGCAAGTGATTGCCAATTTTCCTCGGTAAATAACTTCCAAACACCAGTAAAGCTGGCTACAACAACAGCATCGCAATATTAAAGCAATGTATGACCGTGCTGGGGACTTTTTGCATCCAATTAATATGACCATAATATTTGCATTTGATGAGAGAGGCTGCTCACTGAGAGCCATGGGTGGAGCGTGATGTCCAGCTCCTACTCTCTGGATGTAATTTGGGCGTAATAGGTAGAGCTAGAAGGTCAAACCACGCCCTGACCATAACTCTATCCCTCACAGAGGTGGAGTTGGACTAGGTCAAGCTCAACCCATGACGTCCAGAGAGGCGGAGCTGGATGTCATTTGGCTATGCAGTGAGCGCCACTTGAGCGCCACGGAGAACTATAGAACTTCCCAAAAATCTCAAACATATGTTGCTATTAAATGAAGTAGAGGTTAAATAGAGCAACACATACAATAAAAGCAGTAGTGCTCCCGCCTTTCTCATTTTTGTGTGACGGTTCATTCGTCTGTGTAACAGCACACCCCATTTGAGTTCTCTGTGAAACAGCGTGACGTCAAACAGCAGTCAAGCAACTAAAACGCTCCGCATCCAGCGTGCCTTTCACCCGGGATCTGACAGCAAAGCTCAATGCAAATGTGCTTATAAGGTAAGAATTAAAACCATACCGAATGCATTATTCATTACAAACATTAAGACTTAGAAATGGCACGAGAAAGAAAGAAAACACTATTGTTGGTAGTTTATTGTTTTCAGAGGGCTTCAGTGCAAATATGTTTTCATTAATTTGACTTTGATATTTGCCATATTTCTCTCATATTAGTAATCATCCCCTGAAGTTCTGTCTTCACAGTCTATTTTACCATGTTTTGATGTCACTGGTCGTTTTCTTGCTGTTGCAGGTTCTCTGGCTCGCTCTCTGGCTATTGGATTTAATAAAAATGGGACTGTTTGATGCTCTTAGAGATTTTAGTTTATTAACATGGCTAAGAGAAGAAAGACAGTCTCGGAGGCTAATTCTGTTTATCGTTTTCATTGCTTTGCTGTTGGACAACATGCTGTTGACGGTGGTCGGTAAGTGCTACTGTTGCTCACACCTGTTACATGTGAAAGCATACATATGATGCGGAGTGAACATCCCTCACAGCGACCCCTCTATGCAAACACGGCTTTGACTAGCCTATATGCATTTTATGATCAATTATATTTTCACATAGGCCTAGTCTACTGACACAATTAATATCAAATATCTGTAAAACGCTATTCACGTACCATTGAATTTGATAGGCTATTCTGCATTGTGTTATTATAAAATTGTACATTGTAAAATTTGAATTCATACGAAACTCAGACTTTTACTATTTAAAATGCTGCTCGTCTGTTCTTTTTTTTTATTTAAAAAATCATTTATTTTGACCTTTCTTTTCTTTTTTTGTCGAAATAGAGAACTTGGCACTTTTATGTGGATAGAAATACAATTTCAGTTATTATTCTATAAATGAGGGTGGGTCTTCTAAAAATGTATGCATATTATGTATTTCTTTAATAATTAATTAAAAAATAAGCACTAATTTAAATGAATTGTTTGATTTAAATTCTTTCAAAAACTTTATTTGTTCGAGAGAAAAAAAAATGCTTTCAAATTAAAATGATAAATCTGGTAATAGGCTTATTATAGAAAATAGATAGACCTAGGTTTATCTATACTAAACGATTGTTCCCCCTAGTAAACGGTCAATTGTCGGCTGCACCAGTGGCTGCAGTTGATCTGAATTGAGGTATCATGACCTCGAGCGCTGCCAGAGCTTCGTCCGCGCGCGCGCTCTCATTAAACGTGACTGTGACGCGCGCTAAACTCTCTGTGTTTGTTCTCACGTCCGCGAGCCAAGAAACGAGCACGTCAATTAAGCTGGAAAAACACTATGAATATGGCGTGAATATGGCGTTTTTGTACATAGAGATGGAACCAGGCGAAAACTGAACCTGTCGCTCTTTGGCACAAGTGTTGAATGTCATCGCACACGGTGTCCCTGTGGGTTGTTTCTTTATACAGGATAATATCAAACGCATTTACTGGACCAAATTGTTCACCTGAAAGGTCAAATGTGGTCTTACACAGCTAGATAAATCGTCGCACTTCACTTTTTCAGACAAATGCTAGGTTATCTATTGCTGGCAAATCAAAAATCTAAAACTGATTAGTGATTTCCTGAATTTTAAGAGTACAACAAAGTTGGATTATAGCCTACTGTGAAACCTCAAAAACAAAGTATTATAGGATATCATTGTTAAACAAATGTTTCATGTTTAAACAAATCGGTATTGTCAATCGGTAGAATGTGGTTGTTGTTATTATTATATCTTCTATTTCCTCTCTGTAGTGCCTATTATTCCAAGCTACCTGTACACAGTGGATGACGAGGCCGCTCAGGTGGTCCGGAATCACTCCATGTCCCCTCTTTCACCATCTGGCACCTTCCAGAGCATTGTGTCTTTGTACGATAACACAACACGCCAGACAGGCTTCAGCCCGCAGATGAGCACGACTGGTCCAATGACCCCAGCCCCTACTTCTGTGATCCCCCCTCAAAATGGGTCAGACTGCCCCAAAGCAAATGACCAGCTACTGAACGAGAATGTGAAAGTGGGTCTGTTGTTTGCCTCTAAAGCAACAGTACAGCTAATCACTAACCCCTTCATAGGGCCCCTAACTAACAGGTGGGTTAAGGCAAATCACACATTTAACTTTGAAAGTACAGCAAAGTAGCATTTCTCTCAAAAGGAGCATGAGATTGCATGATATTTGAGTGTGCAGTGAGTGTAAATGGAGTGTAAGTAAAGCGAATATTGCAGTGCAATTCTTTTCTGCCTCTGTTCAGCGACCAGCAGTAGTGCGAGCACTCGTGCATGTGCTGTCACCCCTCCACATGCTCAGATTCGGACAGTCCAGTTTAATTCAGCACCGCTGCATTGAGCGGATCCCACTAGAGCTTTGCAAACTCCTGGGATCAATCAGCCGTAATATTTTTAGCAATGTGCGCAACACTGTTAGTGATACATAAAGTGTTTAATTAACTCATAAGATGTGAAGCAGAGGCAAAAAAAAAAAAAAAAAAACATTATTTATATGATAATACAAATTTTGATTACACTTTATTTTACGGTGTCATTGTACAGCGTAATTATATATTTAAGTACTGAGTAATATTAATTAACTACATGTTCTTACTATAGGGTTATGGTAGGGTTAGAGTTTGGTTGAGGGTTAGTTGCATGTAATTATGAATAATTTACTGTTATTACTATGGTAAGTACATGTAACATATGTAACAAGGACACTGTAAAATAAAGTGTTCCCCGATTTTTTTGTTCCAAATTTATATTTAGTTAACTTTTTTGTGCAAAGCATGGTAAAACAGATTAACAGCAAGAGCCAACAAAATATCCAACACATGATAATATTATTACATCTTAATTTTACTTATGAGATGCTAGCACTGCAATATGTAACACAGCGTCCTCACTTCAAGTTCAATGTTTGTGGTCAAAGAAAAATGTTAGTACAAGCTTAATTTTAATATGAGGAGAGATATTCCTGAGTCATTTCTTATCTGTAATTACAGAATTGGATACCAGATCCCAATGTTTGCTGGCTTCTGCATTATGTTTGTTTCTACCCTCAGTGAGTACATAAAACACATTTCTAGTGTTGTTTTTAACATCAATAGGTTGTAGAAGATACCGTATTCATATATACAATGCATGATTTTAAATCTAGTGTGTCATATTTCTATAATAAATTCATCTGTTTTTCTTCTTTCTTCTGTCTGTGTTTTACTCTGTGTGAAGTGTTTGCGTTTTCTTCGAGCTATATGTTGCTGTTTTTGGCCAGATCTCTACAAGGCGTCGGCTCTTCCTGTTCTTCTGTGGCAGGTAACAGATTTTGTGCAACGTTACAGTAGATTTCAAAAGGATGCCTGCAAAATCTGCAATGTAATGGCTTATAATAGCTTATTTAGTGCAGAATTTGTAAACCTGAGTGCACTAAAACGCATTTGACTTTGATGTTCTCTGAACTCCGCATGCATAAAGCCACTGTTAATGTTAATGGTGTTCAGGTGCCGGTGTACAATGGACCCCGCTTCCATTGAAAGATGCGTACAGCCTTGAGTCAAGATTACACTATAACTGACTCTTGCAACTCCTGATTAGTTCTTTCATTGTACGGATCATAATTTATTGAGCTTATTTTCCATTTATTGCTAGAATTCAAAGGGCTACCATAATGAGCAATCAAATTGGCCTCAGTCTTATGAAAAAAGCATGAGCATTTACTGATCAATGTGAAAAAGCAAAATAAAATAAAATATTTTATTGCTCAAAAATACTATACACTCTAAAAAAATTGGTGCTATTTGGCACTAAAAGTGGTTATTGGCTCATTATCATAGATGAACCACTTTTGGTGCTATATAGCACCATATCTTAACAGGTTCACCTCAGTCATCCCAAAGAATCGCTGAAGAACCACCAAGATTTGGTGCTATACAGCACTTAAAGCGGTTCCCCTATGATTACGAGCCAATAACCACTTTTAGTGCCATATAGCACCATTTTTTAGAGTGTATAAATAAACATCAAGAAAAAATGTTTGATATAATCTCTTTACGTTTCTAACTCACTTCTTGAAGTAGGCAACTGGTAATTTTACCAGTTTTGGCTGACCTTTACCCTCTGTAACTTTTTCTGTGTCATTATGCAGGTATGGGGATGCTGGCAAGTGTTTACACAGACGATGAGGAAAGAGGAAATGCTATAGGAATTGCCCTAGGAGGACTAGCCATGGGAGTTTTGGGTGTGTACTGTATGTTTAACACTTGGTTTGCACAGATACCACTGGAGATCTTGATAGAGTCCTAATTCGAATCTTACTCCTTTGATACCAAGAAAAGAAAGAGATGTTAAAGGGATAGTTCACCCAGAAATGAAAATTCTGTCATCATTTACTCATTTACTGTATGAATGTATGAAGTTCATGGGCATCATTGACAAAAAAAACAAAAAAAAATACTATGGAAGTCAATGGTGCCCCACAACTGGTTACAAGCATTCTTCAAAATATCTTATTTTGTGTTCAGCAGAACAAAGAAACTTATACAGGTTTGGAACAACTTGAGGGTAAGAAAATTATGACAGAATTTTCATTTTCGGGTGAAATTTTTAATTTTCTCTTTAAGTTGGGAGTTATGCATTATGTGCCTCAGAGTTTAAAATCAGGAGTTAACTTTAAGTGTCCTGTTTAAAGCCCAGGAGCAGTGGTCAGAAGAAATGTCCTGAGTAGGGCCTGAATCTGGTGCTTCCTGGTAATGGTGTTATGCTTTAACCTCTGTTACAGGATGTTTAATAATCGATAGGCCATTATTTTATTCATAATGCCAAGTAAAGCACTAAAAAAAATTACTACATAAGAGCTATCTTACAAAACAATGTGATAAAATTTTGCTGTCGTCATTAAAGTGCGCACATTCTGTATCATAATCAAGTGGAGAGCAGCAGAAAAAACAAAACATTTTGATTAAAACCTTTAAAACTATATTCATCCAGATAGATCAGACTCAAAATGGGTGTGTTCATGCTGAACACTTTATTTTTTGCTGTGGTTTGGTAACCATGAGTATGTAAACTGTTCTATAGGCCTATTATTATTGGATTTGTGGCCTGTGATGATTCAAAGCATACTGGCAACATCAACGTTTTCAAAGTAAAGAGATTAAGTTTGAAGTCTGTGAGCCATTAAAGGTGCTGTATACAAGTTTTTCACTTTACTAAAGCATAAAAATACCATAAAATGCTTGCAGATATTTAGGAAACATGCTAAATTCACCTATCCTGACATCGTCATACTCAATTCTAGTCAGAATATGAGTCTGATACTGCTCCGTTGGGCTGTGATTATGGGGCGTGTTTCAACCGAACCAGGAAAGACCTCAATTGGATAGACCTACAACCAATCAGAGCAACGGAGCGACGCATAACTTTAGTTGTCAAATTTCAACAGAACTCAACTGCACTGTGTTGCCAAGTCCGCGGGTTGAAGCGACCCCAATTATGCGATAAACAGACCCAGGAATGCGAATTTTACAAGGCAGCCCTGCCAAAATTTTACCCCCCTAATAAACCCCCGGAAAGCTATTGGGCTTGTTTTTGGCTAGTTTTGAGTAGCAATTGGGTGGGTTTTGTTGTAAAAACTTGGCAACCCGGTCTGCACGCACGCTGGAATAAGTAACGATCTTTGCCGGTGTTGTAAGAAAATAATTTAAGGATTACACAGAGTAACACAACACGATCATCATTTCTGAGAGAAATAGTAAAGGTGAATGCATATACGAACAAGTTCTCCGTTTAGGATTAGAACAAATTCAACCCAAGCGCTCTTTGGTGACGTGGATGATTACGTTACTGTTTATCATCTGTCCATTATCGTATAAAGCCCGCCCTGACAATTTCATTGGTCCGAACAGTTTCTGTTCGGGCATAATTACTCCTCTACGGATCAAGTCCAGACCGAACTGCCCAAGCTCAAATGTTGTGGGCGGGGCTAAGTTCGGCTAGCATCCAGGCTAAAATTCACCTACTTGTTTCTCAGAAAGCCAATGCTACAGCTAGTTATTCTACTTTGAAATGTTACGTTCCATGTCGGAATGTCTGTTTTGGTCTGTGCGATAACGCACATTGATAGTTTACCCAATATTATTTCGACACCCCAGGTTGCCAGTAGTGGAAAACACAGCATATTGCTGCTATGGAAGCCAGCAAACAAGTCAAAGATCGCAGATTCTACCCAATCTAAAATCTCTACGTATAAACGAGAGCATATTAAAAAACACGCTTAAATCCACTCATCAACATGCAGTGTTTTAGTCTCTTCTGCTTTCATTGTCAATTGGCACGCTCCTGTTGCGTGTCCTCAAGCTGGCAACACATGTGAGCGTCGAGTCTGAGGAGGCAGGGGCAGGGAAACAGTGATCTCCAATACTTTGAATTTGGACTGCAGAACCTATTTCAACCACTAGCTGTCAATCCTAAATACCGCACCTTTTATCTTGACTCATAAATACCTTATATGTGTGTATGTTGTGCAGTTGGCCCTCCATTTGGCAGTGTCATGTATGAGTTTGTCGGTAAGACGGCTCCTTTCCTTATCCTGGCAGTGCTGGCGGTGCTTGATGGAGGTGAGTGAGGCAATCTCTCCAACATTTAAAAATAGTGAGGAATCAGTGGCATTTGCTTCATTTCTGATGTGTGTGTTTTTTCACTCCTTTCATGAGCAGCTCTGCAGCTCTTTGTGCTTCAACCTTCGAAGGTTGAACCAGAGGTGAGTACAGTACCTTCCTTTTCCTGATCTGCTCTAACCATCTGTTTTCCAACGGTATTTTTTGTGGGTTTAGCAGTAGTATGTAAACAATCCCCTAAAGGTCAAGCTCTGCATTTGGAAGGACTTGTGCGAGAGAACAACGAAGAATGTGTGTTTAAGTGTGGTTTTATAACTCCACTGTTATTTACAGTGACGTTTGGGATTCAAAATGTATTTTATTGGGCTAATATCCTGAGAAAGAGACTTATTATGATGTAGCGATAGATTACCACAGCCTAATTATTAATTATGACTTGGGCTCAGTTTAAAAGTGCTGATGTTTATAACCTTAATGGGAAAATGTAACCTCAACAAGCTGCCTACTCAATCTTTACATGGTATTCCTCTTGTGGGCACGAAATGGGAGACGCTTCGGGGATAATGTGTGTTTCGTACTGTGATTGCTGTAGTCTTATCAGTAACAGGACTAGAATAATTTGCAAGGGGAGTTTGGGTCTCTCACGCTTGGTATTTTTAAACCTCAATATCATGGATTATAGGGATTACAGTGAACGTTTGTGTAGATTGTACTGCATGTTGATAGCAATGTGTGTAGAGGGTCAGTGTATTAAGAATAATGTGTATGTGCATCACAGTAAATGTGAATTGTACAATAGAGGGGCTGATCCAATCAAAACGTGTCTGACTTTGATCAGTGGTGCTGATGGGTATCAGTTACTACGGAGACCCCAAGTGCCCCTTCTTTTCTTTGAGTGATCTGTGAGTTTTTGTCATCTTTCAAGAGGAATGAAGAATTTAACCCAGTGTTTTCAGCATTAAAGGGGTCATGAACTGGCTTTTAAAAAAATTTTATACTGTTGTCTGAGGTCAACTTATTATATTCGCATGTTTTTCTTTTTACATTAAAATACATCATTATGAATAAGTAATAGGCTATTTTCTACCCTGGTTTTGAGCCTCTCTCCTGGAACGCTCGGTTTTTATGGCCGTGCCGCACTGAAGACTTGGAACTAAACGCCCTCTGCTATGATTGGATAACAGTTTTGCATAATAATGAGTCTCGGCTCCCCCCAGTACATGTGGGGAATTGTTTTGAAAACTTCCAATTTGGAGAAACGGCAACCGGAATCCGCCCAAAGGGCTCTCAAAATGTCTTTATCAAACAAACACAATGATTTATCTCTCATCCACCCGCAATTAATATGAATGTTATATTTTATTACTTGGCCCGCCCGATCGGTGGATATATACGCTAACCACGCATCACTAACACACACACACACACACACACACACGCCAAGTATGTGCATCAGCAAAACTTCACTGCATGATGACACAACATGATATCAAACGATCTGTAACAATGCAATACTATCACATATAAAAAACATGTTTTACTCACATAAGAGTTGCACCATTCCTGTCGGATACAATATAGAAGGCACAGCATTGTGTTTTAATCTCAATCTGTCTGCAAATCCAGTCTCGACTGGTGACTTGTTTACAAATGATTGAAGCGAACCAACATGCAACGTCTTACCCACGTGAGCTGGATCTTCATTAAAAAATAAAGTTCAACCACACATTCCTAATATTAGAATCCGGAGGAAGTTTATGCAGCGACTGTGTTCTTCCACAACAAGGCACAGCGCAATATTTTACTATCTTCGGCATTTTTATTGCTTGGTAGCACGATCCGTTTAGCTCCATGAGTCGGTGGGCGGGGCTACAGAATCAGGCGTACTCGTTCTTCTGTTGAGGTGGCGTTTCATCACATGCTGATGTCAAGGGTTGGCATATTCTGAGATCGAGCGTTTGTTGGGCTAGTGTCAATAAAAGCTTTTCTTTGATTAACAAGGAAGTTTTCAGCTCCGAAACTTACAGGATATTCTTATATCACAATGAACTTTTATATATCAAATGCTGAATGAAAAGTTGATTTCTCAATTCATGACCCCTTTAAATACGTTTAAAAAGAAAACTAAAGGCAAATGTTCCTATATAACATATCTGATGTAAAAGAGTAATCAAGTCAAGTGAAGCTACACATTTTGCTCTGGAAAAGAACATTTTAAGACAACAAAAACATTTAAGCACAAATGTCTTCAGGTTCTGCTGGCTCTCAGCTAATTTAATATGCACTGACAAAAGAGTTGTTCTCATATGGTCAATTATCTGAGTGACATTTGTTAAAAGGTCAGTTGTTTTTGTCATCACAGTTATGGCCAGAAGCTAGGTGAGGGACCTGTCATCTCAAATAATCAGTCAAATCAATAATGCTTGTACGTCAGGTAGTAATTATGCTCAGACAGATCCTTAAAGCCAAAAGTCCCCTTGAGTGGCAGTATCCAACAGGATTATGGGAAAGAATATGACTGACAAACTATTTGTTTGGGGCTTGTGATCTTCAATGAGATCATTTGTAGAATTAATTAACCTGGTTAGGGCAGTACAACTGGATGTGTCAGGGTGTTTTGAGTGGGATGACATGCACAGAGGAGCAATATGTGCAGTGAAGTGGAGTAAAGAAGGGCTGATTTAATGAGGGGAGTAATTGTCAGTTGTTGCCTGGTGACTGCTCAGAGAAAAAAAAAAATTGCCTGAAAGAAAGTGTCACTACAGGCATTTCTTCCAATTCACTGTTATGATAGAAATATCCTAACTATATTATCACATTTTAAAGCTGAAGTGTGTCACTAACATCATAATGACTGATAGTTTTCAAATAGATTGCCTAACAGTGCTCATCTGCTATTGGTTGAACAAACAAATAGTACCGTCTCCAAATTCACGCCTATGGTTGAATCAGTGTCGCTGTTAGGATACTTAAACAAACAAAGCATTGTTTCAAATCAACCTACAAATAGTTTACTCGTTGTCTCTATGTATTATGCTGTAATGAAAGAAGCCATTTTAACATTGAAAAAATTATACACGTCATCTTATAATCCCATACTTAAATTCAAAATTTCTAACTGATGAGCTTTATTTTTCTTTTGGCAAAACAGTCATAGCTAAAGTTATTTCTGAAATCTTTCACTCCCTTCAATAAATGTAGCAAAGGTATTTGCACTAGAGATTCCTCAATTCCCACATCAATATGGAGAGTTAAGGCTGGTATATTTTGTCACTCACAAAGTTGTCTGTGATCTTTTCACTGGTCGCTTAGAGGTGTCATAAAGGGAACAGAATGCGAATGGGGCATTATATATATTGTTTTGTGGGACTCTCAAGTAGCCCATTTCCATGGGAACTGCCGTGGTGACTTGGGTGAGATTTCTCAAATGGCACTGACATACATTCCCTTTATTAAAAAACAAAAACCTTAGGCCTGGATTGCTAATGGAATGAGATCAACCCCAAATAATTATTGTAAAATCAAGATATTTGGCCTACAAAGGCCCTGTTTACACCTGGAATTAAGATGCGTTTTTGTCGATTCAATCACAAGTGAACGACGTTAAATACAGGTGTAAACCTGTATTTCTAAACCTGTAAACCTTTACAGGTCTAAAAGGTTTCGAGCTGGTCCACTTTCAGAGGTAGTCGAAAAAACATTCGACCGGATTGCTTTTGTAGTGTAGACACTCGTGTGGTTCGAACAGCCACAAAGACCGTGTACTCTCCTCTGCCTACTGACTTAATGCTTAAACATTATGGGAAGCGCGCTAGCCAGTCGAGATTTAAACTTTGCCGGCTGAAGACCCAAGTTTGATTTGAAGGGGAAAAACATACCAAGCACAGTTCCCTCACCATTTCTGATTTCTAACACACACTCACAGTGTTCAGTATAGTCTTGCGGCTGTCAGAGCAGAAATGAAAGCTGATGTTATCTGTATGTTTTTCCGTCGTCTCCGGACGATTGTGCGAGCTTATTTCGTCCATTAAAATTGAAAGATCTGAAAAAGCCCATACATTTACCTTCCCATAGATCCTCCCCTCAAAGAAATCAGAACATGAAAGTGGACAAAAAAGAGACGGAATGAAATACCATGTGTAAACGATTATGTGTCTCCCTCGTGTGATCCGATCGACCAAAACGCATCCTAATACCAGGTGTAAACAGGGCCTAAGAAAAACATTGCAGAAAGTTGTGTGTGGTATTCTGAAATTCAGATACAGTATAGCAAAAATCTATTGAACGTTTCTTTTGATTTTCCCCATGGGAATAAATGGGTGACTATGTTAACCATTTCTTGTCACTCAAGACCACATCCCCAGGATATGACATGTCTTTGACTCTATTTGTTGTCCTCATGGGTGACCAGGGCCTCTTAGCTGTTGTTTTCCATTGAAACATTGATGTTCATCAGCAAACCATGATTATTTCAATGAAAATATATTTGTTTTTATTTATTTTTACCAGAACCAAAAAGGAACGTCACTTTTTACCCTCATGAAGGATCCATACATCCTCATCGCAGCAGGTCAGGCCAGTAAACACAAATAAACTGTTAATTCCTGTTTTATCAAAACTAAAAGTGCAAACCTTAATATCTATGCATAAATCATTCTTTTTATGCTTGCCTTCATATTATCTGTTCAAAGGTGAATGTTTTTATTAAGAATGCATTCAGATCTGTGTGTTTGTAAAGAAAGAAACGGTAACACTTTACAATACGGGTGCACTAATATGCATTAATTCATGCTTAACTAATGCACAAATAATCATGAGTTAATGTATGACCATTTATTAATGACTACTGCATCAGAAACTAATGAAGATTCTATATGATTAACAGATTAAGTAATATATGAATTCTCGATTATTTACACAGATTTTCTGAAAGCATGCCTCATACTCTCAGAACTCTACACACAAATAAAAAAACACACACAAAATGGGCAAAACCCCTCAATTCTCCTGCAACTTTACATTCAAAACAATGTTATTTCTTCTCAAAATGGTATTTTGTTTTCAAATGACACACACAAGCCATCATATGAATATATATTTATAAGAACCAGTTGAACACTGATGTGCTCAATGTAAAACACTATGATGAATGGAAAACACTTCTTTTCCATTCATCAAAATGACTTAGGTCTTTTTTTGGTTCAGTGTTACAGACAGTACATACATGGGTGTGTTGTAAAATATTTGAGAATATTGTTTTTATACACTCAAATACACGGTAACAAATATATTTAATTTTTCCCACAAAAACAATGTACACAGTGTACATCCCAACCAACACCAAGTTGCACATACAGTGGTCTGCATACAAAACAACTGAGGATTTTACTGTATACAGTTAAACAGTAAAAAAAAAAAAAAAACAGCTCACCTGTTACCCTTTTATGCTAAAGCTCTGTTTGCTAATTGTAAAACTGTGTGACAGGTGTTTGCCCATCTGATGAGCCAGTGTGCATATTTGAATGGCAGTGTGTTCCTTGTGAAAACAAGAGATTTTCTGCATGAAAATTTTGCCAAATGCAGAGAATTATGTGTAGTGTTTTGAAAAAAAAGAAGTGTGTTTTAGAACAGCAATTTGAGTGTAAAGCAGGAATTGTGCTTGTAGTTTAGCAGAATTGGTTCAGGGGGTGGTGCATGAGTTACATGTTGTGGTCATTGTGTCTCAAGTACCAGTATTTGTGTGTAAACAATTGAGAAAAACTGTAACTAATAATGTAAATTAATGTGTTAATTACCACAATGGATCAAAGCCATGCATTTCAACTTCCAGTTGTCTGTTTTAATTAATCATTAGCTAACGATTTGCAAAGGTATCATTATGATATGACTTTACTTGTTGAGGCACATGACTATTAACTTATTGTTAAGTAATATGTCATTGTGGTTATGGCTTTTGAATTCATTTTGAATTAGTTAATAGTCATGTGCCTAGACAAGTCATAACATAATAATACCTTTGCAAATCGTTAGCTAATGTTTAATTAAAGCAGGCAACTGGAAGTTGAAATGCATGGCTTTGACCCATTGTGATAGTTATTAACATATGAATTTACACTATTAGTTAATATAATGTAAATGTTATTATGGAATTAATGCAATATGACACATTTAACTACAATTGAATGATTACTTAATCTATTAATCATATAGAATGTTCATTAGTTGCTGATGCAGTAATCATTAATAAATGGTCATACATTAACTTATGCTTATCTGTGCATTAGTTAAGCATGAATTAATGCACATTAGTGCACCCGTGTTGTAAAGTTTTACCAAAGAAACTAATGGTTTAATGTCAATTATTTGACCGCATGTGAGACTAGTTGTTAGGACACATTAAAGAGGGTAATTTTTCTGTGAGAGCAGGATAAGAAAGTGTGTGTGTGTGTGTGAGAGAGAGAGAGAGAGAGAGAGAGAGAGAGAGAGAGAGAGAGAGAGAGAGAGAGAGAGAGAGAGAGAGAGAGAGAGAAGTGGTCAAGAAACACATCTGTGTTTGTCTCTGCCTCCCCTCCTCTCCAATTACAGTGGCCTGAGTGCAGGGGCAAGATGATGCTGTTTATTAAATCTGAGAAAGGAAAAGAATGGGCGCTGAGGGAGGGGGGACAGAAAGAGAGAATTCTTAAGAGGATGAATCCACTTACCCTCCTCATTTTCTTTTTCAGGTTCCATTTGTTTTGCTAACATGGCCATTGCTATGCTGGAGCCGGCTCTGCCCATCTGGATGATGGAGACGATGTGTCCCAGGAAATGGCAGCTAGGTTGGAGAATGTGCCTCTTGTTAATGTACACAGTTACACATTTCTTCAATTCCTGTTTTTTCAAAGGAATTGTCACTGTTGGCAAGATGAAAAATAAGTCATAATTTACAAAGAAAGATGGACAAAGAGAGAGAAACAGCAAGTAAAGTCAAAGTATGTTTTATGTATTTATGTTACGTTAGCGAGACATAAGCTAAAGAGAGTGAATATCAAGAAAAATGTCCAGGTGTTTATAAAAAATAGACAGAAAAAATACATTTTTTTAAATTATTTTTTTTATATTTAAAAAATAATTAATTTACAATGTTACATTTAGATTTATATGATTCAATCAATTTGTATTAAAATGTATTCAAACTTTTATTCAAATCACGAACATAGCAGTTCACTTACGAACACCAGTTTGGGAAAGTTGGGAAACCCTGCTATAAAACAAAAATAATATTATATAATTGTAAATTAAAATGTATTTGCAAAGTACATTTGTAGGTAAACATCAGATTAGTATTTGTTTTACTGAACTTTATTAATGCAAATTTACATTATCGTAAAATGGTTGGGCATGAACTGGACGACTTTCATTATTGTATTCATGGGAATTAATTTTTTAATGAGAATTTTAGGGTGAAATGTTTTTTTGTCATTACAATAATATTGCAAATACATTAAAAAAAATAAATTTTCTTAATGCAAAATGTATTTATTTATTTAATTAATAAAAAAAAATACATATATAGAAAAAGTGGTAACACTTTACATTAAGGTCTCAATTGTTAACATTAATTAACACATTAACTGACATAAACTAACAACGATCAAAATATTTTTGTACAGCATTTATTAACCTTTATTCATGTTAGTTAATAATAATTTTTATGTTTTGTGTTGTAGTATTTTATTAACAATAACTAAGATTAATGAATGCTGTTGAAGTATCATTCATTCTTAGTTCATGTTAACGTATTAACTATGTTAACAAATGAAACCTTTCTGTAAAGTGTTTCCGAAAAAGTACTAAAAGCAGTAAACTCTCGTTCTCCATATAGAACCCTTCACACTCCAGACTGTAAAATACAATTTAAACAGTTAGTGTCTTCTGGGTTTCTCCGTGGGTTTCCTGCTGTTTACGAAGATTTGACAGATATTAAAGAGAAAGAGAATGAGAGAAAGGAAAGCAGAGAACCAGGGAGAGTGAGGGCTGGCAAGGGAGTGTCTTTGGTCTGGCAGGATATTGAGGTGTCATTGGCAGGCAAAGGAAAAGCAAGAAAGCTAATGAAGAAGGAGCGGGAGAATGAGAGAAGCAGCTTCATAACAGCGTCTGTGAGACGAACAGCAGCTTTGAGATCAAACTGATATTGTCTCGTCTTATCTGAGCTCTCCCCTCTCTCTCTCTCTCTCCTCTCTCCTTTTAGGGGTTGCATTCGTGCCAGCCAGCATCTCATATCTAATAGGGACCAACATCTTTGCCGTTTTGGCTCACAAAATGGGAAGGTAGGAGAGGGAAATTAATGTGTTTTTTTCCCCCTACTTCTCTTTCCTTATCTTCCTCCGCTCTGCTATCAGCTTCCTCTGTTTTGAAACAGCTCTAAATGAGTTTCTGTCACCAGGTTCTGTATTTGTGTTTTTAAGGATCAGTTTTAACGTTTGTTTATTTATTGTACGCACTATGCTTATAATGAACCAGAACTTATAATATTTATTTGATCAAAAATACAATACAATATTACAGTATTGTGAAATATTATTAAAATTTTAAAATAATTGTTTTCTATTTGAATATATTTTAAAATGTGATGTGGCAAAGCTGAATTTTCACAGTCATTACTCCAGTCTTTAGTCTCGCATGATCTAAGTCATGTTATTGTTATATAAAGACAATTATTAATGATAAAAATAGTTGTGCTGCTTTATATTTACATGGAGATGAGAATTTGTTTTTTTTATTAATGCTTTGATGAATAGAACGTTCAGAAGAACAGCATTTATTCGAAACAGAAATCTTTTGTCACATTATAAAATGTCATACTGTCATTTTGAACGTTAGTGTATATCATTTTTACATATACCTGCTTTGGTCCCTTCTATCAGCTTTAAAGGGTCAAACAAACTTTCATTCTTATAGTCTCTCTCTCTTGTTTTCTGTAGATGGCTGTGCTCACTTATAGGGATGCTGCTGGTTGGAGTCAGCATTGTCTGTGTAAGTTCTTCTAGACTAAATCCATGTCAGGATTAACTTTTCTCAGAGAGCACATAACACCTTTGAATATTTCAACACCCTATCTTTATGTATCTTCAATAGCGTTGTGGATTACTGAGGCCTAAAATATTGTGTTGCCCACTAGCTCTGTTGAAGAAAGTTTATTTTGAAATGATGTGCTTTGACTCTCTTCGCCGTGGACATATCCTGCTTAGCAGGAAGACTGTCTGTTCTCTTATAGATGCTTATCAGATTAGACCGGAAAACAAGTTCAGATGAGAGTCAAGTACACATTTGGAGTTTTGCTTATAATGAGGGATATTATGAGGGACCCCCTTCCTAAAATCCATCTATTTTTATGTAACATTTAAACTGTTAGATAAATAGTAAGTGTGACATTATAAATACAACATATTGTTTCCCAACTTAAACTGGATATTAATATTGGATGTATAAACCTGAAGTTAAAATGTATTTGTATAAGCAACTTTCACAATAAATGTATGTAAGCAGCTCACATACTGTGTTAAGAAAACTGCCTTACAACCCCAGTGAGCAAGATAAAGGGGACTATAGTGAGAAATACTTACTAAAGATACAAAGCAAACATATACAATTCTGGAATGTATACGGCAAGAAAGGAGAGAAACATTTAGAAATGAAACAGAATGAATATTCGGTTGACTTTATCCATTTTTGCTTTGTCTTTTTATCCTCTGAAATTCTCTGGGGACCCCTTAGAACCTTCTGGAGGACCCCTGGGGGTCCCCGAACCCCAGTTTGAAACCCCCTGCTCTACAGGATGTTTTACTGTATTTGGTGTTTTCACATAATTAATAATAAGAAAAATGCTGTATGCCCTGTGTTGAGCTCTTCTAATTGTCTTGCAGGTGCCTTTTGCAAAAGACATATACGGACTCATTGTGCCAAATTTTGGAGTTGGATTTGCAATAGGTGAGTCTTAATACAAGTTTTCATATTTTGTGACGGGCACAGAGACCTGAAGGGCAAAACATCCATAGAAATTCAGAACTGACATGTCAATTTTCCATCTGTTTCAAGTCACAAATCACAAAATGCAAGTTTTGGCCATTTGTGATCCATTTAGGGGAGAACCGGGGCGAAAGTAACACGGGACGAAAGTAACAAAGCGATTTTCTCTGAGCCCTTGACTATATTGCATTCCAAGCTATGACAGCACGTTCAGCACACAACCCTTGACGGATCTGCCAAATATCACGTGATTCCGTCCTCGTTTTCCGCGGTTAGGTCCGAAATTCAGTTTTCAAGTACGACAAGTAAATTAATGAAGCGGTACTTTTTTTCTAATTACAAGTTGTGTTTCTTGTTTCATGTGTCACAGTAATGATCAATCTACAGGTTATTTAGTGCTGTTACACACCCTGAAGGTTTGTCTTTTCAGAGTTTTTCAGTATAAAAGTAAATCGTGTTTAAATGTCAGGACTTCCTGTCAGGACGAAAGTAACACTTGTGACTTTTGTCCCGCTATTATATATATAATGCATATTATGCTAATTTTATTTAATTAAATTTTCATATTGGTCATACTGTTGAAGAAAAAACTTATCAAATAGATTTACATTGCAAATCAAAAAATATTCTAAACAATTCAAGTTTGTACTGTCAGGTTACATTTGAAACATTTGATGAACTTTAACATTTAAAATGAAAATGTAATTTAATTTAATTTTTAATTTTTTTTGCAAAGATAAAGGACAAAATATGTTTGCAGTTACATATTAACATAGTCATAGTCAGGTATGTTTTTAAAAAACAAGAGTAACACAAAAAAATCTAGCTTGTATTGTTGTGTTACTTTTGACCCACCTGTGTGTTACTTTCGTCCCACCTGATGGGGTCAAAAGTAACAATGTGCAGCTTATGTTCAAAGTGAAAATATACTGTAGTTATTTTATATTTGTAAAAAATACCACCTGCTATTGATAGACCACACTTGTGAGTTATTGACCACAGCAAAAATATATCTCGGTCTAAAATATTATCTTTTAAAATTACGTTTTTCTGAAAAATGGTACTTTCGTCCCTGCTCTCCCCTACAGCACCTGCTGCAACGGGACAATCTAAAACACTGCATGAAAAACACTTAGGGTGCTTTCACACTAGCAGTTTTGGTGCGCACCCGGGTTCGATTGACGTCAGAGTACGGTACGTTTGGATGATGTGAACACGGTCTTCCGAACTCGGGTGCGCACTCGCGAACCGTACCAGAGTCCGCTTAAAAGGGTGGTCTGGGGTACGGTTCATGTGAACTCCGGTACGGTTCGCTGCTGATGTGAACGCAATCGTATTAAATCGCAGAAGTGAACCGCTATTAATGACGGATGATTTGATAAAAATGTGTGTTTGTGTGTGTTTCACTCATTTTCCTGACGAGCGTGACTGACATACTGCAAGCAGAGAGCTGTAAACCTAATTTCTGCTCGTCTTCAGCATTCTTTAGAGCATTGCAGTACATTTGTGGCATATAGACGCAAGTGCCATTACGTATTGAAGCTTTAGAAACAAAACCAATGGTTAAAAAACAAAAATATAAAAATGAGGTGAGCAACGCAATGCATTTTACCGCCTTCACGCTCGCTGTCGTTACTAAGCAACCGGGTAAACAGCTGCTGCTTTGATGACGCAAACGCACCCCGGTTCGGATCCAAATTATATAGGCCTAATATGAACACAGTCCAGCGGGGGCAGGGGGAGGGGGGAGCAATCGAACTCGGGTTCGGTCCAGGCAATCGAACCAAGTGTGAAAGCATCCTTAAAGTGCCTTAAAGGGATAGTTCACCCAAAAATTAAACATCTGTCACATTTACTCACCCTCAAGTTGTTCCAAACCTGTGTGAGTTTCTTTGTTCTGCACACAAAAGAAGATATTTTGAAGAATGTTTGTAACCAAGCAGATAGAGCAACCATTGAGTACCATAGTAAGGAAAAAATAATATGGTAGTCAATGGTTGCTCTATCGGCTTTGTTACAAACATTCTTCAAAATATCTTCTTTTGTGTTCAGCAGAACAAAGAAACTCATACAGGTTTGGAACAATTTGAGGGTGAGTAAATGATGACAGAATTTTCCTATTTGGGTGAACTATCCCTTTAATGTACTACAACAATGATATTAAAAGATCTAATTCAGGATACACCTTGTTTATGCATACTATATATAGGTGGGCAGATGAGCCTAGAATATGAGTGCAATTAGCTAAAGGGTGAAGTAAACATTAGAGATGCTTTGCCACAAGCTGCAACTGTAGGAACTACACTAACTATGGTGATGCGGTTTTCTTTATGTTTTTCTATGGACAAAACTCTAAATGAGAAACTGTGTGGTGCGTTTATACTCTGGGTTTATCTGCTTGCTTGTTTATAGTATGCATCATTAATAAGCTGTATATTAAATTTTGTCTTTTAATATCACTTTCTTACTGCATTAGTACTTTAAACCTGGTAAAAATGACTGGTGGGCAAAGAAAGAAAGCCTTGCTCATTTTCTCTATTATAGAACTGTGTTAATATAAGTTACTTAGTGGTGTTTCTCCTTTTAAATGTTTACTTTATTTAAAAAAACATATTTAAAGTACATTTTAAAACATAGAAAGAAAGAAAAATTTGTATTTTATTCAGAAAATGCAAAATAGAAGTATTTTCACAGTAGCACCAGACCCACTGTAAGAAATAGTCAATATCTTGTTGTCTGCAGGTATGGTGGACTCTTCGATGATGCCTATCATGGGCTACCTAGTAGATCTGAGGCACGTGTCTGTGTACGGTAGTGTGTACGCCATTGCTGATGTTGCCTTCTGCATGGGCTTCGCTTTAGGTAATGAACGAAATGAAAATTAATTAAATCCATCATAAATATCTTTATTAGTTTTCATTAATTCATTTTAATTTCAATTTGGAAGATTTTTTTCAGAGGAATTTAACGCTTGTGTCTGTTGTGTAGGTCCATCCGCAGGCGGAGCGATCGCGCGGAGCATCGGCTTCCCCTGGCTCATGACCATCATTGGTGTTATAGACATCCTGTTTGCTCCTCTCTGTTACTTCCTGCGAAATCCTCCTGCCAATGAGGAAAAGATGGTCAGACCCCACTTTATGTCATATATCCATATATCCATAAGTCATATATCCATATATCCATTCAACATTACATTCATTTCAATCTACTCACTT
Source organism: Gobio gobio (assembly GCF_949357685.1). Classification (NCBI taxonomy): domain Eukaryota; kingdom Metazoa; phylum Chordata; class Actinopteri; order Cypriniformes; family Gobionidae; genus Gobio; species Gobio gobio. The sequence continues at coordinate 25,833,417 of NC_137106.1, read as the reverse complement.
TTAAATGCAAATATTAAAGCAGTATACATATAACATATTTCCAAGTAAATTTAAATTTGCAACCCATTTTACTCCCAAAAGCATACTGTCAAGTGAAACAGGATATTCAATGAGAAAAAAGAAATGTAGGGACTCAATTTTATCCAGTGCTTAATTTGTAAAGTGGGAGGTCCCGGAGCGCCGAGGGAGGGGTGGATCCGGCGACTCAAAACGCAGGTTGGAGGTAACAAACAAATGAAAAACATTTGCAATAATAAACAATATCACTACCGATAACGATCATCATATATAAATAAAATATAGGCCTATATTTTATATATATATACATCATATATATATATATATATATATATATATATATATATATATATATATATATATATATATATATATATATATATATATATATATAGATATGATGTGTTTATAACATTTTTGTTATAAAAAAACAATTGTAATAAAAGATAGGATCATAAGATGCGCAAATTCGGGTGACATTTTTTTACCACTTTCATTAAGTTTTGCTTTGTAGAAAGCCTTTCTTTGAAACAAATTTCGTTTTGTATAAATTGTATATTAATTTAATTAAATGTTGCATCAACTAATTGCTTGTATTTAATAAATAAAAAGCAAATATAACAGACAATATAATAACCGTGACGTGGAGGCACCGGTGCGCCGCGTTCACTTGCATTGCGCGTGAACTGCAGTGCATCTAATCATAAATAAATTAAACTCAGCATAGGGCTATGATTACATTAGCCATTAAATATATTTGTTGCATTGGATGGATCAGTATTCTTTCTACAACAGACCAGGGCTTTCTCGCGGCTCGCATCAGCAGAGCATTGCATCGTCAATAGACTGCAAAACAAACAAGGCCGCGTTTAACCTATTCAAGGCAATTTTTATTTTAATTTCAGAACATGCACTGCACGGGTGCGAAATGTAAAAAAATAAAATAAAATACACTGCATCAATTGTTTTCACAAGCAGTTATTTTTCGGACTATTAAATGAACCAAGAAAGGCTGCACAACAAGCGCGAATAGCATGTGTCACTTTAAGTGCTTCCCCTTTCGTCGTCCCTCTCCCCTCCCCCTCTCTGTCTTACTCTAAACTAAACATTCACCTCAAAACGCATCGAAAGTTGAACACAATTTTTTTATGGAACTTTCATAGGGAATAAATACGAACACGACCAATAACATTGAACACTACACAAATAGTATATATATTTTTTTAGACTATTAATTTGAATAGTGACATATGAGGTGCCGGATTCAATAAAAAAGGTTCCGGATCCAACATCGGAGGTGCCGGAACATGTTCCGGCGTGTTCCGGCTCAAATTAAGCCCTGATTTTATCCAAAGGGAATTGATTGGATGATAGCTATTACAAACCAGAATGGAGCCAGACCAAATGATCAAAACATTAAAAAAGTTGAGTCATGAAAATGTACTAAGTCATTTCAGAGGAAGAGCAAGTTATTTTATTTTGTTTAAATATTACAAAGACAAACATTACCGTGCACCAATGAATAATTTACAAAAAGCCCAGGACAATGCATTAAAGTAAAAAGCATCCATTTTGATTTCATTTTGCCTTTATCACATGGGCAGTTTTTATGCGTTTCTAAGATAAGCTAAAACAAAAATTATACTGCATTTATTAGTAGATTCTGGTGAATACTGTTTCACTGTCAGCTGATATAGTAAATAATTAACTGTAAATAATGTATCATATGAAAAACAAGTACAAGCAATGAAATATTTGATATGGTTTATTTGTGATTTTTGCACTGTATGGATCCTGGCTCGTATCCTTATTCTCTTCATTATTATCATTCCAAATAATAACCATACGCTCACTCTCTATCTGGCATTCACATATATACGCTTTCCTTTTGATTTCATCACTAAATTTAAGTCACTGACCTGATAGAATATGGACGCAACAGGAAATTATGTTACATAATAGGTACAAATAAAAACTGCCCTTAAGCTAAGATCAAAGAGTGATGCTGATCCGAACAGACCCGTGCGTTTGCCCTCAAATGCTGTGTGATCAAAGCCTCATGGTCTTTCTTTCTCAAGAGGAGCACTACACTGCTCCTGAAGAGCACTAACATGCACACGCACACAAGCCAGATCTGTATGCCTCTGTGCTTACACACCCTTTATCAAAGCTTCATTCAATCACAGTGCAATAAACCCACCATCGCTCACTATCAGGGTGTACTGCGAATGACATGAACCACGCCCACAGTCGATGATGTCATCGGGTGTTAAATAATATCGTTGATAGAGACAGTAAGGTTATTTATATGTTGTTAAAAATTTCTGTTTAGCTTAAAGCTGTGAAAGCTTTAGCAAATTTAACATAGGCTCCCACTTCTATTAAAAAATGTGAATAAACATTGGCAAATAAATAGACAAATAAGTAGCTAGATTTGGTAACATTTTAACCCTGGTGCTTTTTTTTTTTTACCAACATTTTTACATTTTGGTTTTGAAACTTGGTAAAGGTTTTGGCAATTGCTATATGAACACGCACACAAAAAAATCATGGACGTGGTTCGAAAAGGTTAAATGGTCTTGAAAAAAATATTCACACTTGTACTCGCGGTCAATTGGAAATGAATGGGAAACGTATTTCGCCTAGTGGAAATGTTTGATACTGCACCCAAACAAAATCTTACTGAAAGCTAATTCTTTGAGATAATAACCTCAAATTTGGAACTTGCTTGGATTAATGGCTTTGATTTTCTCACAGTTTTAGAGTAAAACATGTCTTGGAAAGTAATATTTTATGTAAAAAAAATCTAAAATAGTATTTTTGTGTTCATAACAATAAAAACCTTTTTTTATTTATTCTTTTGATAAGCTGCCAACTATCTTCTTTAAAAGGAGACTTAAGTCTGTGCTCCAAAGCATTCTAACTACTGCATAAATATACTCTTAAAAATACAAAATATTAAATAAAAAATATTATCGAACTAAAATATTGTACATTCAAAATATTGTTGAAATAAAAAAATTGTCATTTTTGACTGCCACGTGTAGAAACTCCAGAGGGTTAAACATGCATTGTAATTATTTATTATCTATATATTTGAATATAAATTAATTTATTTGTCTTAATTTATTATAGAAATATAATCAGATATTTTTTGGGCACCCCTGGTCCTTCATAACTGCAGGTGTATGGATTAAAAATATATATATATTTATAATTTCACAGACGGAAGTGATTCCAGAATGAAGCTCTACATCTTCCTTTCCATCTGTGCACACAAATCCATAATCAACATTCAAGCGTGTGATACATTGTTTCCTGCATATATAATTATGGTGTAAATACATATACTGATTCAGTCTATGCAAATTAGTTTTCTTTGTATGTGGAGTAAGATCTTATGTCTTTGTGTTTTTCAGGCCATTCTAATGGACTCTAACTGCTCAATGAAGACCCGTTCGTACTCCACCCAGGGCTCCAGCTACCAAATGGGCGATGATTTTGATCCTGAGAGCCCTGAATAGGCCTCATCAGTTCAAACCCCTCAGCCATGTATGTCACCCAGAGTATCTATTTTGTTGTATGAAAGAGGAAAACAACAGACTTTAAAGAAAACCACAATGCTGATTTGTGAGAATGTCCCACACCTGTCCCATGCTGTCCTGTGGTTGTGATGGTCATGTTATTCTGAAGCAAACCAAAGTTCTTGTCGCTGTTTGTTCTCAATGTGGGAGAGGTGAAATATCTAACCAACAGCCTTATCGAAATATCATTTGTATTCGATTCAAAAAGCGTGATTTGAGAGAGGACAAAGGGAAAATATTAACTACACTTTTATTCGACACGACAATGCTCATATTTTATAATTCAAAAGTCAGAAAGGGCAGTTGAGAAGATAAACCAGGAAAGATTCATTCAGTATGACTTAATGGAAAGATATGTATTGGATATTTATTGTTTGCCTGTGGTGGTAGGAAAGTATGGTCTTCATATGTATCTATGGGTCCTGTTGAAGTGTTTTCATAGGCGTAAACGTCAGTGAAGGTGCATTTTAGTCAGATAAACCTTGAAATGGGCCTTAAAATGTTGCCATTCATATCATAATCAGTTCAAACTACATATATTATAGAAACAGCTACAGGACATTTAGGCCAATTAAAAGGTGCATTTTTACATTTGGTATCATTTGCTGCAAATCTGGTACATTATTTGATTGAGAGGGCCAACTGAGATTAGGTTAGGGTTAGGATTAGTGAAGAACCTAAGCTTAACACATTTCAAAATATGCGCTGTCCTTTTTTTCTGACAGCATTAGAGAATCGAGCAGAATGTCAACAAGTCCTACTGTCACATTCTGTTTGTGTGGCTTGCGTGACATTCGCTGAAAATGATGTACTGTACTATCAAAGATGAGCCACTGTTACATTTTGATTACAAATGGTGACAAGCTTTTTCAGTTTAGTTTAAAAAAAACTCTAATATTATTGCTGTAAAGCATCCGGATACTTTAGGTACTTTAGATTATATTTTGCTTTTAAAGTGTATATAGTATATTTATATATTTTAGTAAGTCATTTGAATGTGCTGGAATGCTAATACGTTCATTTGTAATGAATGCCTCAATATTGCTCTATTGCTCTTTCCCAGTCATATTTTGACTTTTCATATCTTTTTTTCTTCTTCTTTTGCTTCTAGCAAATTTGTTATTGATCCTCTTTTTAAGAACTGAACTGGCTGTGAAATGAAACATGGCCTTAAATTGAGCTCCTAAAATCTTAAATGCTTAAAGCCATATACAAAATTACTGGGGGTTTATCAAGACTATAAATATTTTATTTAGTTTATTGGATAATTTAGCTAATTATCCAATCAGAGGTCTGTGCAGATCAATGTTTTTTTTATATATATAAAAATGCATTCTATGCCTTAAAATTAGACAACCTGCTGCAAAACACCATTTAATGGCAAGTTTAGCTCTAAATGTGGTTTTGACCCCACACTTCATATGCTAACAAGATAAATCACAGGATAATCTAATATTGAAAATATGTCTAGTACCCATCTTTTGTTGATGTTACAATCAAGTAGATTATTACAGGCATTTTCAAGCGGGCTAAACAACTGGTGGGCTTTGGCGGACAATGATATGACTCGTACAGAGAGGAAATAAGTCTTCAATACTGCTTCGCCCTCCTTTATTTTCTTTGGCATCTATGTACTGAGGGAAACATGTTCTTTTATTGCCCACAGGAAAATGAAATCAAGGATTTGATAGACTGCATGTTTTCCTCTGGAGCTACAATCAGTTTAACGCAACTAGCCTTCGAGAAAAATCATGTTAGCTCAGCTTTAAGTATCTGCACAACTGGAGGTTGTTTGTGTCGCCCTGCTCCCAATCTGCTATCATTGCAGTAAAAATTCGCTATATGATCTAAAACAAGCTCAGATTTCTAACTGCAAGGTGTCTACACAGGTTTAATCAGATTGGTAAGTGTGCTGCCAATGTTTGTCAGGTTACTGAGTTGCAGCGGTGTCCTTTAACCTCTATGTCATTTTTTAAACTGTTTACCCAGTAAGGGTTAGGAGTGTTATGTCATTTATTTTAATAGTTTTTAGTTTTCCGAAATTAGTGTATGTGCCAATGTCAGTGTGTGCCTTCAGACTGGTACGTCCTGTTTGTGTTTAAACTATATCAACTAGGAGGTGGAGTTGATGGTTTTATATCCAGTGTTTGGTCTGGTGGTTAGGTTTTACATCAGCTTTAGAGCTCTGAAGGTAATGTGTGTGTGACCGCAAAAGAAAATAAATGTTTAAAAAGATGTAATGTTTGATTTCCCCGAATGATCTTCATCATTTTGCAAACAAAACAGAGATTACATGATTGACAAATCATTTTAGTTTATAAAACACTGGCATGAACAGAGATTCTGCTAGAATGGCGATTCAAGACTGCGTTATCCAATGAAAATCCAATCAAATCAAACTTTAATATGGTCTATTGATTTAAAAAGATGTGTTGATTTACTCAATAGGCCCAAGGTTTAAAAGTGTTATTTCCTGTTATTGATTCTGCAGTGTGGGAGTCTTGTTAACGTGTCCACCGACTAACAGAATGCCACCTGCTCCCAAATGTCTTAATAATGGCTAATGTTATGAACATTTCATTTGTGACAATCCTGGAATCAGCTCACAGGGGTGTGACTGTTTAATTAGTTTAACCCAGTAAATGTAAGAGGTAAGGGGTTGTTCACACAGATGCTTTTTTGCATTCAACAGCATTACTTTTCCATAGTTTTTCCATGCAAAGTGATTTTTTTTTTTATTTTATTCCACGCCTTGCGCCTCTTGTTTTTCCACCCAAAAACGGCACTTAAGATTGTCACATTTTGAACAGAATTTCATTTTCAACACTCTCTGGAATAATCTAACTGGTCAATCGCAGCATTCTCCGTTGTACATGGCAATGCTGTCGGCGCTACTTTCATGTAGGGGTGTAACGGTACACGTATTTGTATCGAACCGTTTCGGTGTAGGGCTTTTGCACGTGTGTACCGAACGGTTCCGAATGCAATCTTTAACAGTTAACAGTCGGCTTGTTTTAAGAGCGGAACATCAATCCGAGTTCCCACACGGACATATTAAGTATTCAGTCCATTTTATCACGAAATTCAACCGATAAATGCCGTTTTGACGCTCTTTAATGTGACGTGAATATAGACGCTGTATAGACGCGTCAGTTCAACTTCAAGCGGCAGAACATCTCTTCCTAAAGAATAAACATAAATTAATATCTCTTAAGGTATGTTGAGGATACATTACAACTTATGTATCATATGTCGTGTAATCGTTCAATCGGTGTTTAAACCGTGGAAAGACAATAAAACAGCTTGAGAACAATGTCACGTAGCATCACATTTAGGCCTAGCACTACTTCAGAAGTCATTCAGTGTCCACAGCTGTAGCTTCACTAGAGAGATCAACTCTTTCGCTAAATATATACAGTTTATTAGCCTATATATTCATTATATACTTAACCTGTTAGTGATGTCTTGTTTATTTAATGTATGTTTAAATAAGTCAGTCATGAAAATGATGTAGGCTAAATGTTTAGGCTATATTTCAACAATGAATTGGAGAAAAAAAAAATATATAATTAGATTGAGAGTTTAATGCAAAAACTGCCTTATGTGAAGTTGATTGTTGATTATATCTAAAAAATAAATAGCAACTGAATTTAGGCTAATAGTTTGTGCTCTGTTGTTAACCTTTAATATTATAGCAATGTGCAAGTAAGGGCTCCCTATATAGTTTACAGCAATATCTTTAAGAAACTGTTGGTTATAATTGAATTCATTTAAGGACAGACAATTTTTTTCAGTAAAACAAAAAAAAGCAATTTTGTAAAACTGCTGTACCGAAACCGTGCCGAACCGTGACTTTAAAACCGAGGTACGTACCGAACCATCAGTTTTGTGTACCATTACACCCTTACTTTCATGTCTTTCATATCATTCCATTTCTCTGATGTCATTCAATTGCAGATGGCATCTCTGTTAAAGGGTTAGTTCACCCAAAAATTAAAATTCTCTCATTAATTACTCACCCTCATGTCGTTCCAAACCCGTAAGACCTTCGTTCATCTTCGGAACACAAATTAAGATATTTTTGATGAAATCCGAAAGCTTTCTAACACCCCATAACAGCAGCGCCATTACCACGTTCAAGGCCCAGAAAGTTAGTAAAGACATCGTTAAAATAGTCCATGTGACAGCTGTTCAACATTAATGTTATGAAGCGACGAATACTTTTTGTGCTGAAAAAAAAAACCACACAAATATAACGCTGTTCACATTGTAAACACAGTGCACCGCTTCCGGGTTTTACGACAGAACGCCGGCTCAGTATTGGCCGGCTCATGCATAAACACCACACGCATGTGTCGGAGACTTGAAATTGTTCAATAAAGTCTTTATTTTTGGGGGGGTTTTGCGCACAAAAAGTATTCTTCTCGCTTCATAACATTAAGGTTGTAATGACAGAATGTTCATTTTTGGGTGAACTAACCCTTTAACTGGCGTACCAAAAATCACCACTGTTGTAGTGTTCGTCTTTTTTCAAAAATTACAGAGGAACTTTTTTTATTTCTAATAATTTATTTATCTCAAGTGCATAAGCAAATATGATATGTCAGTGCGTAAAGGTCTTGCAGCAAATTTGTCGGTGGATGCCTTCCACCGTAATTAAAACTCACAAAAGAACAAAATCATATTTACATAAAGCAAAAACAACAACAACAACAACAAAAAATAAATGATGGACCCACATGTTGAGCACTATATAAGTTCAGGGAGAAAGGACATGGTTTAAAGTCACCTACATAACTAGGCTATTTACAATAGCGCTTTAAAACATGACACAGCTTCCAACAAGAACAGCTTTCCCAGAAAAGCTTAACCACAGTTTGCCAAGGTGGATATGATGTTTTATACTTGTTATTTTACTGTTTTTTACCCCCACATTGTCATAGAGATAATTGGAGCAATATTTTGAGAGCATATGTTGGTGGTGTTGAATTTGAGAAGCACAGGATAACAGCAGCAGCAACTAGACAGTAGAATTAAAACAGCAACAAAAAAAAGGTTCTTAGTCATTTAGTGAGCTTCCAGTGATTCAAAAGGAAAAAGTTCCTTTCTGGTTTGAGTGGTAATAAACTTCTTATGGGTACGTTGGGGGGCCCAATAAGGTCATCTACGGTGAAACATAATTATTGGAACAGGGTGAGGGGGACGCACTAAATGTTCAAATGTTCCAGGCCCAGTGTATAATATAGATGTTATAGCAGCAGAAAGATTAACTAGGACAGCGCGACTAGGTTGATCAGATTAGGAGTTCTGTACTCACCACCTAAAGGCCTTGTCATTTGTTTTTACTGAAAAGCGTTAATTCAGGAAAACAGATCCAGCAATGCATGTACCCAATGACAGACGTCCATGAGTAACACACTTAAATAACAACATGTGAGTGATGTGAACACACACAAAAAACAATCCATTTAAGGTAAATAAAATGAAAACTAACCAAAAATACAGAGACAGGCCAAACCAGACAGCTTTCAAACTCCCAGCAGACTGTTAATGAATTTACACATACCGGTACTCTGGGAATTAAGGAATACTGTATGCATTGACAAAAGAATGTTTTTAATGATGTAGTTTTACACTGAGAAATGTTTTGAGAGGTGAATGGAATAATGAGTGTAAAGTGAGTCATATGGGTGATACATTCATTAGTACACATGTAAAAGTAACGTTAAAAGGTGCCAAAACATGCCCAAGCACACAAATGTGAGACACAATGAATATTTCCTTGCATCAAAACTAACATTACAATACATAAAGGAAACCAAAAATTAACTGACACATTCACACAAACATAACCATTCATGGTGGATAAAAAGTGCCACCATTTCAAAACTTTAAGCCTTTAAAAGGCTCAAAGCAAATTAATTGTGAGATTAAAATATGAGATTATTGACAATTGACAATTATTGAAAACATATATTATGAACCATATGTATGCAATATAAATATCCCTCCCTGAAAAAAAAAAAGTCACATTGGCTTTGTGACATAAATTAGACAAAGAATGGTCCCCAATAGTATAATAACATCACGATTATCTGTCCTATGAGGATTCCCTCTCAGTTCAACATTTAACCTTTTAAAATCAAGAGAAAAAATTAATATGAAAGAAATGACGCTTTAAAATGAGTAACAATTACGAAGTAACATGACAAAAGGTGCTTATCAGAGAGGACAAAGTTGGTTAGGAATGGCATCATGTTCTATGGACTGTTGTGCAGGTATAATCCTACATTTTGTAGTTGATAGTGTAAGGCAGAGGGGCTTGAAGCTCAAAACACACTAGGCAGGGTGTATTTCCAACCATGAACATCACTAACGGCACACAAATATATAATTCTGTACTAATACACAAAGTTTGAATAAAAATACTTATCCAAGCTCATCTCGCTTTAAGCTCACACTGACTCTCTCTTTTGAAGCTATGTTTAAAAAAATTGACTACACCTTTCAGGTAAGGCAGGGAAAACTCGGCTTGATCATGATGTCATGGGAACTCATATTTTGTGTATTTCATGTAATACTGCTGAAAGTCTTCGGATTGATGGTTTTGTCCTCTAAAACTGCTAACTAAAAGACTAAAGATGGGGGAAATGATTAATTAAAAAAACTAAAATGTATAAAAAAAACTACTGACACTCACAAAATTCCTCAAATGACAGTACATTGCAGTGATATTCAGGAATACTTCTGCAAACCTCACAATCACCTGTGGAATGCTCACAGGTCAACCGTAATCCAAATCATACATGATTAAAAAGTCTTTGTTCTTGAGTCCCAAGCCCCTGATGCCTTTGGTCATCTTTACGGCAACGCCTCTACGCAGATCTGCTCCTCTGTAATCTCATCCAGCATCTGAACATCAACGGGACTGCAAATGTCACTGTCGTACACTTCTGTGCCCATCAGGGCCTCCTCCAAACCCTCAGCTTTCGCCTTCGGAAAGCCATGCTGTTCAGACGGTGAGGTGCTTTCTACAGACTCTAGGTCTTCGATGCCCGCACGGTAGTGAATCATGAGCAGAGTCAAAGCTTGGAGTCGTTCACCAGACTTGGCCAGAGCTGCAGAGATGAGGGCCTTGCGTCGGGAATCAATCGTCTCTCGTTCTTCCACGCTTAGAGAGTTGTTATGCTCCAACTCCTGGTCAATCTCCTGCTGCAACTTGTCCAACATAAACTCCAGTTTCTGCGAACGCTCATCCGTCGGGAGGCCACGGTAAAGATCACGACCAATCTCTTTGACGGCGATAAACACGCTGTCGTCTAGCCCACCTTCCTTGCGCACCAGTTTGGAGCCACCACCCCCACCAGGTGGCTGCTTGGAAGGACTGGCCCCAACATAGGTCTCTGTGTCACTGCTCTCGTTGTCAGATGTGTTAGGCGTGTGTTTCGGAGAAGGTTCCACCACCCCTGATCCTATTTCTGCGACCTGTTCTGCAAGCCTGGTTTTGGGCACCTGCCTCAGATTGAGAAGTCGAGAGCTAGTGTTGATAATGTGACGTGTGAGGCCAGTAGTTGCCCGGTTAATGGTGGACTTGGCCTCAGGATCTGCCCCACGCCGGTCTGAGGCAGCTACGCAGAAAGGGTGCTCAGTTAGACACTTGTCTTGACACTTCTTGTGACAGACATAAGAACAGGTCATGCACTGCGAGGCAGCCTTGGTCCACACCTTCTTCTTGCAATACTCGCACCAAGTGGGATTCTGGAACTGAGTGTCTTGAAAATTGTGCCGCATCTCTCCTATCTGCATGCCGCTGTAACTCTGTTCATCCCGGGTTACGATGAGCACCTGCTCCCGTTCCTTTTCCCGGTCTTTTAAGTCCTCTTCCTGAAGACTCCCTTCTCGCTCATGTCCTGTCAGTCCACTGGAGAGGTCTGACTCCCCGTCTGCTAGGTAAGTGAAGTTGAGCGTAACATCTCCATAGCAGAGTTTGTCGTTGAAACCTTTGTGAGTGCTCAAGCTGCGCAAAGCGGTCCGGCTGACACTGGCCCTTGGTTCAGGAGCACATAGACGGAAGGTGCTCTGATATTCAGCAGATGACGTAGATAAGCATTCCAGTGCTATGTGTTCCAAGCGCAAGCTGACATGCCCTAAGCACAAGAGACTACCGAGCTTGAAGGGGTTCTTGCACCAAAGTGCTACATTAAGGAATTTGTTGTTGTTTTCCACTTCAAAGATCACAGAGGCTTTGTTCCAGCGGGCACTTCTGCTGCGGTACATGGTCTCAGACGATTCCCAGAGACCCTGCTCATCTACACTGTCCCTAGTATTGGAGGAGCTCTCAGATATCTTGTCTTTGGCTGAATCTTGTTTGTTTGTGGCTGGAATATGTAGGGTTTCCTCTGTGGGCTCTGGGTGCTTGCTCGCAGGCTTTGACTCTGGTGACTTAACAGGGATTTTTTCGAATGGTTTTTCACCATTGCCAGCAATGGGTTGTGTTTTCTCTGGACTTTTTTCTACTGCAGGTTCATTACCTTCTACCAGGCTTTGGGTTTCTAAAGAGGCAGAAGTGACTTTTATATGGGGTCTAGGAGGAACGGGGGGACGTGCAGGTGGTGGAGGAGGGGGCACGGTTGGTCTCTGTGGCTGTTCAGAAGGGTCAGCAGTCTTGAGAGTAGGCGGCTTTGGTGATTCTTTGGGCTGGGGTTTAAGTGGTGACTGAAGGTTCAGCCTGCGGTTGAGAATTGGTGAGATGGAACCAAGGGGCTTGGCCAGGTTGGCCACAGTTTTTTTGGGACTTTGGTTTACAGAGAGCAGGAAATCCTCCTTAGTGTCAACAGTGACTGGAGCTGCAGTTGATTTGGACTCAACGATCAGCTCCTCAAACTCAGAGTCATTGTCTCGGTTATCAGATATGTCCATGGTGGTTATTGGGGCTGGGTCCTCCTCGTAGCCCCCAGGGTGAGGAAGATAGCTGTGCTCCTCCATTGTGCCAAGGGTTTCTTGGAGTGTCCCCAAGCCCACGGCAGGCACCTGGTGACGGACCGGTCTCTCATAGAAGACTATTACTCTCTCTCCAGCTTGTTTCAGCAGTTTCGGCACTTGGACAGAGGACGTCACTTTGACTCCTATGAAAACAGACATGAACAACACTTGAAGCTTTGCAAATGTACCATAAAATTGGGCATCAAATACTGTTGGGCGGTATACCGGTTCATACCGAATACCGGTGTTTATTTTTGTTATGATATGAATTTTTATTATACCGCAATATATACCGGTGTTTGTCGCTTAAACAACGTTCGGAACGCGCCGCAGAGCGACACTGTTTGAGAGGGGTCCCTTTTCACTGTTGCACTGTAGTGAGGGCACAGCTGAGATCGCATTACAGCGGAGAATTCAAACAACATGCGGCGCGCACAAGAGAGTGGTTTCTGCAATGATTTTAACAATGCTCACCACGTGGATCATACATAATGGATAATAGATTATAGATACGTTTTTTTGGACATATTTCATATACTCTAGTGCTCTAAACATGAACCAGCACCGTGTATGCTCACATATTTCATCACATCGTCATCGACAAATGAAATGTGCAAATAAGGACACTGATACAGCCGTACGTCTGATCATGAACGCGATGACATGATGGATTATTCTGATACACAGAAGACAATGATGTAGACCGAAAATTCAAAGAAGAATGGGCAAAAAAGTAGGCTTTATTCTTACTGTGTTAAATTGATGCGCGTCGTTTGTTCAGAGACTGTGGTGCTCCTAAATGTATTTAAAATGTTATTAGATATTTAAATGCGCACGTTTTGGCAGTTTGTTGTTATATAGGGTTAGATTTTTTTGTCCCCAACTTTTGGTTATTGTCTCCCCACAGCATCATTATGTGGGGCCTTGCAAATCTGTATTAACTCTAGTGTGGAATTTTTCTACAATATTCACTCATCATGACAGTAAAATAGGGCATTCTAGTCAATCTACTGCAGTATTTCCTCTCTCAATCAGTAGAAAATATGGTTAACACCCGGTCATGCATGGAAAAAAGAAAAAAAAAAACTTCATATACTGCGAAACTGGTATAATTTTGAAAAATAGCGTGATATAAATTCTTGGTCATACCACCCAGCACTAGCATCAAATGACCTACCCACCATATCAATAATTCCTTTTGAATGGTAAGGAGTAAATTTATGTAGTCTCTAACCTCCAATAGCAATGAGGCGGTCTCCTCTCTGTAAGTCTGCCAGGGCAGCTGGGGAGTTTGGAGTGACGGTCTCTATGCTCACGTGCACCGTGTCACCATCAATGGCCGGAACATGCCTGAAGGTCATCCCCACGCTCCCAGATGGCCCTTTGATCACCTCGGTCTGCAATACAAAAAGGGAAACAATATCAGATTTGCTAATAAATTTAATGAAAAGTTTGTGTAGTAGAAAAAAATGGGGCTTCACAATTATAAATAGATTCCAAGTAGCTTTGTAAATTGTAACATCTTTTCTTTATTGCAGGTGTTGTTTCGGCATACATTACTTTAAGTCATAAGATCACAGAGTGGGACTTGACAGAATATGAGAAGTTAGGGGAAGCTTTTTTGTTACTAGTTGAGAGGAATGGTAGGAGTAAAGCAAAAAATGTATCTTTTGACAGCAACAGCAGTTTATAATTAGGGCGGACAACCCACATTATGACGTGAAAAAGACAGCTTTCACTTTCTATACAAAGCTCTCTCTTCACATCACATCCAACAATTTTCATGGTGAAAAAAACAATGCTCTCTGAAACGAAGGCAGGGGAGGTCTGCAATTACTGCTAATTTCACTCCAAACGTGCCACGAAGTAGCAGCTGCTGTTTCGGTGCTGGCTGTATCACAAAGCCTGCATCACAATATCCACCTGCACCTCGAGTTGACACCACACAACGCCAGGTACACAAGGAGCGAGTTAGTGTGCCAATGTAAGGAAAAATTCCATTAGATCCACCAAGAAACAAAAAATATCCCTGGAATGTATAATGGTTACACAAACACTAGTCAAATTGTTTTTCATTGATCTTTCCATGATATGTCCTGTGTATCTCCCTTGTTGTCTTTCTCCTTCGTTTGTGCTTGGGGGTGGGCAAGAAAAGACAGGATGCAGATCCACACTGCCGAGATGGATGACTGTAATTTTGCTGCTGTCATTTGTTATAACCCTTGAGAAGGGCACTGATTGAGTTAAACATGGGATGAAAAAACAGACAATCTACTCAAGCTGGCAAGCTGAAGACTGACTGACAGTTTTGACCAATGACTAACTGTCTATAGAATTATTCAAGAACCCTCAAATCTATCTATCTATCTATCTATCTATCTATCTATCTATCTATCTATCTATCTATCTATCTATCTATCTATCTATCTATCTATCTATCTATCTATCTATCTATCTATCTATCTATCTATCTATCTATCTATCTATCTATCTATCTATCTATCTATCTATCTATCTATCTATCTATCTATCTATCTATCTATCTAGCATACGTCATCTTAGCAGACGCTGAAGATAAGTTTGTTTATAACAGATAAATATAATAAATAAACACCGGAACATAAATCTTACTGACTGATAGGAATGCTGTTAAACTCTCCACAGAGATGATTAATTCTGAACAGTTCTTCCCTCAGGACACAACCTGATCCTACCCTTTACACATGTCGGAGAGGTTTTGTGGGAGAAAAACAAAAGCTTCAGGGTATTTTGAGGCCACTGATGGTCTTCTTAACTGGAAAATGAATTTCAATCTGTTCAGGAAAAAGAATGAAAATGAAAAAGTCTATGCGAGGAATCTCCTTATTCACCACCTGTGTGAACTGAAATTAAACTGATGTTCTGGATTTAATATGTTCAATTGCTGAAACAAACATAACATACACAGAAAACAAGACACCATTGTTTGTAGCATGGTGGACAAAGGCTGTGATCTAGAGAAGACTTTCATCTGATATTAACCTTAAGCACTAAAAATTACTTCCCAACATCCGGCTCCAAGTCTCCTACATAATCATATTGTACCTCAACATCAGAACTGGTTGTACCTACATTACATGATGCATTGACTAAGACTGAATGAGCACCAATTATTTGCTTAAAAGAAGAACATGACAACTAAAGTGCTAACAACAGACTTGCTCCGATCAGGATTTTTGGGGGTGATCACAGATTACTGAAAGCAGTATAGGCCAATACGATCACCAAAATAAATAATACTATTCTTGACAACAATGTGTTTTAAGTATACAAAAATTAAGTGATAATACTTCATTTATTGGCAAGCAACATGTGCAACACATTGTATTCCTTCTCTTAGAGGTGATTAAAAAACAGAACAGTCTTTATCAACAAAGTAATCCAATGAAAAAACAACACTGCAGTCCTCACTGTATAAATTAAATATAGATTAATCCAACTAAAGAGCAATAAGTGATTTTCTCTTTGTCTTTTGTTGTTTGATTAACATTGATGACACAGACGCCAGCAGCAGGGGCGTAGCCAGCGGGCGCAGGTCCGCTCACTATGATGACTAGGCCCCCCAGGTTTATTATACAAATATAATAATATTTATTAAATAACAGTTGTTTAAATTATTTTAACATAATTACAAAATTATTATAACATCTCAAATACTAAAATAAATAAAATGTGTGGGTTTTTTTAACAGTCTATGGTTTCGAATACGGCTTTTGCCGAACTCGCTGTACTTCCTTTTCCCATCACATATCAGATCGGAAAGGCGTTTATTTTCAATTAAAAATGAAGAAAATATTTGAAAAGTGGAAATAAAGTGTCTAACGTTTGTTGTAACCGCTGCTCATGTTTTGTATGTGGACAGGTAGTAGCTACAGTTTTGGTTTATGTTGACAGTGACAAGTGTGAAAGTGCCCGCTCACTTTTGCCCAGGCCCGACCAAAAATCAAATTCTGCCCACGCCACTTGCCAGCAGGAATATTAGGCTGCAGTCACTTTAAGACAGATTGCACTTATACAATATACTGTTACACATGCGATTTCCTAACTGTTTATGTTCACTTAAGACATAACCGACGGTGTTTAACCAAACCTGACTCATTTACGGGATTACCACCAGCAAATGCGTAGTAGTATTTAATAATAGGCGTTGTGTAATATTGAGTGATACTGTATTGTCTAAAGAAAATAAACAATATTGATGTTTTCTCTCTTTAGCTTTCAGGTTTTATAATAAGATTTGAATGACTTTGACTGTGCACTATGATGACAATATAATGCACTTTAATGAATAAAGAGAAAACAAATAATTTAATTATAAATATTACAAATGAATTAGACGACTTGAATTGTAATGATTTATGACTGCTGTGTATGCCTAATAATTATATAACGCTTTTAAATAATTTTTAAATCAACGCTTTTTAATGAATAATGGACAAAATATAAAGATTTTAATAAATACATGTATTCTATCTATGGCTTCCAGATTTCAACAATTATGTATGCCCAATAAATCATATTTTTTTTAATTATTTTTTTTTTATTAACAGATTCAAAATTAGGATTGAAATATCTCCACTCTCCACAATAACATTGAAAATGTTCATACATTGTAGTGAAGCAATATTAGCTGCGCATAGAAAAATCATATAGTTTTGCGTCATCGTGCGTTTACAGAGTCCACCGATCAAACTATATAAAGCTACTATCGGCCGATAACTATCGCTGCCCGATCAATCGGAGCACTCTTACAATTAAGTCCACAACCAAATGGGAACCAAGACATTTGGAATTACAGTAGAAAACAAAAAAATCTGCATTAAAACCAAAAATAAATAAAAATAACTAGCAGAGGGTGAAAAAGACATCTGCGCTTAACATGCACCTTTCTTTTCCCATTTTTAGAACAACAAAATGACAAGGTTCAAAGAGTGAGAGAGAGAGAGAGAGAGAGAGAGAGAGAGAGAAGAAATGAAAAAGGGAAAGAAAGATTTGTCTGACACAGGAACCAAACGGCGACATTGAGCGGCAATTACAGGCGATTTCTGTAGCTGAGTGGTGGCTAAGGGGTAATTACACAACCATGGAAAGGCACAGCAGGAGGAACGCTCACACACTCATTGCATGCGTTACTGTGTGTCTGCATGTGTTGAGTGCAGGTAAACGGACTGCTGCCGCTCCGACTGGTACGTGAGGACGCTGTTCATGTGTCAATTTGCTGTCCCTCTCACCTCATCACCACAAGGTCCACAGATACACCCTCACATCGAGTATCACGGAAATATAAAACAGCTTTTCAACAAACAAACACAGGGCCTGTGGGACATTTTCAGGTCAATTCCATTGATTACAGCATAAATGTCAGAATTAAAACGCAACACTTAAACACCATTACACACATTCAATAGGATCACGCCAAAAACAGCCTACAGCTAATAAAATAAAACCTCTGTCATAATTTCTCACCCACATGTTATGCCAAACTCAGATGACTTCATTTCTACTGTGGAAAATAAAAAGAAAAATTGTGAATAATGAGTTGTAGTTGCCCTGCCATTTGTTTAAAGGTGTCAGAGTAAAGCCTTGCCAATTACATTTTACATATTACATATTTCACAATATTACAGTTTACTGTATTTTTAATCTAATTAATGCAGCCTGGGTGGGTACAAGTGGCAAAAATATTGAAAAATCGAACCAAGCCCAAAGTTTTGAATGGTAGTGTAACTTACATCAACAATATTCTAATACACAATGAATCAAATATTTAAGTTTTCAATGGAAGATATAGGTCAAATGCGTTAGGAACATGACAGTGAATCAATAATGACTTTTCATTTTTGAATTATTGCTTTGAAGCAACAAAACAGCATCAAACTTTTGATTTCATTTACTTTTCTAGTTTTTTTGATGCCTCCCAAAGAAAAAAAAAAAAGAGTCTCTCTACCACTCGTATGCACAGCACAACAACAACAAAAAGGCATGCGGCGAAATGCTTGGCCACCCTAATATTGCCTCTAAATGAGCCCAGACATCAAATCTTACTGTGCACTCAAAGAGACAGACAGATGAATAACTGCTCAGGGAAAGAAAACATGTCACACAACATCAGCCCTGCACACTCACATACCAGATCTAGCACACCCTGTACAACAAAATGGAGGGTTTGTTCTAGTCATCAGGTGTAAGTGAGTGTATACGTGTTTGTAGGTGGTAGATGTGTTACGAGCAGTGGTGGGATTGTTGACAGATGCCCATTGAAGCTATTGTGCCGAACGGACAGTTGCCTTGTGTGTACACCTGTTGCTGGAAGAGTGACTGTGTGTGTTCAGCCAAACCTCCCACTCTTCATTTCTCTCTCTACCTCCATTTTTCCTGCTATCCATTTCATTCATCCTCCCACTCCCTTCATCCCCCACCTTTCTCCCTGACTGGCTTATATAAATCTAGCCTTTTCAGAACAGGCTCTCATCCTTTACTTAAGCAACACAGGTGATGATGATTCACAACAGAAAAGGTGAAAAGGTTTTTGAAAGAAATTCTCACCAGGATGGCATTCATTCAATCAAAAATGGTAAAACCAATAATATTGTGAAATATGCTTTAAACTGTAATGAATTCCTGTGATGGCAAAGCTGAATTTTCAGCATCATTACAAGAAACATTTCTTATTATTATTACCGTTCAAAACAGCTGTATAATATTCTGTGGAAACCAGGGTTTCGGGGTTCTTTGATGAAGAGTAAGTCCAAAAGAACAGCGAAACTGAAATCTTTTGTAACATTAAAAATGTCATTACTGTGACTTTTAATCAATTTAATGCATCCTTACTAAAGGTTGGCAAAATGAAGCCTCGGCTGAATCGGAGTGCGGTTATATGACAGAGACCGTGCCAAGTCAAACACTCCTGCCACGGGCGATCATGTGATAAATCAACAGAATCAACAATGAAGCAGCAGGTTTATTTTGTGTTTTGTTGAGTGAATGAGGAGTTCGGTAAAAAGATCCATCGTCACACAACGATGGAACAACTCACTGGAAATGTAATGTGGTTTGACGTGTTTCAATGACTGACGCAAACAAATAAGGATCGAGGCAGCAGCCTTCAGCAACTTTAGACCAATACAGACGCATGAACAATCTCTGAGAAAGTGTAGCACAGTCCTTGTATACACTCCTGAGAGCCTGTTTCTCTTTAAAATAAAACCTGAGCTAACGAAATTAAAATCGGCAAGCACTCAGACTCACACTCCTACCGCCTTGCAATAAGAGAAAACACCAACTAAAAAGTAATGCCACAACAAAGAAATGCAGGTCTGTAAATAATATTTAAAATACATCTTTTTAGAGACAATCCAGATGATTTTAGACGAATGGGAATGCAAACTTGTAGCTTTCTCCATATGGTTAATTTAGTGAAAAATTACTAAACTAAATCATTTTGTATTTTACTTCTTAGATTAAAATGTTTTAATGTAATTGGCCATTGGCCATTGATTCCTTTCCTCTGACTGAAGAAAAAACCCTTTAAAGTCATTTCAGAGCAAACATTTAAAAAAGATACTATTAAAAGGCTGAAAAATATCAATATATTAGACAGTATATATGTTAGCTACAGTATATTGGCCAGTACTACTGCACAAACACTCTGTGTCTTTCTCACACACACTGGCCGAGTTCGGTGGCCTTATGCTGTAGTGAGAGCCGTCAGAGCAATGGTCAGTAATCGAATCATCTGGCACATGTCAGAGAGATTAGTGTTAGGGTATAGGGTAGCAGTCCCCGCAAGGCATACACACACACACACACACAGCATAAGAGAGTTCTAGCGATTAATAGTTTATTTCAAAAGGAGAAGGAAAAAAAAAGAGATGTGAAAGAAATGAGACGGATTGATCCATCCAAGTGGATAGATGGAGGATTTTAGGAGGATCCGGTGAAAACAGAAGTGAACGTCATAGATTTTAAAATAATATGTTTTCTCAAAATCACAAATAATTTTCATAGTACTTTTCCAGTTTCCAGTAAAAATACAGCATCTAAACATCCTTAGATTAATTTTCCTTAATTTGCCAAACTACAAAATCTCTTTAGTTTTCCTACGTTTGAGTCTTGTGTCAAGCATTAATGATCAAATTTTGTTAGATTTATTATACTTAAAAAAGAAAAAAAATTGGCAATTAAGTTAGGATTTTTTTTTTTACATATACATAAAATTATCAGCCGCTTTTTTTCTTCTTTAAAGCACGTACACATACACACACATTTTATTTTATTTTATATATATATATATAATTAATTTATTTATTTATATTAGGGGTGGCACGGTACATGGAAAAAAAACGAACCGTTCGGTTCACTTGTCTCGGTTTGGAGTGTGTGCGTCGCACGGTTCGACGGATGCGCAATGTATCCTCGTGCCCGTATGTTACCTCAGACAGTGGGTGTCCTTTTCACGCGAAATAAGAGGTGTGTGTGTGTGTGTGTGTATGGACATACAGTAAAGTAAAAGTGGAGTGCTGCAGGTCACGTCACGTGTAGAAATGCAAGTGGGAGAGATAAGGAAGGCTGCCCGGAGTTGTTTGAGGATGCACCAGCGTCGTATAGCAGGCAGAGCAGATGCAGTGCGGAGAGCGGGAGCCGCGCGCGCCCGTTGGGCATACACACACTGGCAGTGTTTGTCTCACGCAGCTGAACCGCGGCTCGTGTATTGCAAATACAGACAAATATAGTCCATTCTGTCACATTTTCCGGTGTTCTCCTCCGACCCCTGTCTGCCTCATGCTTTGGTTTATGATGGGCAGCATATCTGCTGCAAATGTTCCCCTCTGTCTCATACACACATGCATATATAACATGTTGTATAAAAGTAGTTCACATGATAAATGTAACATTTAAAAGTTAAGATATGCTTATAGTTTTAATAATTTAAACATGCCTTTGAAGTTTGGGCAAAAACTTCTGGCAGTGTTGTGTTTTGGTGAAATTGTTTTTTTGTTTGATTGTTTTTTTTTACAGCGCTGGATGTCATATGGTGATTGGGAAACACACGGAACACTTCATGGGGAAATTTGTTAATCAGGTCAGCTGAATTAAAGCCAGTGCATTGTTCTGATCAAAATTGATATGATTAACATGAAAAATGTTACGCCAATGTGTCGGACTCGGTAGACAGCCAGTTAGGAAACAACTTGATATAAAAAAAATGTAATACTGTATCCTAAATTGTGGATGATTAAGCCATATATATCATATGCTGAAGTAAATTTCTGGAGTTTTAACGATTAAAAAAAACAACAACAAGAACCGTACAGAACCAAAAACCGTGACCCTAAAACCGTGATACAAACCGAATTGTGGGTTTTGTGAACCGTGCCACCCCTAAAATATGGAAAGCAAACACTGAAGTACAAAACTAAAACACAGATTTGTCTTCGAATTAATGTGACCTGAATTTTTACCATTTCAAAGGTTCTTAGTGATTCCCTCAATATTACACCAAAACTGCAAGGATTTATGTATCCGGACAAAGTGAAAACATTTATTTTAAATTATCCCATTAGTAACAAGGTTAAAAATGTAACAGTTCAAATGTTATATTGCAAATTTTCTGAGCTTGATGAAAACTCAATTTCAAAATGTGTGAAAGCCAAAGCTGTCAGGAAATGAGGATAATTAAGCAAGAAGCATTACGGTGGATTAATGCGTGTTATATTAAGTTTCCTGGTTGGAGTCACATCTAGCATAATAACTGATGGCGTGGTGGAATATCGTCAACACTGCCCTTTTCTGACACTCTGCTAATTCAATCACTCGAACTTCTTCGTTTCACCTATCCTCCAATCCATTCAAATGAACAAAACACTCTGTCACACAATGACAAGGTAACCGTTATACTATACAAAATCTCAATTCAGTCTCAAAGAAACAATTTGCACTAAATATAATACATCATAAAAACCTTAACAAAACAAACTTACACAAATTTGCTGATTCCAAAGCAAACTTAAGTACCATGGAATAAAATAGAATAAGCCTTTATTTCTTGGAAGAAACCCTCAACCATGTGTTCAGCAAGTTGCACTAATTGCTTCTCATTTTCTGTTCGTGGACAAACCTATTCCAGGAAACATTTTTTCAAAGCTGGGATGAATGCAGTCTCGTCTCATCACGGACGGGCTGAATTTTCATGTTTCATGTTTTTGTGATAGGAGGAGGCTTTTCAGAGAGCGCCACACAAAAGGGAGGGTTGTTATGGAGATGGGGGACATTCAAAAAACAAGACCCTTCTCATCCATCTCATTTGCAATTGTTCAGAGCGGCCAGAGCGTTCTTTAACGTCCGTCCGAGTCGGTTCCGTTTTTAGCCCTTCATTGTTATTCACCCGCTCAGGATCTGTCCCCTAATCTACATGGACCCTCCCCCAGTTTAACCCACACGCGAACGGGATGAACGGTAGAATGAGAACGACCAAATGGAAAGATGGAAAGGAAAATGAAGAGTCTCTCGTATCAGCACTCAAAGGCCATCCAACATACAAGGGGAAACGAGTGCATCCTTATCATTCTGGCATTTTGCTTGTCATTTCCATTCTCTCGGCTTAAACTGAGTCGGTTACTTAAAAGTGGAGTTTCAAATGTCCCTTTCCCATGCAATCGGCAGCAGTCTGATTCTGTCAGAAGATTCATGGCTTTATGACACTCTCCACTGCAGCTCTTCAACAGGTGACATTTTCCTTCAAAGAGTAATGGACTCTGAACAAAGGGTAGACTAACGCCTGGCCCCAATCAGACTGCAAGAAATTAATGGTCAGCTGGTATCCAGTGAGAACTGTGCGCAATTGATGTGGCCAGTGAGAAACCTCCAAATGCGTCTAACGCTGTCAATCCATTTATATCAGTTTCAGCTGAATGCCCGCAACATGGATGTCAGAAACGTGGACATAGGAAGACACCAATGTAGTTGCTTTCTTTAGATTACCGACAAATAACTTCTACCATAATGCCTTGTGTACCCAACCATCACCATGGACAATAACTGCTCAGGTAACAGAAATTGTCCAGGTTTCTGCATAGAAAGAAAGAAAGTTTAGAAAAGTTGAAAATAAAAAAGATAAGAATAGAAAAGGAAGGAAGGAAAGGCAAGGGAAAAGAAGGAAATTAAAAGAATAAAAGGAAAAGGAAAAAGTAAAGTAAAAGGAGTAAAAGGAAAGGGAAAAAGTAAAAGCAAAAGAAGTATAGGAAAAGTAAAAGGGAAAGGAAAAGGAAAGAGTAACAAGTAAAGTAAAGGGAAAAGAAGGAAATGAAAGGGAAAGGAAAAACTAAAGTAAAGTAAAAGAAGTAAAATGAAAGTAAAGTAAAAGAAGTAAAAGTTGTAGGGGTGTGAAGAGATTTCTCGTCGAGGTGAAAAGCTGTCTCGTGTCATATTGTCATGACCTCATGACAGAGTGTGAGGGTGAAGTTAGGATAGAATATGACAACGCTACGTTTACATTATGCCTCCACTCTAGTTTTGCTTTTTACAGAAATAAAAACAATTTAATTCAGGTGGATAACAGTCGCTTAAATTCCATCAGCTCATCTAACACGAGCTGTTCCGAGTCGTACATAGTGCGAAGCACTGATCACGTGATGAGAAGACATTGAGTGTGTGTTACATGTTAGTAAAGCGCTCTCATTGAGCATGTGTTACGAGTGTGTGTACATTTTCGTGAACTGGACCGTGGCGGAGGATTCGTTGCGCAGCAGAAGCGTCAGACTTATCTTTTAAAATGTGCGGTCAGCTCCACCGCTCCCTATTCAGTACACAAGATCACAAAATTGAAAGTGAAAAATAATCGGGAGCGCGCATTCAACCGCGATTTCAATACGTTACCGCTGTTTGAAAGCGGCTCCCTGAGGCACGTGAATATCTCCCAATATAAAGGCTATCTTGTTGTAACCATCTCTTAGCTCTGTATCATGCTTGAAGAAAAATTTGGTCTCTATTTGCACTTTCAATATTGAGTACTTTGATTATGGTATTATTGTTATTATTTGCACTCAATATCTATGATCAGTTTGTGGGAAGGAGTTCAGTTAGGAGGTCAAAAGAAGCTCATGTACAGTTCTAAGGTCTGAAGAGACAGTCATACAGGAGAGAAGCCAGTCAGTTGAGTTTTTGGGAAAACCTTTACAGTGCTTGTTGTCTCTTACTGCATTTGATAATTCATACTCAGAAAGTAGAACTGAAATGACATTCATTACAATGTTTAAACATTTCAAATGCACCTGCAAACTATTTTTCTAGTCATGTCATGACTCATCATTGAGGATTTCTTAAAAATACCATGTAAAAATCTTGTGTCTCGTCTCGTGAGATACGTCTCGTCACTAGGGCTGGGCACTGAACGGGGATACTTTTATGGTATTGAACAAAAAACTCCGATACTATGAGTATCGAAAAATGATTTATCTTTCGGTGCCAAATTTCGGTTCCAAAAGCCAAGCGGCTGTGTCTGTGTGAGCCTGTAGCATACTTGCTTGCAAGGACCAAAAGCACCGGCGATTGGCTGTCCACCACCACGTGACGGGGAGGATTTCTGAAGATACTCGCAGTCACACAACACAAGTGTAGTTGTTTTTTCTCATGTGTTCTACCGTGTCGTTTTACAATGCCAAAGGGGTCTAAAGTGTGGCTACACTTTATAAAAGTGGATGCCGAGTCAGCAAAGTGCAACATATGCGATAAGAATATTGCAACCAAAGGAGGCAATACCACCAATTTAATGAAGCACTTGACCATGCATGGGATCAATATTAAGGCAGAAAGTTGCACGGTATTCAACTGTAAAAAGATGGAACCAGAGGAGCCTTTCACCTCATCGCAGTCAAACCCGCCCCCGTCAACATAATCTGGCATTTCTGGGATTGTAGCAGACAGGGTTTGACATTAACACCCGGTAGTTTTCAGCTGTGGCGGGTAAGACAGCCACTCCCACTAGCCACTTTGGCGGGTTGAATATAATTTCAGCCTACAGCCAAATTAAATGCCAAGACCGTCGTATCACAAAATTACAATTCTTTATAGATTAACTTGCAGTTAGTGAAGGCGGGATAGGCGGAATCTCGCTGAATGACACACAACAGAAGCGCTCTCTCTGTCGCACGCACAATCAGTTTTCCTTGCGCCTGAATAGTCAAATAGACGCGCACACAGATGTCAAAATGTCCATCGTGTGGAGTATCTCGCATGAACACAGTCGGTTATGGCTTAAGTGTACGTAAACAGGTGGGTAATAACTGGATATGTGTCAGAATATTACGTCCATGTATTCAGCAGCCCAATTAAATACCTGTCTGTCATTAATGTTAATCAAACAACTACAGATGTTAAAGGGGTGGTAAACCACGATTTCACTATTCTAACTTAAGCTAGCGTGTAATGTTGCTGCTTTAGCATAAACAACATCTGCAAAGTTACAACGTTCAAAGTTTAAAGCAAAGGGAGATATTTGCTTTTAAAGAAATCCATTTCTAAGAACTACAGCAAACGGCCAGTAGGGACTACTAGACATTCCTCCAGGGTTGGTGACATCACCAGGCTCAATATTTACATAAACCCCTCCTCCGAGAATATTAAATAGGGGGGGGGGGGGGGGGGGTGAGGCCATTTTGTATCGCGGCGCTGTTGTGGTATAGTTATGCTGGAGTGTTGTTGCCGCGATGCCGAGGAAACACTGTTATATTCATCCGGATTGCAGGTCTGGGGTACTTGCTTTGTTCAGCCTTCATAGGGACAGGGGTGCGTTGCAGAGCGTTTAACATACAACATGTTATATGCACGTGTGTATGAGACAGAAGGGAACAGGCACGTGCGGGGCTCCCGCAGCACATCTCACGGAGGGAAACTTTCACAATGTTCGCGAGTTCAACACCGGATTTGCACAACGTCAGCTGCATAAGACAAACACTGCCAGTGTGTGAATGCATGACGCGCGCGGGGCTCCCTCCCGCAGCACATTTCACGGAGGAAAACTTTCACAATGTTCGCGAGTTCAATGCAGGATATGCACAACGGCTTGACCTGAAAGCTGGATTTACAAACAGAAGCTGTTTACGGGCCACAACCTGTAAGTCTGATTTATTTTTCATCGATGTGTTTTCCTGTAATAGGTTGTAGCAAGGAAGTAAACAGATGACAACACTGTTCTGCAAACCAGTCTGTTAAATGCTTATTCATACTTAACGTTATCCGACGAACACCTATCGTTACAAACACTAACGTTAAAATCTCAACAGCGAACTTGGCATTAGTGTAAATGATTCTTTGATTAGAGCTTTTATGTATTATGTATCTACAGGCATGCTAAACATGGTTCTGTGTGTGATTTGGCTACTATAGTAAAGCCAGTGTTTAGTGTTTTGGGTTAATAGTTCTTGCGACAGATATTTGGCTATAATCGTTCTAAAAATACAAAAGTAACAGTGCCATTCAGTAGCGATTACTATAGATCCGCAGTCTTTACTCATTAGGACTGAACAGGTTCTGCTCGATCATCTTCACTAAAATGTTCTGGGTCTGATTCGGGCTCAGATTGGTGTGGTTTTATTGACGCCATCTTTTCTAATACTGACCAAAGCACAGTCTACCGGTAAGGTAAGGGGCGTGACGTTTCCGACAAACGTACACTGCGGTTAGCGAATCACAACACACTGGGCCAGCTAACCAATCTGAGCCCATTGCGTATTTTTGAGGGACTGGCTTCATACAACCCGGAAAGCATCAGACCGTTTTTACAAGGAGGGACAGAGCAGTGTAGAATAAATGTCAAATATATGAAGAATAATGATTTTTTTTTAAAAACGAAGCATTAACACATGTTACAGTGCACCCCACAAACACAATCAAGCCTTCAAAACAATGTGTTTTACGACCCCTTTAAATAAATGTATACATATTAAAAAAACCTGACAAAAGATTTTTTTAAATGTTTCATTGTTTTTGTAATTTGCTTCTTTGTTCTTTTATATAGCCTAACAAAAATAACTCATATCATATTAAATTTCTCATATTAGCCTATGCTCATATTGCCCACCCCTTGCCAACCTGCACAAACCAGCTGATATACAATGTAGTCTTGATTTGGGTGGTCACCGCATTTGAAAGTTTAAAAGGGTTTTAAATCTTATAAATTAAGTAAAATTACTCAAAATCAAGTAATTTAAGCATGCCAAAGTCAACTAAAATCATATAAAATGCAATTTCCAAACTGCAAAATTGTGGCCAGTGAAAGTGCTGAGTGGCTAGTAACTTTGGAAAACCACTAGCCACAGTGGCCGGTGAGCAAAAAAGTTAATGTCAAACCCTGGTAGCAGGTAAGAAAGATCGCCTTTTTTAGCACCCCTATCCAAAAAGGATTATTAATAATGTTACCCTGAGTGAGAAGTGTTACCAGAATTTGTTTTAATTAAGGTGAAAAATAAAAAAGTTTTGTGTTTAATGTATTTTTGTAGATGTTGAAATGGATTTTAAAACATATGGTATCGAAAAAAGTATCGTTAGGAACTGGTATCGAAACTGAGGTATCGAAATTGGCACCGGATCGAAAGATTTTGAACAATACCCAGCCCTACTCGTCACACCCCGAAAAAGTTGTAAAGGAAAAGGAAAGGAAAAGAGAAGAAGGAAATGAAAAGGAAAGGAAAAAGTAAAGTAAAATAAAGTAAAGTAAAGTAAAAGAAGTAAAAGGAAAGGAAAAGGGAAAAGTTGTAAAGGAAAAGGAAAGGGAAAACTAAAAAGTTAAGTACAAGAAAAAGGAAAGGAAAGGAAGAAAATTAAGAAAGAAGCAAAGCAAATAAAAGAAATAGTAAGTGAAGCTATATAACATTAGAGCCTCATGGTCGTATCTGGTCCTGATCTGTCTGCAGCTCTCTCTCTCTCTCCAATCTCTTTATTTCCAGGGAAGGTGCCCGAACAAGCAGAGAGCAGCAATAAACTGCATAAAAATGAGATTTAGCGGCAATATACTTCAGACTGCATCAAATCGTAGCAGCACAGACAAAGAGCAGCTGGCCTGTCAGACACCCCAGTACAAACAACAATTAACTAAAAATACACCAGCAGCTGACTGCGGGCAATACATACTTCAGAACAAAGTTAAAGTCACTCGACCCTGACCCCGTACACTGTGCTGGGGGAACAAGAGTCCACAAAATCCTACTGCGCTTGACTAAAGACAAGAAAGGTTCCTCCATACATTGCCTCGCAACATGCTGCTTTAATGGATCATGACATTTTATAATAATGCTGTCAAGATACAAATCTTTGTGGCAGCAAAAAGTGTGCCTGTATATGTCTCAAGATAGAAATCCATTCGATTGATCTCAAAAATATTGATTTATTAGAAATTATCTGTTGTGTTATAACATTTCCGCTATCTGTTGCCAATATATTATCTTTTAAACATATCAAAACTACGTTGTTTGCGTGTCACATGCGTCAAGACTCTGTCAACCAATCAGGGCGTGGCTTATTCTGTTGTGGAGGGTGTGGCAAGGATTAATTTACTGATGGGGCTGGGATAGCCAGCCATGAGTGTTGGTGTCTGTGGCGTTGGTAATACACCCACCAGACACTCTGTCATGCACAGGGACGGCTGTCAAATTAGTTGGATTATCGTCATTGGCACACAGAGCAAAATCAATTGGAAAGACAAACTCGAAAAATAGCCTATGTATGTATGGATGTGTGTGTGTGTGTGTGTTTGGATGGATGGATTTAGATTTGACTTTTTTCTTTATAGTAAATTTATACTGTTTTGAGGATGTTTGGAGATTTTTACTGGAAGGCAAAATAAAAAGGAAAATGTTTTTTTTTTAATCAAATGGCTGTTCATCATTTAAATTAGACAAAACACCAAACCAAACTGAAATCAATGGTAAAATATGGAAAATGCCAATGAAGTACAAAACTAATACACAGATTTGTATTTGAGTAAAGCTACCTGACTTTATCTGTAAAGGTTTTTATTGATCGTTTTCTCTCAGTATTACAACTGCATATTTAATACCATATGTTACCGGCAATGTGTGAAATCCGGCATTGTATAGAATGCCTAGGGAATGAATATATAGAATGCCTGAAGTTTGTAGGCAAAGTATAAAATGGTTTATATTTCACAGGACTTGACATTAACACCCGCCAACTCGCCATTTGCAGGTGGATTTCAGCTGTGGCTTAGTCACTCCCACTAGCCACTTTGGCGGGTCTTCTCAAAAGGCATATCTCGCGTTGCGCATTATAACAAATCACACGCGATTCTGTTGATCTTATGAATGCAATGTCATATAATCAGAGGCGAATAGTCATCGCTGAAACGTGGTTTGTTCAGAGCGCGCTCTCACTCACTGAGATCTGCACTCAGCATAAACAGCACAGCAGAGATGCGTGCGATGAACGCAGGAGCTTCATTCATCATACAGTGATTGACTGTTTTTGTTCTATTTCAGCAGCGAAAATAGTTTCAAACAAAGATCACAGCAGATCCATAGCGCACCTGATGTGACTGGCATAAAGTTGGCATGACATTAGATGTTTAGGGACCGTCTCTAAAGGTACATTCGACATTGATTGGTATACACATTTCTAACTTCAATAGCATTTGAAGAGAGAATGACTTACAGTCACAAAACAAACTGTAAAGTGTTCATCTTGGTGTCAAGTATAATGCACAACTTTTATATTTTTGATATTTAATAAAATAAACAGTCAAATCACATCAAAATATGGATATTTATATACTATGCTTATGCTACTGTATGGGCTCGTACACAAAATATGCGTTTTTTTCCTTCAGACAAGCAACTGTTAGCGTTTCTGTCTAGATTAAGGATCTTTTCACACAACCGTTTCAGAGCTATTTGATGACCTGTCATGTTATAGACATGATTAGGGTGTGTACAGTGCTCATTTACATATAGCCAACAACACATTTCCCAACAACAAAATTGTGGCCAGTGAAAATGCTGAGTGGCTAGTAATTTTGGAAAACCCCTAGTGGCTGGTGAGCAAAAAAGTTTATGTCAAGCCCTGACAAATTTCCTAGGCATTCTATACAATGCCAAAGGGCCAGCCGGCAGAGTATAGAATATTCCTGCTATAGGGTTCATTTTACTCACGGTTCAGTTTTTATCACGGTTTTATAGTCACAGTTTCGATACGGTATGTGCTATGATCAGGGTAATTAGGACATTTATCAAATAAACAAAATAAGAACAAATAATCTACAAGCAAGAAGCAACAACACAAATACATACAATAGAGCAAAGATGCATATAAAAAAAAAACAGTGCTTTTAAGGTTTTTCAGATATCTAACAGCAGGTACAGAAATTGAATAAAGTAATCAAATATAAAAGGACATTGCATATTATAATCTTCTATAAATGAAATAAAGATGAATCATTATTAAATTTGCAAAAGTTATTCAGTCAAGGGCAGTGAGTGATTCCTTTGTCATTTGTCGTTTTATTAA
Source organism: Gobio gobio (assembly GCF_949357685.1). NCBI lineage: Eukaryota > Metazoa > Chordata > Actinopteri > Cypriniformes > Gobionidae > Gobio > Gobio gobio. Next base: position 25,802,281 of record NC_137106.1, on the reverse strand, counting down.
CATTAAAAACACAGACAGCATGAAAAGGCTTCTTTCCCTTTCATTTTAAGTCCATACACGGAAAGAGTACATACTACAAATGAAAACACGTCTTTATCGACTGTTTACGTTTTACTTAAGACTACTACTATGTTTGCTTAGCCTGACAAGCCAGACCCACATCAAGATATTGGGTCTGGGAACTCACCATTGGCAGGGCTCAATCCGAGGGGCGGGATAAACGGTTGTCTTTCAAATTCCCTCTGCACGCAATAGGATAGCGCTACAACCAACCAGAGCAACGAGGAAGGTGAAGCGGAGCTAGTTGATAGATTAAACTTTCGCTGTATCCGGTCAGCAAAACACCGAACACATCTTCCTTTCTTAAGAATGACTTCAGTGCCGTTCTTTGTTCTTTTCTCAAAGAAAAGCTTAACTCCAAGTCTTCTAGAGTCGCGGCCAAAGCCGATTCAAAAGGCCGATGTTCGTCAGCTTCTTTGTTTACAAGTAGCACGCAGAACCGCGTCAACTCTGTCGTCGTTATGTTAAGCCCGCCCACGACTCTATACACGATGTGATTGGCCTGGACAGTTTGGTTTTTCCAGCTCACATGCCAACGGAGAGTTGCTAGACTACCCTGTCTGCAAATTAGATTTGCTGCCGCTAGGGTGCGTCTAGATTTCTAGACTAATGTTTGCTAGAATTACTCACCAAGACGGCATTTTTTGTGTGAATTTGTCCGTTCAAGCACAAGACGTGAACGAGAACTCAATATTTGCTCGCTATCTGCGACAAGTGCACACTGCACACACACACACACACACACACAAATCATCTCTCAGCGTGCAGGAGTTCCCTATAGGGTCTTGCTCTTGAATGTTTAAATTGGCAAGGCTTGAATGATTTTAGTTTAAACACAACATGGGGTGTTCAATTCTCGCCTGCGCTCGCGTGCTATCAACACCCGGGTGACGATAGGTCATGTTCGAGCAGACAGCACTCGCAGACTGTTTTGCCCATGCTTTTTGATCATCGCTCCTGTAATGTATTGGGAAGTCAGAATGTGTATCCATCGACAGAAACATACATGAACTTTGTCTGTCTGTTTTACACATTACTTTCAAGAAATGTATTATAGATGCGTCATTAGATTTGAGATGAACCGCGTTTTTTGCAGTGGCAGTGGCGTACCGTTAGTGAAACACATGAGCTTCCACTCCCGCCACAGAGGTTCGCCCCTATTGTTGCCGGACGGTTGCTGTGTCACCATGTCGGAACAGGAAGGAAGTCTAGTGCCATTTAAAATGCCATTCCAGCCTTCCTTGCTGGAAAAAAAAGCTCAACGCCACATCTGCTTTCGTGTTTTACTGGTAAGAACGTCCTTTACTTTATGTCGTAGTTCTTCGTTCATTTTCAAAAACATGTTCAATGCCAATAAAGGCGTTTTTTGATCCTTTGCCTAGAGTGCACTTGTCATTCTGTATAATATCAATGATGCCTAGGAAAAGTATGCAACAATCACAAAAATGTCATACTTTGCCTACAAACTTCACGCATCCTATATATTCCTAGGCATTCTATACAATACCTGCCAATCGGTAGGTATCAGGCATAACATTATGACTAATATTGTGTTGCTCCCTCTTTTGCTGCCAAAACAGCCCTGACCCGTCGAGGCATGGACTCCACTAGACCTCTGAAGGTGTGCTGTGATATCTGGCACCAAGATATTAACAGCAGATCCTTTAAGTCCAGTAAGTTGCGAGGTAGGGCCTCCATTGATCGGATTTGTTTGTTCAGCACATCCCACAGATGCTCGATTGGATTAAAATCTGGGGAATTTGGAGGCCAAGTCAACAGGGGTCAGGTCGACAGGGGTCAGCATGGGCACCCTGACTGGTCTGCAGCTATGCAGCCCCATTCGCAACAAACTGTGATGCACTGTGTTTTCTGACACCTTTCTATCAGAACCAGCATTAACTTCTTGAGCAATTTGAGCTACAGTAGCTCGTCTGTTTGATCAGACCACACGGGCCAGCCTTCGCTCCCCACGTACATCAATTGGCCTTAGCCGCCCATGACCCTGTCGCCGGTTCAGCACGGTTTCTTCTTTGGACCACTTTTAATAGATACTGACCACTGCAGACCGGAAACACCCCAAAAGAGCTGCAGTCTTGGAGATGCTCTGACCCAGTCGAATGCTGCTTAATATATCCCACCCACTAACAGGTGCCTTGATGAAGAGATAACCAGTGTTGTTCACCTGTCACTGGTCAATGTTATGCCCTATCGGTGTATAATAATAATAATAATAATAATAATAAAATCTTATATAAAGAAATAATAAATAATAAATTAATAAAATATATAAATAAAACAGACTCTCTTTTAATAGAGACTAATATTGCTAACACTGTCCCATCTCAGAGCCATTATAAGAGATGTCTTTATCTGAATAAGCCAAGATGAATAGGACTCTGTGCTGATATCCTGACAAAGCAGGTATACAGAGGGTTATTTGTCTGCTTTAAATGAGATTTAAATCTAGGTGGGCAAATGGAAACACGCCAACACGGCAGCTGGGTAACCCACACACCACAAACTGAAGGCAAAATTGAGTATATATATATATATATATACACAGCAAAACATCCGAAATGATACACAAACAAATCACAAAATCTATATGTCCATAACAGAACTACAAATCTAAAACACACTCAAACAAGCAAAAATGCATCATTCAAAAAAAAAAGGAAGAAAAGGAAATAAAAGCCACTGATCTGAAATGACAAGGCAACATGTTTAAACAACGTCACGACCCTCTAAATAACGGTGATGGAAAAATCTCAGTGACTGAGCTAGATTCCCATAACACACACTAACATATACATGCACAAAAACACAAAAAAAACACAGCACACACACCCCCTGCAGCGCTCGATCGTGTTATTTTGATTGTAAAGATCTCACAGACTACTTTTTGAAGAGCGAGGACAGTGTTATTCTCACAGCAATGTTTAACATGTTTCTTATGAATCTTGGATCTGGAAAAATAATAGAAAATATTTCAGTGGAGCAAAAGCCTGATGACTGCACAGAAATGTCCACACAGAAATACAATTTTTTCACTGGCCATGGGTCATAATGGCCTGGCTGACCGGATGAAGTCTGGTTGGAAAGAGTGATGATCAGTCAGGCATCAGAGCAGATGTGCAAATATACGTCAATTCAAACACTAAAACGCAAACTCACTGTTGTACTTAAAGAGAGCTACGTTTTATGACCAATGAACTTCTGTGACTTTTTCAGCCTTTAGTAAATACTGAATAGGAAATTTTTCATAATCATTTTTGAATTCATTATTTATCACTTTATAGAGTTTGCACAGATTTCTATCAAATATTTTGCAGCAGATCCCAATACAATAATGTAATTAATATAATATTTGTATTTTTGCTTTATAGATTTTAATATTTATTTTTCTATTAATATTTTGAATATATAATATTTTATGCTGAGGACAGGTTCAAATATTTTGTAAAAATTGCACTTTGTGAGTGAGAATATTCCATTGAAATATCAGGGAGCTCTAAATTGATTAAATGTTTTTTTTTAACATGAATAATTAATAATTATATATATATTATAATTAATGTTAAATTTTTTTTTAATTAATTTAGAGCTCCCTGATATTTCAAGGTTTTCCAATACCAAAGGGGTGTCACAAAGGGTTTCCTTGCATGGACATTCCTTGCAGTCTCTAACATCTCTAGATGTACACTGAGTTACACACGTACACTGAGGTGTGCTGGAAATGGGCATCAGCGGGTGTGCGACTGCAGGGCGGTGTAGGTCGATGGTGAGAGCGGCTGGAAGATAAGAACAAATGAAAAGACCCCAGAGGCTCAGTATCACTTACTTATTACTGATAGCAGTGTTAGCCTCTCTGCACCAGAGGCGTAGGCTAAGAAAACATGCTTTAACACTCTAGCGTTTAGATTGTGTTAAAAAAAACAATCCTCCAGCATGCACACAAAGACAAAAGTGCTATGATACCATGCACATGTTCTGTTAGGCACATACCATGGTTATACCCAAGTGTACCATGTAAAAACCATGCATATGAACTATTGCACTTGCGCTTAAGAGAAGAAACAGTGCTGTTTTACATGTGAAACATACAATTAGTTTCCGATATGAGGAGCGTAATGGAAAGAGGGGGAAAACAACAAAGAGAGGAAAGATATCAAGTGGACAGAGTAAGAGAAGGATGGGTGTGGGAGAACGAGAGAGAGAGAGAGAGAGAGAGAGAGAGAGAGAGACAGAGAGACAGAGAGAGAGAGAGAGAGAGAGAGAAAACAATGACCTTTTCCAGATGATATCTGTACTAATCCTGTGTTTGAAACCCTGCTGAGGTCTCTGAATCTGGGGATCTGGGGGAAGCTGATAAAAACGAGGTGAAACGCAAAGCGGCCAATGTGCATCTGCATCTCCGTGCACAATTTTGTATTCAAACAAACATGCCTGCATGTGTGCACATTTAAATGGGTGTCTACTCAAACACACACTCTCTACACACACAAAAACACACATACAGCATTGCAATTCATTAGTGATGGGACTAGTTAATGCTAAATATATGAACCCTTAAATCAATGTAGAGTCATCAAGCATATGAACACATGCTGTGTCAGTGCTGGTGCATGCCTGTTATAGTGATAGGAGATCTCTCTCTCTCTTTCTCTCTCTCTCTCTCTCTCTCTCTCTCTCTCTCTCTCTCTCTCTCTCTCTCACACACACACACACACACACACACACACACGGTCTGGCTCATTGTGTTTTTTAATTAAGTAGAGTCTACAGCCACACACAAATAAATATATTCTAGTTCCAGTTCAGCTGTTCATTTCAGATGCATTATTGTACTTCTAAAAATGAGATGAATTAAAAAACAAAAATAAATAAAAATAATAATGCACTTATGAGCTTTTGAACTGCAGTGTAATATACTGTATGTACATGCATACACACACACACATTTATATATCATACTCATACATGTACATATGCATGTATGTATGTATGTATGTATGTATGTATGTATGTATGTATGTATGCATGTATGTATGTATGTATGCATGTATGTATATATATACACACACATACATATATACACATATATACATACATACACACACATACATACATACATACATACATACATACATACATACATACATGCATATGTACATGTATATGTACATGTATAAGTATAATATATATATATATATATATATATGTGTGTGTGTGTGTGTGTGTGTATATATATATAATATATATAAAATTGTGATATATAATTGTTCATGAAGGCAGGAAATTAAAAACACCTTATATTCAGCTGTGCAGAATTATAATTATATGTTTTATTTTACAGATAAAGTGAGCCAAAAAAAGAGATTTAACTCAAAAAAATTATTAAATGCCCATGAGAAGGATATAATACTAATGCAATACTAGACATTGCAGTTAAGGCATGACCAATGGAGAGTGAAATGGTCATTGGGTCAGCAGGGTCAGACAGAAACAGGTGGGGAAGAAAAGACACATGTTCACTGCAAAGGAATTAAGAATTAAGGTGAAGAATTACATGTGAAACCATCAGGAACCATTTAGTCTCCAGCGCCACCATTTTCCAGAACTGCAACCTACTTGGAGTCTCCAGAAGTGCAAGGTGTCAAGGTGTTAAGTTAGGCAAAGAATCCAAAAAAATTACCCCCACTTAATAAGAATCCCAAGCTGAAGTGTTGTAAACTACATGAAGAAGTGGTAGAACAATTATATATCACTTTAAAATGATTAAATACAAAAGTAATAGTAGTTGAGATTAATGTGGTTTGGAATTGGTAAAAAATGTGCCTGGTAAAAAATATGATCTCAAAATCAACGTGCCTAATAATTCTGCATGCAGTGTATATACACACAAAATTGAGCTCAGGTGCATCCTGTTTCCACTGATCATCCTTGAGATGTTGCTACAACTTGATTGAAGTCCAGCTGTGGTAAATTCAATTGATTGGACATTATTTGGAAAAGCACACACCTGTCTATATAAGGTCCCAAAGTTAACAGTGCATGTCAGAGCACAAACCAAGCCATGAAGTCCGAGGAGACCTCGGAGACAGGATTGTATCGAGACACAGATCTGGGGAAGGGTACAGGAAAAATTCTGCAGCATTGAAGGTCCCAATGAGCAAAGTGGCCTCCATCCTCCTTAAATGGAAGATGTTTGGGACCCTCGGGACACTTCCTAGAGCTGGCCGGCCAGCCAAACTGAGCGATCGGGCGAGAAGGGCCTTAGTCAGGCAGGTGACCAAAAACCCAATGGCAGAGCTCCAGCGTTTCTCTGTGGAGAGAGGAGAACCTTCCAGAACAACCATCTCTGCAGCACTCCACCAATCAGGCCTGTATGGTAGAGTGGCCAGACGGCACATGACAGCCCGCCTTGAGTTTGCCAAAAGGCACCTGAAGGACTATCAGACCATGAAAAACTAAATTCTCTGGTCTGATGAAACAAAGATTGAACTCTTTGGCCTGAATGGCAAGCGTCATGTCTGGAGGAAACCAGGCACCGCTCATCACCAGGCCAATACCATCCCTACAGTGAAGCATGGTGGTGGCAGCATCATGCTGTGAGGATGTTTTTCAGCGGCAGGAACTGGGAGACTAGTTAGGATCGAGGGAAAGATGAATGCAGCAATTTGAATGCAGCAATTTCCTTGAGGAAAACCTGCTCCAGAGCACTCTGGACCTCTGACTGGGGCGAAGGTTCATTTTCCAACAGAACAACGACCCTAAGCACACAGCCAAGATAACAAAGGAGTGGCTACGGGACAACTCTGTGAATGCCCTTGAGTGGCCCAGCCAGAGCCCAGACTTGAACCCGATTGAACATCTCAAGAGAGATCTGAGATCTGTGCACCGACGCTCCCCATCCAACCTGGGAGAGACTGCCCAAAAATAGGTGTGCCAAGCTTGTAGCATCACACTAAAAAAGTCTTGAGGCTGTAATTGGTGCCAAAGGTGCTTCAACAAAGTATTGAGCAAAGGCTACATGTGAATTTTTTTGTCATTATGGGGTATTGTTTGCAAAATTTATGAAAAAAAAAAAATGAATTTAATCAATTTTGGAATAAGGCTGTACCATAACAAAATGTGGAAAGAATGAAGTCTGTGAAGTGTGAATACTTAATATACATACATATTTTCCCCTCCAGATGGTGTTTATACATATTCCACCTCAAAATATAGTGATAGTAGCATAAACTGATAACAATCACTAGGGCTGGTAAAATCTGATAAGTCATTTTCTAATATCAAAATGTATTTTTGCGAGAAATTCAACTGTTTAATTTGCCATGTATTCATGTTTTATTTTATATATTCCATTGGATTAAATATTTATCAAATGAAAGGTGCTTTATCTCATTTGATTATTTTCTTTTTTATTGGCAACTTGTTGGACACAAATCAAAAAGATAAGATTATTCATAACAAATGAATGATGAGTCTGGAATCGGAGCACAAACAGCTCCAACATTCTGTAACAGCCACATTAAAAACCAAAGATTCACAGTAATAGATTACAAATTGTATTGGATGAGCCGCTGTAAAATAGCTGATATACGAACGAACACCTGTGAGCATACTTTTGTTGAAATCTATATTATCTATAGATTAACTCTACTATCGATCATCTACCAAGTTATGACTTCACAAGGAAAGGCAAACAACCTATACTCTTTCTACACCGGTTGTGAGCTTTGTGTTAGACTTAATAGGAGAGGAGGGACCAAATAAAATCACTAGAATGGAGCGATTTAAGTTGACATTTTCTGACTGCTGTCATTGACTGCTTTGAGAAGCTGCAGTTGGATGATAGAAAAGGAAAGGGTTTATGCAGAATATGCATTTGTTTAAATCAATAGCAATTAGACGTGTTTGTCCTTCCTCCAAAAGGAAGACACATAGAGATCTATAATAGAGAGAAATAGATGGCAAATTTATTATTGACAAGGCACTTTACAAAGCTGCCCATTTTTGTTAGACAAGCAACAAAGAAACAAGCTGAACTAAAAACTAAATGCAAAGCTAACATCACCTTGTTGTACTAAATGAAAATAACTCGAACAACAAAACTAACTCCCACCAAAACAATGAATGACCTTGCATATATTACTGCGTCATTTCTAACGATGACAGATGCATGAACATTTTCCCATGATCACTAGCATTCCCAAACAACACCCCCAGGAGTGAAGACAGCTGTACATCTTACATTTGCCAACAATAAAAAGAATAGCAAATAATTATAGCTGGATATTTACTGATTCATCCATCTATCCTTGATCAATGACCTGTGCTATAGACCAAGGGTTTTCTAACTGGGGTCCGGGGACCCCCAGGGGTCCTCTAGAAGGTTCTAAGCGGTTCCCAGAAAATTTCAGAGAATAAAAAAAAAACTAAGCAAAAATTGATAAAGAGTGAACATTCTAACTTTTCATTTCTAAATGTTTCTTTCCTTTCTTGCCATACATACTTTCCAGAATTGTATATATTTGCTTTGTATCTTTCCAGTGAGTTTTCTCACTATAGTCCCATTTATTTTGATCACTGGGAATGTAAGGCAGTTTTCTTAACACAGTACGTAAGCTGCGTACATGCATTTAGAAAAAAAACCTTTTACAAATATTTTTTAATTGAAAATGTTATTCTTCAGGTTTTTACATCCAACATTATGTTTAGCCAATATTAAGTTAGGAAACAATATGTTTTATTTATAATGTCACACTTAGCCTACTATTTATCTAACCGTTTAAATGTTTTTTCATACATAAAAATATATAGATGGATTTTAGGAAGGGGGTCCCTCATAAAAGTTACATCATATTTGGGGGTCCTTGGTATCATGAAGTTTATTTATAGACAACAGTGGGCCTGCTTGTGATTGTGTGTTTATTAATGCATATCAAACATGCATGTTTGTGCATATGGGAAGCAAACGTACTGCAGCGCCCTCAGGCAGAGAGAAGCACATGCAGCAGGACGTGTAACGTGTACCTCTTTGATGGAGCTGCGAGTTTTTTCCCTCCACTCGTCAGAGCTGAGCTCTAAGGTGCAGTGAACATATGTCTCCCTTTCATATGAGCCCAGGATAAACAACCTACAGAGAGAGAACAGAGAAATTATTTTACAATACCACTATGTTTCAGAACATTAATCAATACAATAATTGAATAGGAGTTAGGACAGAGAGAATAAAACAGAATAATGATTATAATGTTTAACAAATAATGTTTTAATAATGTGTTCAAAAGAAATTAATAGCTTAAATTTAGGTCTGAAACCGATCAACCGTCATGCAGTTCAAATAACAAGTTGTAAAGCTACTACTGCCATCTGCTGGCTAACAAACAAACACATTTTCATTACAAGCACTCAGAAGCATTATGGCTATAAAATTATATTATACACACACACACACTCCAAGTTTGGAGTAAGTAAGAATAATTTTTTTATTTAATAATTTAATTAATATTAATCAGCTAGGATTTTTAACTTTACATTGAAAATGCTTTTTAACTTTACATTCAAAGAATACTAAAAATACATCAATTTCACAGATTCCACATTGATAAAATAAATTATAAGAAATGTATATTGAGCACCAAATCAGCATATTAAAATTATTTCTGAAGGATAATGTGACACTGAAGACTGGAGTAATGATGCTGAAAATTCAGCTTTATCATCACAGGAATATATTAGATTTAAAAACATATTAAAATAGGAAACAGTCATTTTAAATTGTAAAAATATTACGTTTTTTACTGTATTATTGTTGATCAAATAAACGCAGCATTAATGTTCTGTGTTTGTCTACATATTTGATTAAATATGTGACATTTTCTCTTTCAATCTGTCAATTAATCAATTAATAAATAAATCTAAATTTATTTAATCACATTTGTAACTAAATCAGGTGCCAATCCTGCTCTTGGATGGGCAAGTTGGCGCTAAACTCTGCAGAATGTTGTCCCTCCAGGATCAGGAGGAGGATTTGTCTGGATTCGCTGATCAAATTATGGTCCATTGTTGCCCTCTGGTGGTGGAAAGGCCCCAGAACAGTTGAGAAATAAAAATGACCAGTGCAAACACACAGACTGGACATGGCTATTTAAGTTTACCAAACTCATAACTCTAAAATTTAATGCAATATGCAAAAATAGAGTGTGCAGACTATAAACTCTCTCTCTCTCTCTCTGTGTGTGTGTGCGTGCGTGCGTGCGTGTGTGTATTCATCAGGGCTGAGTTGGGTTTGTAATTGTCAGAGGTTAAGGCTCTGCATTATTAACGGGAACCCATTACAAACACTATTGTAGTGTGATATCAATCTGACAAAAAACACAAATACACACAATGGCAAGAAGAATGCAGCTTTTGTTGCAGTGTTTGTGTGTGTGTTCAAATACAGCAGCTTGCAACCGGACCATTCATTTCACAATCACAATTTCATTGGCTTAGAATGTTATGGCTGTCCATGTTGAGTTTTGTGTCTCAAAAGAATAAGAAAACAGAAACGGCAGTATAAACTACCCTAAACAGACAACTATATTTTCAGATTCTTTATATAAATGTCATTGTACTATAATAAGTTTTATATGTAGCAGCCTATTTGAACAACTGTGTGTGAGTAAAAAGAACTAAAGAAAACAAAGGCAAGTGCATAAGCACACACCTACAGAATAGAGGCTAACACTGTGTCTACATCAGATGTGTGTGGCGCGACATGACAAAAGCCATTAGAACCAAGCCGTAAAGCCATGGTGTAGATATGGCGTAACAGTACAAACTTAAATTAATATGTCTGTGATGACATTGAAAACAGCACAAGAGAGACTGTGCTGGAATAAACACAGTACAACGTATACAATAGTTTTTTAAATTATTTCTAGGGATGCACACTATAATAGTGCCAAATTGTTTATCAGTCAATATTAGAGATTGCTCTAATGTCGTTAAAGGGGCTATATTTAAGACATTTCATGTATTAATCGCTTTTTTGTGAAGAAGAAAAAAAAAAGTGTTTTTGTGAACAGCTTGTAACAAATCTTTAAAGGGGTCATGAATTGAGAAATCAACTTTTCATTCAGCCTTTGATATATAAAAGTTAATTCAGACTTGACAAGAAAAAGTTGACAAGAAAAAGTTGACAAGAGCGCTCTTTTAGTAAAAAAAAAAACAAGAGTGCTGTATGGTGCAGAGATACAAAATGTCTTGAGAAACCCCCGCGAAATTTAAAAATACTACTGTTATTAATGTGTGACGAAATGTAGTTTTAAGACTTTTTCAGGCGATAATGTGCTTGTTTAAAGCTCAAATCTGTGGGTTATTAATAAAGAGAGCACCTATTTGAATATTTTATCTGCCGTGCTCAGCGCTCGTTAACCCCACAGAGAGCCGTCTTTCCTCGGCTAGTCCTTCTGACGTTTGCCGCTGGCTCTGATGTCTCTGTAGTGGTTAAACATGAGATATAATTTGTCTTGTGTAGATCTAACGGGCGATCTTTGGTCTCATGGATCTATAATTTGTTCCCTGGCAAATCGTTTAGGCTGAGGGCAAAGTAAAGTTTCATTACTTTATATTTTTTAGTCTATTTCACTTTACGTTACCGTTGTAGCCTACTAGCTCTGACTTTGTATGTTTGACTGAAATGTTTGCTTTATTTCTTGCATAGCTTCTTATACCTTTTACTTATACTCTTAACCTTAACTCATAAACCAACACTGTTAATTTTCCTCACAGGCATAATAAATACATCTATCAAAAGCTTGAAATGTCTATTTTTAAATGAACAAATATTGTCAGATTATGTTATGAAACGTGCATATAGATGCGTGCACTACTGCGGAGAAGACAAGTGAGCATCATCAACTTCATCACTGCAGCCGAAAACACTGAAGACACTAGCATATCAATTAATAAAATGTTCAGTCTTCTTGCTGTTTTTTTCACGATGCATTCATAATCATAATTTTTGACATGTGCTGTGGCAAGCTATGCGTGCGCTTGAGTGCTGATTAGGCTATGTAAAGAGAATTAAAGCTCATTATTATGATTTATTTGGTTTATTAATATAAAATATGGATAAATGTGCACTATTATTTGGAGTAGCCTATATCGTGCTTTACTGCATGACGTGATTTATGTGAGCACCCCAATTTTTAAATACACTCATAATCTCATGTACATTTCATACAATACATTAAAATGCTGTGAAAAAAAAATTAAAAAAAATAAATAAAATTCACTTGTTTTTTAGGGTTTTATTTTTTAGATTATTTAGACAAAATATTATAGATTTTTTGTATCGGCCATAACAATTATTTTTAAATAATAATTATCAGCTTGAATTGGCCAGAATTTTTATAACAGCGCATCCCTATTTTTACCTAAAGTGTGCTTCCGAACACCTCGTTTTATTTGCCAGAAAAAGATAAAAAATATTAAAAGGTAAGTGTTGATTGTGTCAAACACAGCAACAGGAATCTGCCCTACCTGCTACATTCAACAAGTGTGACACGTAGACGTCCCTCGACCAATAGTGTGTCTCGGATGGAGATGTCCAGGTCACATGACGATGCCAGCGGAGGCTGCACTTGGAAAGGAAAAAAGGGCTTGTACCTGTCAATCAAAAACAGAAAAAATCCTTAGACAATCAGCCATTGCATAAGTAATACTGCCCTTCCTTACTGTACACATATTAGGTTCATTATTGCACAACAGTAAGTCATGACTTGAATATAGAGGTCAAAAGAAAACATTTGCCAAGTCAACGGTCATTCACCCTGGCCTTACAGGAAAAACAAGCATTTCAGCTCTGTTTGTTCTGTCCTTCCACACAGAACACTTCAGGGGCTCAGAACAGAACCGTGTGTAAAGAGTAGAAGAGCAGGTTCGGTTAAATGTAGCTGCAAGGATTTTTAGGCCCTTTCAAATTATGCAAATCATCAGAAAGGTAGGCATTCAAGCTAAACTAAAGTGAAAACTATGATGTTAAATGTCAGACTACATCAAGGTGAAATTAAACCCTATGTCTTTGCTCGAGGTCTCCCTCACAGTTACGAACTCATTACCTGAGAATTTATGAATTGGCATCCAAAGTTTTTTTTAAAGCATTAGAGGCACAAATCCAACAAAACATTAACCTAGCACGATAATCTGATTATCACATAAAATGAACAAGAGGAAAAATAATAAATTGTGCCCTATTCATAGAATCCTCTCACACCACCATTGACAAAACATTCTGAATAAAAGACATTGTGATTACCCCAAAAAAAGGTTGTGAAATGAAGAGAAACGGAAAATCAACAGGGGGAAGAAACCCCATCTGGAGCCTCCTCCTCTTAAATTATCTGCTTACTCAAGTAGGAATTAAGATGTTTTTATAGTTTCCCACATATACATGAAGTTTTGTAGCATTGGCTATTTCAAGACTCTTTACTGCTAATAATAACCTGAGAGAGATTAGCTTTCCTAAAACAGGAAGTGCCTTTCCCTCTCCATAGACAAAGCACTCCACTTTGCCCTTGTGAGGTACAAAATATTACAAATAGATCAATTATGATTACAAACAATGCTGGGGAAAGTTACTTTGAAAAGTAATGCATTACAATATTGCATTAAACCCTTAAAAAGAAACTAATTGTGTTACTTAGTTACTTTTTAAGAAAAGTAATGTTACGTTACTTTTGCGTTACTTTTTCCCACCTGGGCTTGTTTGTTTTTTCAGCTTTTTATAACAAAAAAAGGTAAATGTAAATGTAAAGACCTTTTCACACCAAAATTTAAGTAAAAATGCAAATTCACGCATGTATAGTAGAGGGCACAGCTCAAACAAACCTTTCAGCTGTGCTGCCATTCTGAATAATGGAAGAGTAGGATGCAGGAGAAAAAAAAGTTTAACACTTACTCCACCAATGAAAACTAAAAACCTAAAGTAATTTTTGCTCATGGTTTAACTGAATTATCGAAGGTCAGCAGCAAGACATTGGTCAATAAAGTGAGATTAAATGCATACAAATATTTGTTTTATTTAATATTTAATTATTGGAGGTTTGCATAATATTGTGATATAGTATTTGACTGATTTTTTGGAATACTGAATCTTTTTTGTACAAGTGAGATTAGTAAATGCTCATATTTAGTCTAGAACTACAATAACCTGTTCACACACACAACGCCTCTGAACTTACTCTCGATTTTTCTCAACATGTGTACAGGAGAGCTGTTGGTCAAAATAAATGTGAAAAAGTAACATATTTTGTCGTTACATTTAAAAGTAATGCATTACTTTACTAGTTACTTAAAAAAGTAATCTGATTACTTAACTCAAGTTACTTGTAATGCATTACCCCCACACAGATTATAAATGATAATAAAGGATGTAATGACATTGTATTAAAGTCACTATGAAATCAACATTGACAATTCTTATTTTTATTTCATGGATTATTGCAGCGCTTATTATAAATTATTTATCTGTGCACATTTTTTTTTTTTTAATTCATGTGCCCTCATAACCTTAGTCTCAGCCTCAGACGTCACACCCACGGACTGTTGGCTGAACGTCTGATGCATATGGCAGACTTATCTGGAAACACTTCAGGAGTTTCGAAGTCGTCATCTGATTGGTTGAATTCTACAGGATGTCTGCAAGATGAGTGTGTTGCGTTCTTTAACGGTCCGCCTGGAAACAAATGCCGTGACACCAAACTCCCTCATGGAAGAAGAACGCCGTCATGTTTACAACTTTGACAATGCGCGCTTACCATAATCAACTAAACACTGGATTTTCAAAATTATGTGACGTTCCCGGCTCCATTGTTGCAGTAAACTTGCACAACGTTCTTTAATGATTAATATATAGATGCACGCCGGTCTGTTATTGCAGAAACATAGACTTTACATTTTCATGGCCCTAAAAATGACGCGGAACAAAACTGTGATTGGTGGCGTTACACGGAAGTCAAATGTCCTCTTGGGTGGTCCTTGACCAATGAAAGCTGCATCAGTCTGCCGTCAGTCTGAAGGTATGGCTACGCGAGACTACCATAACCTTTATTCAAAATAACTTCCCCAGCCACATCTCTTCTCAGATGATGTTTTTACTGTTACTCACATGAGATCACAGCAATAGCAAACCATAGCAATCCAAATGATCCAATCAATTCCCAATGGACAAAATCAAGTCCCGTCCCACATTTTTTCTTGTTTGAAAAGCCATTTCACTTGGATATACGTTACAATACATAAGAATTTTTCATGTCGACTTTCACAGTTATATTACAAACAGACACAAACCGCTGATATCTAAACATTGGCCCCTGGTTTCACAGACAAAGTCCTAAATGCAAAGACTAAAATGCATGTTTGAGCTGTTTTATCTAAAAGCAACTTGCACTGGCATATCTTAAAATATGTTAAATGCCATTGTTTTGTCTCAAGATGCAGTAATGTTTTTTCTAAGGCACGTTTATAAAAGCTAATTAAATGTCCTAACTGAACTAAGGCCTAATCCTAAACCCTGTCTGTGAAACTGGGCCATGAAGTTGTTGTTAGTTGTTGAAGTTGTATATAAGTTATGTCCCTGAAAAAAGGAGGTGAAAGTGAAATTAACCTCGCCTCTAAACCGCACAAATAGACAAAAGGCAATTTCATTAACTTCTCTAAATGTACATTCTGATGAGGCTTTCACAACCAAAATCCTGAGATTAAGACATGACTTAGTGGAGTCAGTCACATGGATATAATGCTTTGTAGTTAAAAGTCATGATCAAAAACACCATCCACCCTGCAAACAAAGCCGGTATACATGAATGTCTCAGCATTTAATAGATCCGATCAATAGTACCAGTGATGTCTTTCATGCTAAAAAAAGCAGCATGGACAGAGGCAGCGTTTTTGTGTTTGCACTGCTCAGTTTCTTAAAATGTTGTCTCTTTATGCCATACTTCTCATCAGTCTTCTCTCTCCTATAGCCATCTGTACTACAGGGAATACAGAGAACATTAAATTGAGTTCTGACTCGAGTGTAGCTTGGCCCATTCCAGCTTGAGAAATAACATATGAGAGGAAATTACAACATTGGATAAACGCCTGCAAGACAATGGCCGTTTCTCATTTCTAAGAACAAAAATAATGGACTTACATTCTTGTGGAGACCAGTCTTGTCAGGCTACCTTGAAAGAACAAACTTTGAAGGACACAGAACGCATCTTTGTGAGAATTAAGATGTGCTGTGATCTTGTTAGATCGTTAGATTTACTAAACAGGGCAAATTAGCGTGAGAGCGCAATACCAAAAGAGTGCAGATGGGAATGAAAAGTTCTGTGTGTGATCTACTGTTGACATGCAAATTTAAGAACAGACGCAGCCGGATCATTTCCATAATGACCAACGCAATCTACCAAGAGCAGCACAAATTAGCGTCTGGTTTAAGACATGCTTTTTTGGGAGGGCAGTAAATGGCACAACTACCAGTAAATGAAATAGCGCAAACCTCAGTAAATCACCTTGCATTTAAATATTCTCCTCCCATAAATGTTGCGTCTGAAAGGGAAATACCTATAAATGCATATGCAATAAGGTCAGCCACAAAAATATTTGTGTCCATGTCTTTTCAGCGCACTTCTTTCACTGCGTGTCTAGTAAATTCTGACTTTGTTTTTTTTAAATGGCAAAAGAGGGTTTGCGCTGGAGCAAGCTGTTAGTAAATCTGGCCCTATAAGTAGCGTACAATGCACAATAAATACAACATCACTAACAAATGTTATAACCTATTAAAACATTTATTACATTATTTCGTTTTAATTGACCACGTGTATTTGTGAAAATTAGTATGCATGTTTAATGTTACTTATTTTGTCGATGTTAAGATTCTTTTTTAATATGCCAATAAAAAAAATACTGCAGGCTTTCTTCAGGTCTTTATCACTATTAAAATTAGGCAAAATGAAACGACAAATGTTTATTTTTAGGCGCCATCACATATTTGCGAGCTCGCAGTGGGAATACCCCGGGATAAACTGCACGATTTTAGCAATCCTATAAGATCATTACAAATCACAATGTGTGACATGGATCTATTAAACTTGGGCAAAGTTGATGACTTGAATAGAGAAGTCAAAATATGCATGTAGACTGTACAATGATTACACCTAATGACTTGTAGGCTACGATGCACGTTTCTATGAAGAATATAACATCATCAGCATGCGCTAGTGGTAAACAAAAAGACCATGATGAATCACTTTGGTAGATGTAGTTTTTATGTGTGCTGCAAAAAAAGAGGAAGCGGCGAAAGAGGAAGGGAAAAGAGATTGAGGTAAGCAGTTTTAAGTTTTAGCACCATGCTGCGAAGATTTCATGTCGCATTTTTATTGGCTGGTCAGTAGACGTAGGCCGTGGGAGCAAACTCACTGTGCGATGATCATGTTGAATTTCTGACACTGTCAGAAAATTATCGTAGGCCATATTTGGTCGCAAGACTGTACACCATTGGACCAACGATTAGGAGCCACAATCATAGAAATCGCCACGATTGTTTCACAATGGCAATCTTTCATCTGGGACAGCCGAAAATTGTGCACTGTGTCCTGAGCTTTAGGCGAGAATGAGAAGTTTAAAGCTTGCAAGCTTCCGTACGTCGACCACCTGCAGGGTCTTCTTTCTAATGGTTTGATTCTCTCAAGTCTGCATTCGATGCATTCTCCATATCAATAACGCATCCAGGTACTTTTATGCGTCCTCTGTACTTGCGTTCTTGAGCGTTGGAATCTAACTTCGAGGGTTGATGACACAAGATCACTTAAAAATGCATTTTGAGAAACGGCCAATGAGAGATTGCTAAGGAAGGGGATTTTAAGAATGTCTTCATCTAAATCAAAGCCTGAGATTAGTACCCAAACGATTTCCCTGTTAAACCACCTAAAACAACCTAAATGGCAATTCTGTGACAAACATTGTTGCTTTAAAGATTTACATCCGTAATTTAAACCATTTTATTTTGCTAAAATACATTTTAAATTAAAGTACTAAAATTACTAAAAGTAAACTAAAAATAAATGAACGCTAAATAAACATACTTAAAAAAAACTAATGAAAAATTACAAAACCACATACCAAAATTGCTAAATTATTTTATTTTTAAAAAAATTTAAATTAAAGCTTATTCAAATTATTAATAAATACTACAATATATGAATAATATAAAACTGGTGTAAACGGGGGTCCAAAATGTTATGTGATTAAAATACCTCATGATGCAAAACTCTAAGAACAACATCCTGGTATGCTAGCACTCTCATAGCGCCCCTTGCTCCCTCTCCATTTCCCAGCTGCTTAATTGCAGGACATGACTTCAGTTTGTTTCAGAGCACACACAGGGCACTAAGCACAGCCCTATCACTTACCACCAACACCGTTACAGGAATATAGCCAGCCTGCAGCATTAAAAATACAACACTCACTCACCTCACACACACACAGAAACAAACATGCAATACCTCAAGTCTGGACCTTGCCGTTTAAGTCAACTGTAAGCAATTACACATTCACTATTACCAACAGTAATTAACTGAAACAACATTCGATTACTGCTCTAGTTCAATTAGGTAAAGAATGACAGGTTTACTTAACTTACACTAGCACACTGCTAGACTAGCAGTCTTTCTATTATGTCTATTATTTCTATTTCTGTTATGAGATATTTGCCAACCAATGATGTTTTGGCAAAATGACTTCTTGACACAGCATATTAAGTTTTACTGTATTTACATTTACTTTTATATTCAGTTTTCATTTTAGTTTTAGTACCGTGTATGTGTGTAAGTAAGTAAGTAAGTAAGTAAGTAAGTAAGTAAGTAAGTAAGTAAGTAAGTAAGTAAGTAAGTAAGTAAGTAAATAAATGTATATATATTTATTTATTTTATATCATTTTTGTACTTCAAACTTGTATGAAAAAGGAGCGCACATGAAGCTTGCTGCTAAGGATGCACCGAAATGAAAATTCTGGATTTATTTCTTATTTTAAAATTAGCTTATTATTGTATAGTTTTATTAATATTAGACTTTTAAATTAAATAAAATCATTTTAATGAATTTAAATATAAATACAAGCCCATATATACAGATAACAGCATTGATGGTGAAGCTTAGCAATTAATCAGCAAAACACATGCGTGAACTACGATAAATGTAACCTATAGCGGAGTGTCACACCGTGTAGTGATAACGGCTTGAGTGATAGTGAAAACGGAGCACTGAACACTGAACACTGAGGGGTGGGTGGGGCGGCATATATTTTCGGGTGTTTTTCTCTTTCGGCCAAAAACCAAAAATGCCATTTTCGGTTGATAATTTGGTGCATCCCTATTTGCCGCATCACACCGACAAAGGTAATGATTCATGTGTTGGGGGGAAAAAACAGAAAAGAGACTGTCTAAACATTTGAATAATTTATTAATAAACTAGTGCTTTCTGAGTCAATGTTGGCTGCAAAGATAAAGCTGACAACTCTGACTCTCATCTCTGCAATAAAGTTGATAGCCTAAAGAGTTAAACATATATCTGTACTAATTTAGCCCCACACTCCGCATGAATACTTGTTGGCAGGGTTTCCAACACATAGACTAATTTGAGGCAGTGCATCACAGAATCAAAACCGGCCGCCACATATTGCATTTTGTTATTAATTTATTTTTTTTACGTTATTTAAAACACGCAGCATATTCGTTCAGCTGCATTTCCTTTCCCTGCTCTCCTTCCGTCTCTCTGTCACTCACGAGTCTCTCTCACATACACAAACAAGGTGCATTCCATTCGACCGTAAATCCAGGGTTGCCAACTCTGAAGCGTTTGGCGTGAGATACGCGCTTTCAGGCTCTGTCTCACGCTCTCACTCTGCCCAAGTAAATCTCACACCAAATTGCCAAGCCTGCTTTTGACATGAAACAAAGTCTAAGCTTTTAAGTTTTAAAAAAAAGTTTTAATACGAAATTCAAACAATAAATAGCGTTTTGGCGCACTTAATGTGGCATAACAGTTAAAGCCAGAGCCGTTGAAAAACAGAGTTGCGACATGCTCTCATCTCCCAGCGGCACACACGGTCACGTGGTATGAACTTTCACTGTTGTTAGTTGCACTCAAATCATCCATGTTCATATTACTTAAACTCATGTAACTTTACTGAGTTGTAGGGCTGCACGATATGAGGAAATGCTGCGATGTGCGATAACATTGTTTAATATTGCGATGACGATATGACTTGCGATAAATATTCAAATGTGAATGTTAGCTATACTGTTCCCCTGTCTTAGTGCTTTAATAAGTCGTGTTCAGTGTTGGGCAGTAACGGAATACACGTACCGGCATTACGTATTCAGAATACATATTATGAGTACCTGTATTCCGTTACAGTTATAATTTAAATAGTTGATATTTAGAATACAGTACATTGTTGAAATCAATGGATAACATTAACCACACTTCTCTGTTTCATGAGTTTATTTACTCTCTAAATAAATTAAGGCAACTCAATGCATTTCTCAGAACGCCCCAATATGAAAACAAAAAAATGCACAGTTTGCGTGATCAGTCACAATGGAGTCGGAAGAGGAGCAGCGGGAGCTGGAGGTAGAGATGGAGCCAGAACAACAGAGCCAGGGCAAGAAATCGTTTCTATCTTGGAAATTCAAACAGCATTTCATATTAAAGAAAGAGAAGGGAGAACGGAATATAACACGGCAGTGCAACTGTGCAGTGGTGCGGTGGTTGGGGTGGCGGCAATACACGCACGCACGCCTATATTTTTTTTTTATATAGCCTATATTATATATATAAATTTGTTATATATTCGTTAAATATATTATTTGTTTATATTTTTTATTTTCAAAATGTAGGCTATTTAATTGAGATTGACGTGTATATATATGCTACCTCAATTAAATAGCCTACATTTTGAAAAAAAAAAATATATATATATAGGCCAATATATAAGGCTCAAACATGCGTGTTTATTTTAATAGGCCTACTTCCGTCAGTGAAACAACAAACTTCAGTCTGTAAAACATTTAAATAAATATCTGTAAATAATCGAAATATAAATAGTATAAGTTAAATATTAGTTAAAGAAAAAATTTGCTTATATTTCCCCATAGACGTGCGTCATATGCCTCTTTGCGCTGAAAGGGAAGACACGAGCAGGAAAGCATCATTTTTCTAAGATCTTAATGTTTTCTCCTGATGTTCCAAAACTGATCGGCTACTTGTAGTAAAATGTGAAGAACGAAATGATCTTCCGCAGGGTCAAGAACTGAGGCTTTGTTTGATTATGCGCTGTGAGAGAAAGCGAAACTAAAAATCTCTGGCGTGTATGAAACACGCTATACACATAAACTTGACCAAGTCTCATAGGAAGCACAAACTGTGCTAAATAAAGTTTAATGTAAAATGTATCTGTCCTACTCCGTTTTCTACTTTACCACAGTAAATGATGCGAATATAGCCTTGGCTACTCCTAAATTAATCAAACAAGGAAGACACGTTTAATCCCCTGTGAGAGACGTAAATGAGGATTTGGGGAAACAAATAAGAGATTCCATGTCCAGTAGAATAAAATGGAGTAAGCCTAAACCTATAGTTAAATTCGAGGAAAATCGTGTGACCAGATAGCAAAAAGCAAGCAATCTTAAATTTGTCTCACCACACAAAGTTTCCTCTCTCGTTTGGCATGAATCCTTATGTTTCCATGGCTGCGATGTAACATTTAATTGCAAACCTATTATTTATTTTGTAAATTAAGCTTTGTGCTTCACTCGTGTCATTAATATTAACGTAAAACAGCATTCACAAACAAAAAAAGGTGTTTTGGCCGACCACCGCCGGTGCTCCCTGCTTAGTTGACGTGCAACTTTACATTCTCCTATGTGCTGATTTACTAGTCCAAGCGCCGTTGGCCCCGTTGACGGCAGCTAAATATTTTATAATATATGTTTAGTAAGCAGGATTTGATGGCCGCATTCCTAGACTTATAAAATGCAATTCAATGTTGAAGTAATCCAAGTATTCAGAATACGTTACTCAGATTGGCGCATGTAATAAACTGTTTTCCCTTATTCATCGTGTCAGGCTGTCGGTTGCGATGTGTTCATCGCGCGAGTTCATATCGCGATGACGATGAAAATTCGATGTATCGTTCAGCCCTACTGAGTTGTTTCTTCTAAAAATGAGTATTGTCAGCTTTACTTAATAAGTGTTTGTTCGGTCAACTTAACATTGCTGAGTGAAACGAACAAACTGGACAGTGGATCTGTAGTTCCCAGCATGCTTTGCAAGGGACTGCATTAGGAGAGAAAATTTAGGGATTAAAGAGTTATTTTATCTTTTTCAGTAAAAGGAAAGATGTTGTTTGTTTATGTCAGTGTTATGTGCAGTTATGTTGGACATTTAGAGGAGTTTCTGTAATTTTGTAGTTACCATTATGCAGAAGAGTGGTGCCTGTGCTTAGGCTGTGTATTACACTCATACAATCATTTATTGGATGGACTTCCTGTTCTCAATTAAGTTATTTTTGAATTGTGTCTCTAAAAATATGCTTTTTGTTATATTTAATAGTTTTCCTCTTACACTTGTAGAGCAAGTAGATCATTTAATAAGGTAAATTAAATCAATAAATGTGTTCACCTAACAAACTTTTATACATTTAACATAACATTATTAAGTAAACTGCACGTATACATATTATGTAACAGTGTCAGTGACAAATTCAAATGGTTCGTATTTACTTAAAGAAATGTTGTCAGCTTTACTTGACTTTCTTTTGTTCATATAACTAAATTGTTATTTGTAAAAATGACTCAATACAGTTGTGTGGAACCACTTGATGCTGCTTTTTAAAGTAAATTCAACAAATATTTTTTGACTGTGGAGCTCTCAATAGTTCCAAACAAACCAGCGCTGTCAGTACATTTGAATGGCTTAAGAGGATAACAGCTTCACTATACAGGTATTGCAGAATTGATTATTACTTTAACCAACATTTTATCATGGAGAGTGATGGAGATGTAACATTGTTAACATTAATGTTTTTCTTGTATTCAGCCCTCAGGTATTCCTTACTAATTGGTCACACTCATACTCATTGGTGGTCAAATGTGACCATACACCTTGATTATTTTTCAATTAAATAAATGTTCTATATTTTAGTATAATAATAATTATTGAATATTTTGAGATATGTTGGTACTAAGTACTATTTGTGCAATAATTATGGTCCATTAATGACCCCTTAAAATATTTTTCTTCTAATATTTTTCTTATTTATATTAGAATTAGTGTAGTAATTAAGGTTAAAAATAGAGAATTCCAATGCAAAGAGGCAAATTAGAGTAATTTTGTGGCTGGAAAAATAATAAAGTTTAATTTGTAATGCTATTACCACTAGGTGCCTGTATGGCTCTTTAATAAATATACATGTAGGCCTATCTAGTCTAGTTGCTCAAAAAAGTATTGCAGTTCATTTCTGCTTACTTATTTTTAGGTTTTGCATTTTAATACATATTTAGATATGATCAAACACTAGATTTCTTTAAATGTGACATTTTAAAACGTCAATAACTTGCATCCTAATATTTTTAATGATACTTATATAAAGCACACACAAGTGAATATTAATGAATGTGAGCAAATATAATTTAACCCAAGAAAAGTTTAAAATAGTGCTAAAAAGGCAAACTTATTTTTCCTTATATGTACAGTAGGCTATATACATATTAATTGAACGGACAAATTCACACAAAAATATGTCAACATGCCCGTCTTGGTGAGTAATCCTAGCGAACAGTAGGTTATGTCTTAAGTAAAACATAAACAGTCGAAAAAGACGTGCGTTCATGTGTAGGCTAACAGTATACAGTATTGATGTGCATTATTTCTTAGAGGGAAATAAGCCTTTTCCTGCTGTCTGTTTTTTATGTAAATCAACAAATGACAAAGAAATCACTCACTGCTCTTGACTGAAAAGCTTTTGTAACTTCAATAATGATTAATCGTTATTTAATGTACACTCACCTAAAGGA
The DNA here is from genome assembly GCF_949357685.1 of Gobio gobio. NCBI lineage: Eukaryota > Metazoa > Chordata > Actinopteri > Cypriniformes > Gobionidae > Gobio > Gobio gobio. The sequence goes on along the minus strand of NC_137106.1, from coordinate 25,778,102 downwards.
TTATTAGGAACACCATACTAATACTGTGTTTGACCCCCTTTCGCCTTCAGAACTGCCTTAATTCTACGTGGCATTGATTCAACAAGGTGCTGAAAGCATTCTTTAGAAATGTTGGCCCATATTGATAGGATAGCATCTTGCAGTTGATGGAGATTTGTGGGATGCACATCCAGGGCACGAAGCTCCCGTTCCACCACATCCCAAAGATGCTCTATTGGGTTGAGATCTGGTGACTGTGGGGGCCATTTTAGTACAGTGAACTCATTGTCATGTTCAAGAAACCAATTTGAAATGATTCGAGCTTTGTGACATGGTGCATTATCCTGCTGGAAGTAGCCATCAGAGGATGGGTACATGGTAGTCATAAAGGGATGGACACGGTCAGAAACAATGCTCAGGTAGGCCGTGGCATTTAAACGATGCCCAATTGGCACTAAGGGGCAATAAAGTGTGCCAAGAAAACATCCCCCACACCATTACACCACCACCACCAGCCTGCACAGTGGTAACAAGGCATGATGCGCCAAATTCTGACTCTACCAACTGTCCAATTTTGGTGAGCTCGTGCAAATTGTAGCCTCTTTTTCCTATTTGTAGTGGAGATGAGTGGTACCCGGTGGGGTCTTCTGCTGTTGTAGCCCATCCACCTCAAGGTTGTGCGTGTTGTGGCTTCACAAATGCTTTGCTGCATACCTCGGTTGTAACGAGTGGTTATTTCAGTCAAAGTTGCTCTTCTATCAGCTTGAATCAGTCGGCACATTCTCCTCTGACCTCTAGCATCAACAAGGCATTTTCGCCCACAGGACTGCCGCATACTGGATGCTTTCCCTTTTCACACCCTTCTTTGTAAACCCTAGAAATGGTTGTGCGTGAAAATCCCAGTAACTGAGCAGATTGTGAAATACTCAGACCGGCCCCGTCTGGCACCAACAACCATGCCACGCTCAAAATTGCTTAAATCACCTTTCTTTCCCATTCTGACATTCAGTTTGGAGTTCAGGAGATTGTCTTGACCAGGACCACACCCCTAAATGCATTGAAGAAACTGCCATGTGATAGGTTGATTAGATAATTGCATTAATTTGAACTTGAACAGGTGTTCCTAATAATCCTTTAGGTGAGTGTATACAGTGAAGATTATAATATGCAATGTCATTTTATATTTGATTACTTTATTCCATTTCTGTACCTGAAATACCTGAAAAGCACTGTTTATTTTATATGCATCTTTGCTTTATTGTATGTATTTGTGTTGTTGCTTGTAGATTGATTATTTGCTATTATTTTGTTTATTTTTATTTGACAAATGTCCTAATTACCCTGAACATATGGTGAGTTCAAGTCATGTTGTAAAGATCGTATTTACAAGTTGAATGCACATGAACGCCACCATAAAGTCGTAAATACCAGTGGGAAGCTAGGTGGGAATTTTTACATGTTGGGAACGTGTCAGTGAGAAACATGGCGGAACACCACAATACTTAAAGGTATTTAGCAGTGATATTGTCAGGCTTTTCTATTTACAGTGATAGCATATGATAACATTAAAATATAACAATATAATATGTAACGATAACGTTTACAGTGGCTTCATAGATTAATTAAAAACATAAAAAAACAAAACACACCTGATGTACATTCCTTGGTCTTCATTTTCTGAAAGTAGATTTTAAGAACCTTGCTGTATTTTTGTGCAATTAATTAAGAGAAAGTATCATCTTACTCAGACGAAAGTGTCATCTTACCATAGGAACAACAGTGGGGAGGCCGTTATTAATGTGTCATCTTAGCCTACTATGTACTTTTCACTACAGCATACAGGCAATAAACTAAAATGAAGAGCACTTAACCTGTATGGCAAAATGCTTCGCTGTTTAAAGTACGTTCAAGGGCTTCCAGCAGCAGTACAAGAATACTTGCAGTAATCACCTCTGAGGGAAAAAGCCAGCAAACGACTATTGACCGTGAAGGCCTTGTCCTGCTTATCACCATCCATCTTCCTCTGCACTCCTGGGGTGTTAAGTGTAAGCAGTTTAAAAAACGTTTTCTCATTTTAACACAATCAACAGATTTCAGATTTCTGCTATATCTGCAAAATCTTTCACAAACCACAGGAAATTCATTGGTTTGCAATGAGACTAGAAACTCACACGCACATATGAAACAGGCGCACACAAATACTCACACGCACACCTTAAACTATTCAAACTATTCGATTCATTCAAGCATATCAGACTGTCTTCACTCATTAAACATAATTCACATTATGTATAATTATAATGCAGAAACAGATCATTCATTTTCCATTCATTTTTGGATATAACATTAAAGTAAGTGTCAGCAAATTAGGTTTTATAGTGCACATACATATTTTAATCAGCGTCAAACAGTCATCAGAATAAAATGTATAACAGTTATACGGTGAGAGATGTGTGCAATAAAAGTTTATGTAAGCCACACAAACACGCCTGCTGTGTCTTTTACTGAGAATGTGCTGTTGACCGGATTAAAACCCACTCATATCACCAGCACCTCTCTAAATACTTCATATTCACCACAGCCAGGTCACACAGGACAAACCAAATCAGCTTTGCTTTTAAATGCAGCAGGAAGAAATCATGACTTTGCCAATCGGGTGAGAGAGAGTGCCAGGAGCTTATTGTGTGTTCTGCAAACTGACGGCAATAAAAATTGTGCCCGTTTCACACATTGCACATGTAAATATGTAAGCACTGCAGCAAAAGAGATGAGTATTTTGTTTGATATAATTTTTATCAAGAGTGGGCAATTGAGAACCATTACAAACTTCGTCATAAAATCTCATTTACATTATGAATGCACAATATCTGTACCATACTATTGACCAGTCAGTATTAATGTTTTTAATCTATTTTTGCCTTTAGATTACCTTCACATATTTAGTTACTTTTTTATAAACATTAATAAATGTAATAACTACCAAATAATAATTTCAAAATGAATATTTAGTCTCATATTTTCAATTATAATGCGGTGATGCCTAAATTCACTTTCAGCATTTAAAATGACTGATTTAGGTAGAAAAGGTAGGGGAAAAAACAGTATAGAGTTTAAATATAGGCCATTTTCTGATTATCAGTCATTAATATGAAAATAATGATCAGGTTATCTGCATAACCCAGAGGTTTTAAATTGTGCAACCCTGTTTTATGAAGAACAGATCATTTTCATCCTCTAGCAACAGAAAAGAAAACAGCAGCTGCTCACATTAAGAAGACTGTAAATTGTGCTTAGCAATGTTTGTGCTTTACCAGGGGATTGTGATGTAATCAAATAAGTGATTATAAAAATTCGAATTTTTTGTGGCCTCTGATGTTCTATTCATAAAGAGTGAGTGAGTGAGTGAGTGAGTGAGTGAGTGAGTGAGTGAGTGTGAGTGAGTGAGTGAGTGAGTGAGTGAGTGAGTGAGTGAGATGAGAGAGAGAGAGAGAGAGAGAGAGAGAGAGAGAGAGAGAGAGAGAGAGAGAGAGAGAGAGAGAGAGAGAGAGAGAGAGAGAGAGAGAGAGAGAGGAGAGAGAGAGAGAGAGAGAGAGAGAGAGAGAGAGAGAGAGAGAGAGAGAGAGAGAGAGAGAGAGAGAGAGAGGAGAGAGAGAGAGAGAGAGAGAGAGGAGAGAGAGAGAGAGAGAGAGAGAGAGAGAGAGAGAGAGAGAGAGAGAGAGAGAGAGAGAGAGAGAGAGAGAGAGAGAGATATGCTCACTTATTGACAACTTCCTCTGCAGAGTTTATCCTCACGATGGAGATGGTGTAAATCTGGCCGTGGAGAACATACATTTGATTATTTGGCAACTTTATCTAATATCAAATCCTCTAAGAAAATCCATAAAACCAAACAAGAGAATGAAAAATTGTTTGATTTAGACTGTAAAACAATGAGGAAAAATGTAAGATATAAAATAAAACATCAAATAAAAAACACAGACAACGAAGTGGATGCAGATTTGCGCAATCAATTATTGTGAGGAACTTAAACAGTAAAAAAATACACTCAGAAAGCAGAGAGAACAGTACATGCAAAATGAACTAAAAACCATTGAATTATCTGTACAATCTACAAAATTCTGGGACATTTGGAATTCTCTGAATAAAAAACAACATGAACAAACAGCCATACAAAATGGGGACACCTGGAAAAATCACTTTGAACAACTTTATAGCGAAATAAAAATGAACCCAGAACAAACCCAAATTTATGAAAAAATTATCAATATGGAACAGACAATTGGTAAATACCCATTAGACTACCCTATCACAGAAAAATGAATTTATTGATAAAATCCAAGCCCTAAAAATAAAAAGATAAAGTGGACTGGATGGCATCCTCAATGAAATGCATCACAGAGCACAAATTCAGATTGGCCTTACTAAAACTGTTCAACTTGGTTCTGAGTGTTGGTCATTTCCCTGACACCTGGAATAAAGGACGCATAATGCCCATATTCAAGAGTGGAGACAAATCAGACCCAAACAATTATAGAGGCATCTGTGTGAGCAGTAACCTGGGGAAGATGTTCTGCAGCATCATCAACACAAGACTTGTTCAATTCCATAAAGAGTACAATGTCTGAACTAAAGTCAGATAGGATTCTTAGCAATTTACAAAACATCAGACCAAATCCACATTGAGAAACGAGCCATCAAATTTTGGAAACATCTAGAAACGAGTGACCCCAACCCAACTCTTACCATTTTAAAGCTGACAACTGAAAACAAACTAACACAATTAACAACAGCCAGCATTAGGACACTGACACCCTCATCCACACAATTCGGCCCAACCAAATGATTAAAGCACAAAAAGAAAATTACCTTATTGTAATGAAACAACACAAAAACAAAGCAAATTACAATGTTATTTGGCCCTAAACAGAGATTGCACGACAGCAGAATACCCGAGCACAATCAGAGATCACAAACTGAGGAAAAACATGACAGGTACAGACTGAGTGACAGTGACCATAGCCTGGCTATAGAGAAGGCCAGATACAGACAGACCTGGCTGCCCAGAGAGAGCAGGTTATGCGCCTGTACTGTAGCCAAGGAGAAATAGAAACAGAGCTGCACTTCCTAACCAACTGCTAAACTTATAATGACACTTAGAAAATACTTCTTACCCAAATTTGAAAACATTTGTCCCACCTTCAAAATGTTGAAGAATGATGCAAATTGCACAAGTCCAATATTTACTTGGTGAAAAGAGAGACTGCATTTCACTAGCAGCAAAATACATCAATTCCTGCCACAGAAAGAGGAAAGAGTCGACCAAACAGTGATGCACCCATTTACTCACATACGCACGCACGCAAACTCTTATACACACACATATGCAAACACACACCACTTAAAGGTCCCATGGCATGAAATTTTCATTTTATGAGGTTTTTCAACATTAATATGAGTTCCCCTAGCCTGAATATTGTCCCCAAGTGGCTAGAAATTTTGATCGGTGTAAACCGAGTTGTGGCTGTCTTTCTCTGCCTTTGAGAAAATTACAGCCCAGACGAGCTGATCTGGAAATGTCCTGTTATGAAGTCATAACAGGAACGGCTACCTCCCTTTCCTCCGGCCAGAGAATCTGGTACGCCCATGCAAGCGCTATATTTGTCCTCGAGAGATCATGGCTTGTGAACGAGTGAATGCTGGCAGTTTCTCAGTGTTTGGATGTACAAATGAAAATAGAAGTCTTTTTTCAGTTCCTTCTGATCTGGGATCAGTGATTTCTGATGTGTAGCTAATTATTTATTATTCGTGCACACCCTGTGGCTTCTCTCCCTACCGACAGAACGGTGTTTTCGTGTTTTCTATCTTGTGAGTCCATGTTTTTGTACGTCCTCGTCGCGTCTATCTGTTCTAAAATGTGCATACACAGTCGTGACTTTCTGCTCAACATCGGCAGAGTCACATCTCTTTAGAGATAAACCTCACGCACGCCGAAGCTCGGGCTGCACTGACCGGTCGGCCTTCAACATCACCGACCCCCACTACTGCATCTGGCCCACAGCAGAGGCACCAAACGCGGCGCGAGATTAAGCAGAAGGGGGGTAAGCGTGAGCATATCCGGGCTAACCAGCCTAGCCCCACAATAAACTGGACTACATTTGATTACTGCCCTGTTGTGTCTTTGTTTGCGCTGTGTACGCCCTGCGCGTCACTGACACTTTTCATATGATAGGAAAAGATCTAAAAATAATGCTATAATCAACACTTACTCGTAACTCGTTCATCTCGACAGCTGTAATGGTACATTACATGTGTTACAAAGTTGGTAGAATAATGATGAAGACGGACTAGGCGTGAATGGGACTCGTGTTTATTCAGAACTCTCAGATACAAACAAAATTTGCGCTGACAGCGCTCTCATAACTCAGTAGTTACTATAAATAACTGTTAGCAATCGCTCCGTCTCTGGTACATTAGTGATGTCCGGTTCGCGAACGAATCATTCTTTTGAACTGGTTCTTTTTAGTGAACCGAATCAGTTCACCAAATCGGACTGAATAGTTCTAAACGATTCGCGTCTCCAGTCAGCGCTGATCATCAGTATAGAAAAAATGCCTTTTATTTCTAAATTACGACATTTTATGATGTAAAAATCATACTAACAATATAAGTACACCTCAGGAAACATTATAAAATAGAAAAATGCCATGCCATGGGACCTTTAAAATACATATGCTTTTTTTCCCCACCCCCTGTTTTTCAACACTTGTTAAATACTTCTACTTTGTTCATTTATATTTTATTTCTTAAAATTATTTATATTTTCATGCTCATATAAATGCTTTGGCATAGCAATGTACAATTTGTCATGCCAATAAAGCTCTTTTGAATTGAATTGAATTGAATTGAATTGAGATAGGAGGAAGATAAAGGGATTTCATTACAGCTGAACTTTGGCCTGACTGTATTTGCCAATGTAAACTGAAGCTCTTTGCCTCCAAGTTTACACTCTGAGATATGAGGTCTAATCACTCAGTGGTCAGACGAAACATGGATAAAATGATCGAAGAGGTGCTTTATGACGTCATGGTGCCTGCCATCTGGCTTGGGACAGGTTACTGTTATTTTAAATTGACTGTGCTGAGGCTTACTTGAAGTCTACAGAGAGAAAAATGAGAGAGATAGTGAGAGGGGGGTGTAAAATAAGTATGTGTACAAACGGAAGCACAACAGATGTTTTTTGAAGAGCACTTATATAAGTGGACTTTAGAGACATGGAGAGAGGGAAAGAAGAGAGAACGAGGTATAAGTATCCATTAGGGGTGTAACAATATATCGCAATAAACCAAAAAAATATGAATCTTGGACAGTGACAATCTGTATTGTGATGTGTATAGTTCACCCAAAATGAAAAATACTGTGGGAGAAGAAAGAGTTTTAGTACTACAACATATATATATATATATATATATATATATATATATATATATATATATATATATATATATAATGTTGAATAAAATGTATAATGATGCAATGGGGGAATATTTGTGGATCCTGATAAATGCGAAATGTCTACAGTGTCTAAAAAGTGGCCTACATTATTTGAAATATATCTAGTAGTCAGTGACAGAGTGCAAGCATATTCGACCAAAGTAATTCTGTATTTTCAGCTTCAGAATCATTAATATTTTTATTTTGATGTCAGCATTGTCCTGTGTGTTATGTTACCAGCACCAATTTCAGGCCTATTCATTTCTATCCCCAATGTAATACCAAATTTAGTATTTTAAAATCAACAGTAAATTTTTTGTTAACCGTTTACCATATGTCTTCGAAAATTGCAATAATATTGTATCGTGAGTCCAGTATCTTGAAATATAGCCCTACCAAATCGTGACATGAGGGTATCCTTACATTCCTAGTATCCCGCAATGCACATTGCAAACATTCAATGACAAATTTAGAACTGAGTCATGGAGAGATTGTTACTCTTGGATGGCAAAATAAAGATGAGATAGGATATAATTGCAGCAAAATAGTATTTATTAAAGGTCCCATGACATGAAAATTTCACTTTATGAGGTTTTTTAACATTAATATGAGAACGCTCTCTTTATAATGGCTGAAGCGGTCAATCACGTCGCAAGTATATATGCACCACTGCCCAAACTGTCGTTATAATGAATGACGCTGTTATGCTGCACAAAGCTCTTACTGTATTCCTGTCGATGTCGTGTTTGCTGGTAGTTGTGGTGAAAGCATTTTGTGAGAGAAAACGCGCAGCATTGATGAGATCACGGCATTCACACGATCAACAGACTGTGTCTGTCTACGTTACTCAATGCTCATCACTGCAGCGTTTCATGTGATGGGAAAAGATCTAAAAACAATGCTATAATCAACACTTACACGATTCGTTAATCTTGACAGATGTAATAGTAAAAAAAATTTTTTAGTAAAAGTATTCGAGAGGGGTTCCACATGTAATACGCATTTCAAATGCAATGTCAGCCAATCACAACAGTGGACGTTTATACTGAAGTCTCAGAGCAGACACGTCCCTTCAAACAGAGCATTCAACCCAGAGGGCTAAAATCAGGATAGAAAAATGCATTTTATTTCTAAACTATGACATTTTATGATGTAAAATTCATACTAACAATAATTCATACTAACAATATAAGTATACCTCAGAAAACATTATAAAAAAAATTTTTTTTTTAAATCGACGTCATGGGACCTTTAACAGAGAACTAAGAGAAACGAAACAACCACTACACACGACAGAGAACGGACAACACAACAAAGGAAACTGATAATACACTTACACAGGGGTATGCCTAAATGAGGGAACTAAATGAGCAACAGGTGAACTTAATTAGGCTAAATGCTAAAATACACTAGTGCTGTGTTCGAAATCACCCCCTATACCCTCATTCACTATTCCCTACATTACTCCACTAATATAGCCCACTTGAAGTAGTGAATGAAAACGAGTGATTGAATTCGGACACTGGGAGCGCTGGAAAGGCTGCCACTTTTGCATAGTTTTCAATAATCAGTTTAATAATCAGTTGAAACATAGCAAACTGCAGCTCCAGTAAATTAAAAGATTTATCTTAAACTCTCGTGTAAACTAGCATGTATAAAACACAATTATACAATTCTATAATCAATAAAAAAGGAATTTCTATCTGTATATACGCTGTAGCCACATTGGAAAAGCGGTTTGGAAAAACTACGGGCACCATCTTGTGGTCAGACGCGGGAATTCATACGACACGCGACTCTCACAGTGCATTATGGGTATTCTCTAGCTTTTGAGCATACATCAGTTTTACACTCATTATTGCAGTGAATTGTGGGATTGAATGAGTGCACTCGATAATGTCCACTATCATTTCGGACACCACTACGAATGTGCCTTATGAAAAATAGATATTCATTTATAGATTACATTTAGTTTTTTTTATTATATTATTACTGTTTTCTAAGTTTAACTTCCACTGAGTGTTAGAAGGTAACCCAAAGGTAAAAATAGGGGAGATTAGATTGCAAAATTAAAATCTCTAATACTGACCAATAGCCAAAATACTGATATATTGTGAATCCCTAATCAGGAAAGGAAGATATCTAAATGGAAATAAGCAAGGCTGATAAATGCAATACATTTTAAAATATAATATCTAATATTGGCCAATTACCAATATTGTACATCCCCATTTGAAATAGGCTATACCACATTATAAGTTCTGATCATTTCACAGACAAAACCAAGCAGAATGTACAGCTTTTCTCATAGATATCATGCAACATGCTATACTGGCCTGGGTGCCTCAAACACATTCTGTCAAACATTTGACATCAAAATGTTGTTGTTCTTGTTGTATTGAAGTGTATAGCAATAGGCGGAATTTTAAAGATGCAGCATTCAATAATTAAAACAATAATTCAGTAATAAAAAAAATAAAAAAATGTTTAAATTTTGTTTGTAAATACATAAACTCTATAAAAGATTCTTGAATGTTACTTGTGATAAAAACTGTAAAAGTGTTTCTGGGTTATCGCACAAAATAAGTCCTTCAAGGTTTGTTCTGATAAAAAATTTTGTCTCATCATGACAATAAAAATTGGGCAGACCAAAAATATATATTTTACATCCAAGGGAGTGCTACAATATCCAAAATTGTTCTGCCCTTCATTAAACACCCATGAGTCACAAAAACTATTTGTCCTGGAAATAAAGCCAGCCAATCAGATCTGGAAATGGCAAACACAAAATCTCACTTTGAACATAGGTTACTAGTTAATCATGGGACATCAATTCCTGTTTGTGCTGATTCTGAATGTGCTCCACACGAAGAAGCTGTAAGTTGACAGTTTCAAAAGAATGCAGTTGACAGTTTCTCTGGCAAAGGGAATTTAAAAAGCCAAACTCCATCAGTGCCACACAGATGGATGCATGGATTGAACGCCGTGTCTTTTTCTAATGAGAATGTGTTTCTTTAGTGCCTCTGAGGAACTGGACCGTTAAATCAGCAGTCAGGAAAATTTGTCCCGAGCCTCGCTCAAGGGCATGCAGCTGATAGGGGTCTATCAGTAACTCTTTTGTACAGATTACCCCCAATTGGCCCAAACATACCAAGATAGAGTCAGTCACTCAATCTTTGAGAACAGAAGGTGTCATTAAACACCTATCAATAACAGCTGGCCACGCAAACACACCAGACATGACATCAACTGAGGTAACCGGAGAATAGTCCGGGTCAATACTTAGAGATCGCAAAAACACATTCTGCACACACACAATGTGCACGATATCAAGCGTCTTCAACATCTGACGACATAATTCATAATTAATTTGTAATAACGAGTGATGATGGAGGAGAGGGCGAAACGGTAACACTTTAGTATGGGGAACACATATTCACTATTAACTACGACTTTTGCCTCAAACTACTAATTTAATGCTTATTAATAGTTAGTAAGGTAGTTTTTGTAGCGTTTAAGTTTAAGTATTGGATAGGATGTAGGAATAATGGGATGTAGAATAAGGTCATGCAGAATAAGGCATTATTATGTGCTTAATAAGTACTAATAAAGAGCCAATATGCTAATAAGCAACAAGTTAATAGTGGGAATTGAAACCTAAAATAAAGTATTACCGGTGAAACCTTAACAATTACATCTCAACATTGAGTAATTCCTGAACACACACTTGAACAACAAGTAAATGAACAAACAGCAAACGCACATTTCTGACTCTCAAGTTTCGGCCATCTGTGACATGGAGTCCATCCAGGATGCACCAGAGATGACGTCATGCAGTTTTGGGTTTTATAAATACCCCCAGAGGTACAGAGTACAGGACTCCTGTGCTTTAAATAGCTAATTATAACAATTTCTATAGTTAGTTTAGACTATATTACTTCAAGTATTACTCAGCATTTAAGCCAATTCAATTCTTTACACACTTTAAACAGAGTTGCCTTTGAGGACTGTTAAGATATACATTTGGACAAAGGAGCTGGATCAGCGCAATCAGGACATCCTCTACACAATAACAGGTGTTTGCTGAGGAAATTGGAGCATTTTCCTGCATGGAAATGCCCTTTATACGGAAATGCCCTTTATACTCACTAAATCAGTGCAAATGCAGCATTTTTGTAAAGTGTTTAATGGGGGAGATCACTAGTGAACATGCTTCGCATTTTAGTTATTTAATAAAAAATAAATAAAAAAATTCATGTTTATTGAAAACAAAATAAAGAGTGCAAGATGAGTCACCAATAACTTGAACTTGAAATGAAAGTTAAAAAACAAAACAAAATTAAGAACACACACAATACAAGTTTGGGGTCAGCATTCAGTAAGATTTAGTTTAAAAGAAATTAGTACTACTTTTAAGGATGCATTCATCCTATAAATTCATTCATTACATAAATTGTAAGTTGTAGTGACAATCAAGACATTTAACTAAAGATGAGTTTTGATTCATCAAGAAATCCAAAAAATATATAATTTTTCCCTATAAAATATTAAATTAGCACAACTTTTTTTTTACATTGATAATAATGTTGAACAATAATTGATTCTTGAGAACTTGGAATTATTTCTGAAGGATCATGTGACACTGAAGACAAGTAATGATGCTGAGATATTTTATATATGTATATGTAATGTGTATATACAGTTATTTTAAACTGTAATATTTCAAAATAATAATTAAATAATAAATGCAGCCTTAATGAGCATAATGGACTTCATTTGAAAACTTTTTTGTAACATTTTGTTTTTGAAAATTTGATATTTTATGTGTATTCCACACACAAAAAAAGCCCTTAAAAACTTTAATAAATGTTATCTTAACTAATCATTACAATTTTCACCAAACGCGCGCACCCCGATATTCAACATAATCTCTTTCTTCATCCTGGTGACGCATAAAACTGTTATCTGAAATCGAGTCAGCAAATCTGTTGATTCTTCATCCTGTATTTACTGCCATAGTATATTAATAGCAATTTGCACACTATAAATCCAAGTCTTCAGTTTGGTCCACACACACTCTTGTCCTGTACTGATTCTGAACACCTCCTCCATCTGAGACACTTCCGTCCCACACAGAGATGAGTAAAACAGATTGTGTCCCTGAGCCATGCTGTCTGCTTTTTAAACAAAGTTCCCACTCACACACATATTGTCAGCTTCCTAACGTCACCTCCCACGTGACAAATTAAACAGTAAGTACTTTTCATCTCAGCCCTACAGCAAACACCATGAAACTCTGAGGCAGTAAAACATGACTAGTGCATGAATTAAAGAGGAAAAATATCTTCCATCTCAACCACCAAAAGAATTGATTCTGGGAAGATGAGTGTGTCATTTAATGTCTAACATCACTGAGAAGCTCTTTCCTTTTGGATAATGTAAAGCGTTAAGCTTCAGTAAGTTTACTGCCGGTTGTGCTTTGTGATGACTAAAACTCTTTAGTTCTGCAGCACGCGTCCTTATGGTGTATAACAGAGGGCACAGCATTAATGCTGAATCCAAAGGAAAGTCTCTGATGAAGTCTTAACTCTCAGCACTCACCCAGCTAACAAAAGAAAGTTTTGCTAACGTTCCCGGTAAGTCATGAAAACGTTATTTATGAATGTTCTCTGAACGTTCAAAATGTCAATTTTTGAAACTTCTTTTGGTCATCCAAACGTTAAGGGAACATTCCATCTTATTATTTCGCAAACGTTACTTTTGGGACTGTTATAAAACATTTAAAAAACATTATGAACATGCAACTAAAATGTATCAGAAAAAAAAAACTTTACATGAATGATATATAAATACAATTTTTGTGCTTACATTTTGAGAACATTTTTTAAGACCGGATAAATCTGAATTAACGTTCCATTAACATAAATGGAAGAATGTTTGTTCATAACTTTGAGAACCTAAAGTTCTGAGACTGTTCACTGTTAGCTGGGAATCATTCCCTTGTATTGAGACACTCTAATCCAGGGGTGTCCAAAGTCCGGCCCGCGGGCCAGATGCGGCCCGGGGATGAATTTCAAACGGCCCGCAGCGCGTCTATTAAAATGTATTATATGTGGCCCGCCCAAGCCTGTAGTGCTTCAGTCAGAAATTGAAGCTGAGTTTTTGTTTAAAACAAGCAAATATATCTGCCAATGGGGTAAGAATAATAATGTTTCTGTTTTGAATCTTTAAGGAAGATTATTTTTCTAATCCATTGGCAGATAATTTAGTTTGTTTCAAGCAAAAACTCAATTCATTTAGATTTTTTCCCCCAGGAATCAAGAAAAAATATGTAATTTTCCTTAGTAAAAGCATCTTGATTTAAGAATTTTTAGATATTTGGACTGGAAAAAAGACAGAAATACCAAGTCACAAAAGCATGTTTTGTAGTGTGGTTTTACCTGTGGTGATCTAAATAGAGCACTTATTAAATTTAAATAAGAATATGCTCTAACTCTGTAATAATATTAAAATTTCACCCATTAAAACTTTTTAGTTGATGAAAGTTTTACAGATATTGTTAAATATCTATACATTTCCTGTGTCCTATCTCAAGCTACTCTACTGTCAGCTCAAGCTTTTGTCAAATTTGTCATGTTTCAAAGAAATAAAACATGTCATATATATATATATATATATATATATATATATATATATATATATATATATATATATATATATAAAAAATAGGCTAGAAAAGGGACCGGCCCCCGGGTATGTCCACAATATCGAATCCGGCCCCCTTTAAAAAAAGTTTGGACACCCCTGCTCTAATCAATAGTTAAGTATGACGTTTAACAGAGAACACAGTGATTTAATTCCCTACTCACACAACCCAGCTGCGTGGGGTCAAAGTTCAAACACACCATCCAAACTGATGAAGATTACAGAGTAAATTCATCTAGCCGTTTTTGCCTTCCACAGACACTACAATTAACTTAATGGATAAAATCACAGTGTGGTGCTCAGTGTCATGTTTGACTGTGATTTGCACATTATGTTCATATTGACTGTACATAGGCAAAGTATGTCAACAGAAAGACGAGCAGTTTGACTGATGAGCCAAAAAACATCAGACCATTTTGTGCACCTGTCGACTCACAAAGACAATGTTAAACCTAAAGAATCTAAAGCAGCTGAGAAATAGTCAAACCACACACACTTGCTGAGATATCTTAAGGTTTATTGGCAACCAAATGTTTTAGGTGTGCCAAGTATGCTGAGTAATAGAGAGCAGTGAGGAGTACGTGGTGGATGAATACAGCAATCAATCCACAGTTTGGTTGAACGCCTTAGTCACAGACCTTTTATTTTTCTCAGCTAAAAACAGGAAGTAACTTAATCTCAACGTTGTTTCACTTTTAACAGTCAGGAATATGAGCACAGTAAATGGAATTGTGACCTAGGGAGGAAGGCGGCCTCCATTTCCAGTTTCACCAGGGGGGACATAAACATACACACCCTAAACACACTTGCTGTTCTCATCACATGACCTTGCCAATCACCTCAGAAGTCTCTTATTGCATAGCCACAGTACTTCTGTCTGTTTTCACAACCATGTTCAGACATGAACACACACTACCAGTTTCACAACCTCTCTCTAAAGCAATGCTAAATAAATATTAAAAAAAACAATAGACAGATAATTGCATGACAGCTTTCACTGATATTATTGCTACTGCTGCTTTCAAAAAAAGTTTGTTTTTGTACATTGATATGTTCATAATTGTGTCAAAACAGAGGAATGGAACAATTTGGATTGACACCACAGACAAAATCAAAAGTCTTGAAAATAAAAACATCCAAATTATAAGCAATATCTGTCTTTCTCCATAAAACACTGTATTTGGGGAAATAATTTTGGGATCTGCTACATTTATTCATCTTCAAGACACCTAACTGTAACTGTCCAGCCATAACTGATGGACCTGAGACCAGATGGACGTCACTGACATGTCAAAGGCAAGGGACAGACAAGAGGTATAGCCGTTGGCATGTGAAGACACTATTTTACACACATTACCTTATTTTGTAGTTCGGTAAAGTGTGCTTCTTCTTGATAACTCTCTTGAGCTGGTTGACTATGATGGAGGTGAGCTGGGGCAGAGGACGGCCCTCAAATTGAGACTTCACCTCGAAGTCTATGAGCGGGTCCTCCAGGAAGGAGAAGGACCAGTGCGTGAAAGGCACGCGGGTGAACTGCAGCTTCAGGCGGCCCGCCACCCGGGTCATCTTTACAAACAGATAAGCCGATTTCCCGAATACCAAATCGACATCAATGGCCAGATGGAAGCCGCCATTATATTCTAAGTCAACCTCGAAATTGAGCTCCTCTGGCATGTTGTCTTCATTGAGAGCCACGGGTTTCATGAGTCTGGCTGTTTTGAAAACGGGCACCGAGTTGCCCAGGGAGATATCCCGCAGACTGAGCCCCTCCAACAGACGCCCGGCGGTCTTGGTCTGGAGGAGCTCCTCAAACTCTACCTTGATCTTTTTAGTGATCCAGTGTCTGACGACTGGGGTGTCTCGGAGCTCGCGGAATAAGAACAGAAATATGGCATTGAGGAAATCGCATGTCTCTGCTTTGGAGGTGTGCTGAGAGTCGCTCAGGGAAGGCGGTGGCGAAGACGGCTGCTGTTTGGGGCTGCTGCCGGGGACGGTGGTCTCTTGCTGCTTGGGAGAAGCGGCCTCCGGTAGTTTGGAGGCAAAAGATGTGAAATCTGGTTGTTGCTGCGTTGATTCGCCTTGTTGGTTGCTAAAGTAATCCTTCAGAGCGGGATCAGGAACTGCTTTGACATACTGAACTGTCCTAGCGACAGGCTCGGGGCTCCTCCGGTACAACAGTAAGAGCTGCAGAAGGAGTGTGACGATGGCCCCGGAGAAGGCAGAAATTAATATCAGGTATATCATTTTCGGATCCCCCGCTGCGGTGTGCGGGTTAAACTGTACTCATGTTCCGCTGTCAGCCCGATTAAACAAAAGCGAGTTCCACCTGGCCGCTCACAAAGCTGCCATATCATCTGCTCCTTTCCTGGCTGGGCTTCGGAAACTGCCGCTGATTGGTGGAACGTACCATCGCGTCAACGCGCTGGAAGTCCTGCGTCATGACGGCATCTGCCGGCTGTGAGCGCGACCAATTTTGTCACAGAAAATATGCACTAGAACGTTTTTAAACTGACTATTGATTAGTCATTACTTTTTTTTTTTTCATTAATTTTTTACATTACAGACTATTTACACGTTTTGGACTGACAAATCTTATACAAGGAACTAAAAACACAATGAATTTGACATGGTATTGGAGCTTCCTCACATATACAGAATAGAAAGAATAAAGACAGTTTAATCAGAATA
The DNA here is from genome assembly GCF_949357685.1 of Gobio gobio. NCBI lineage: Eukaryota > Metazoa > Chordata > Actinopteri > Cypriniformes > Gobionidae > Gobio > Gobio gobio. The sequence continues at coordinate 25,761,239 of NC_137106.1, read as the reverse complement.
AACATTAACATATAATAAGCATATTTACAGCATAGTAAATAATAATACAAATAAATAGGCTATGACTAAATTAATTGACAAGGATATTGCACAGAACAGTGGGGAAGCCTATTGCACTTTGAAGGCATTCAAGAGGGAAATAGCCTGTGGGAAGAAACTGTTCCTGCGCCTAGATGTTCTTGTGACTATAGTGATCTAAGCCAGTGGTTCCCAACCACGTTCCTGGAGGACCCCCAACAGTGCACATTTTGCATGTCTCCTCAATCAAACACACCTGATTCAGGTCATCAGCTCATTAGTAGCTACTCCAAGACCTGATGTGGGTGTGTCAGACAAAGGACACATCCAAAATGTGCACTGTTGGGGGTCCTCCAGGAACGTGGTTGGGAACCACTGATCTAAGCCACTGTCTGGAGGTTGTGGCCAGGCCAGGGTGAGTGGAGACTGTGATGATTTTACCTGCCCTTTTCCTCACTCTGGAAGGGTACAGGTCCTGGAGGTTGGGCATGGGGGCACCAATAATCTTCTCAGCAGTCCGGACTGTCCGTTGTAGTCTCATGATGTCTGGTTTGGCGGCTGACCCAAAGCAGATAGATGAACACAAAGCAGATAGATGAACACAAAGCAGATAGATGAACACAGGACAGACCAAATGACAGCTGAGTAGAACGGTGTCAGTAGCTCCTGTGGCAGGTTGAAGTTCCTCAGCTGGCGAAGGACCTCCTCTACAACCTCTGCTGGGCCTTTTTCACAATGATTGTCCTACTTCAGGTCCAGAGATGGTGGTGCCCAGACAGGAACCTGAATGACTCCACTGCTTCCACAGTGCTGTGCTGTTCCTCCTTAATGTAGTTTTACAGCTAGATGGAGGGGATGATATAATGCAATGGCCATGAGATAGGAAAAGAGGAAAAAAACATAATAATTAATATTACTGAGGAAGTTCCATATACATTGAATCAAATTCCCTGGCTCCAAACCATTTTTTATTTTATAAATTAATGTAAATTTTCTCTAGTGTTTTGTATAAATGCAAAAGCAACATGTAATGTCATTATTATCTGTCATAAACATAGGAAGCTGATTCTGGGGATTGTGTTTAGTTCTCAGCCAATAGCAATGCGTTTAACCTCTGGGTGTGCAGCCATTAACTTTATTGAAATAATTAATCCCCATGTTGGCTGGCAGCAATACCCTCACAAATCCTGTTTGATCTTTATCAACTCATGTTTCACTGGTACTGGAGATCTGATCTATTTCAGTCCAGAGACATATATAATAGATTACAAAAGTTGTAAACCAAATGAACATTGCTCCAGCTCCATCTTGTGGGCTGTCAAAGATATTGCTGCAAAATACGACCAGGCAAAAAATGCACTACATATGGTCGCAACCGGCGTTATATAAGTAACCTAATATTTATGTGATGTTGTTACTGTCCGGTGACTGTGAACTTTTAAAGGACATATAAAGCTATGAAATATTGTCCTTATATTGTAATTATTCGTAATTGCTGCCTCACACGTTTACTGTGTTTGATTAACTGATGTTAACTCACCACATTACCTATTATAGCTGTCGCTTAAATTATATGGACATTAATTTAACACTCATATCTGACTGATAACAGATTAGGCCTACTTCCTAAGCACCCTGAGTTTCACAAAAAGAACCGGAAGTTGAAAAAACACCCACCCACATAGGGTTTATTTTTGAGCATACAATACACAAACATATGCTCAGATTATAATGGTGTATGATACAATGTGACAGTAAGAATTTTATGTTTATTTATTTATTTATTTTTTAAAGAAAAAAGAAAGAAGCCAGGTAATAAAACTTCAAGTAACCGCTATGAGTGCCTGTTCCAGTGTAGGCTATTCCAGTGCGATAAACATGCAGTGTCAGGATGGCCGAGCGGTCTAAGGCGCCAGACTCAAGGGTTTCGTCCTTCTCAATACATGAGGTTTCTGGTCTCCGAATGGAGGCGTGGGTTCAAATCCCACTTCTGACAATACATTTTAGAGAACATGACATAAGCAATATAGCCTGCACTGTAAAAAAGAGTCGTGATTTCAACGGTAAAAGACTGCTAAATGGTTTAAAACAGTTAATTGGTTAATAGAGAGTTTCCATACTAGCCTACAGTATTAGACCTAACCTTATATTTAATGTAATTTTACAGTAAAATACCCTTAAATGTGCAGTTTTTGGAAGTGAAATAACAAATCATTGCATTATTTACAGTGAAAGTGAAAAAACCTTCAGTTGAACCAAAAGTTGACATTCCCATATTTCCCTGCGTGACACTGACACATTTCTTCACATTTCATGTAGCTATAGCTGAGCTATTCACGTTTAAATAACTGTTTCTTCTTAGTCTTTCTTTTTTTATATATCAGTTATGTACATTATGGGTTTTATGTTTCATCTAATTTTGTTAAATTAATGTTTATTGCAATTAATGTTTATTTATGTGTTACCATGGTGTTCAGTGTTTGTGTGAATGACATTGTGTACCTTCGATTACAGTATCTTTTCAATTTGTGGAAACGCTGATTGTGATGAGCTTTGATTCTTTGTGCTTTGTGTTTGTCAGTGTATTACAAAGGGACGAAAGAGATATTAGTACATCAATAGGTTGGTCAATTAACGTTATATCAGTTAATGAAATACTGTTTTTACTGAATAAGTTAAGTCTGTAAAACCTAAAATGTTGCTACCATATTTTATGTTCAGCCGTATTACGGTAAATTTCTGGCAACCACAACTGCCGGAGACAACTGTTCTTGGGGAATTTTGAAACATTTAGGCTTGGCTAAATCGTTTTCCGAAAAGTCTGTAGAATAAAATGTAGAATTATAACGATATCATCTAATTCCAAGTTTCTTTTTCAGTGTCAGGATGGCCGAGCGGTCTAAGGCGCCAGACTCAAGGGTTTCCTTCTCAGGTTCTGAGGCTTCTGGTCTCCGAATGGAGGCGTGGGTTCAAATCCCACTTCTGACAAGAGTCTTTTAATAAATACAATAGAGACAGGACTCGAAATAAAAACGAAGTTTGTTCAAGTGGTGCGTCGTGAGCAATCTAAAACAGTCACGTCTCGCGGTCACGATTTCCATGAAAAGAATATCAGATTAGTCAGCGATCGTGCTTGATATGCATAAGCAGCATCAGACGAATAAGCAGTCCGGTTTCAGACATTTTAGCGTCAGATCACCGGAATTAGATATTTAATTCATTAACGACACCTCACACACCTTGTGTGTTAAAAAGTCAAACTTATAATAACAAGACGGCAAGCACAGAAACGACCACATCCCAATCGATTCAATTATAGATTGCTTTAGTCTCGTGTCGAAAGACAGTTGCAGAACCATGTGAATGATCGATTGCTCTAGCCTGGCGAATGGGACAGTTTCTGTTCCTGACGGTTGTTGTGCAGCTCGACTTTTGGTCTGAAATATAAAATAATGGCACAGCCTCCACCAAAACCATGGGAAAGGCGAATCCCTGGAACATTAACGGCACCACTAAACTATCGGTTTGTAATAACTCGTCTTATTTTGGCCAGTATGTCTAAACGACGAAGTGCTGGAACGCTAGCAAACATATTAGCCATAGAGCATATATATAATATATATATTTGACGACGTGGTATTTTGTTGTAAAATAATACATATGTGCGTATGTTTGGTTTTACTGCGATGCTGAGAAAAGTTCTGTGTGGTTGTATTAACAATTATACTTTTGCTGTTAAGTTACGTAAACTTAATGTTTGGCTCGTACTCGAGCATGCCAATAAGTGTTTGCATGTGAGTGTCAAAGTTCACCAATGATGTGTTCAGACTTTTACTTTTAAATAGAGAATATTTCAACTATGTTTTGATCATTATTGCTTTTATTTAGTTATGCCATTTCATTTGAATGTGTTTATTTCTTATATCTAGCTCTACTGAATTTGGATCAGCATCACATAGTGGGCCATCGATGTCTGGTCCTCCAGTTCTAACACGTGTGACACCACCCATCCCTCCAAGATCCGTCCAACAGGCATACCGCCCTACATACAGCTCGTTTCCCTCCTCATACAGCCCTTATGGGAGCTCCATGTACGGGGGTTACAGCCCCTACAGCTACAGTGGTTATGGAGTTGGAGGTGGCCTAGGAGGTGGCCTGGGTTATAACCGTTATAACTCAGCGGACGAAGTCCCACCCAGCCGCTTTGTCCAGCAGGCGGAGGAGAGCAGCCGTGGAGCATTTCAGTCCATTGAGAGCATTGTGCACGCCTTTTCGTCGGTCAGCATGATGATGGATGCTACTTTCTCTGCTGTCTATAACAGCTTCCGCGCTGTTCTGGATGTGGCCAATCACTTCTCCCGCTTGCGCATACATTTCACAAAAGTGCTGTCTGCTTTCGCCCTTGTTAGGACCCTTAGATACCTATATCGCAGGCTGCAGAGGCTGCTGGGAATGCGTCAGGATTCAGAGGTGGATGATTTGTGGGCAGACAGTGCGGCCTCCTCTGTGGTGTCTGCTTCAGGAACCAGAGGGGCAGGGATTGATGACCCCGGAGTGAATTCTGTCAAATCTTGGCCCATTTTCTTGTTTTTTGCTGTTGTTCTTGGAGGGCCGTATTTGATATGGAGGCTTTTGAGGTCCGCTGAGGGTGCTGAGGAAAATGGTGAGACATTCCAGTCTTAAAATTCACCCACTTTTCTCACTATTTATTGGTCTGACATGAGTCCAGTATTATTCAATGTCTATCACTTCTCTCTATTTTGGCTTTAACGTAGTACCATGGGACTGTTAATGAGAATGATTTACACCACTGTTCCAAAAATTATGGGTCAGTAAGATCTTTAAAAAATATATATATATATACTTTTATTAAGAAAGAATGTAATACATTGATCAAAAGTGAAGTAAAGTATTGTAATACTAAACCAACACCACTGAAAGAAACTTCTACACTTCTCAGTTAGGCGGAGATTTGTCACTGAATTTATTGCCTGTCATTCTCCAGTAGCAGTATTAACATTAAGTGACATGACATCGGATGCACAGAAGCCAATGGCACATGTCACTATGCGTATTGGCACATCCGGTGGCACATCTGGTCTTCATTGGCATGTGCCACTGACATTATCATGACACACTGACACTGACATGACACTTGACTGACACAGAGTCGCGGAACATGTCGCCATGTGTTGTGACACTTCCAGTAGTGACTGACAGATTAATCGAGCACCTATACTAATGTAATTGTGACACAAAATCCTAAATAAATAGCATAATTTTGTGATATTTTAAATTTAAATTAAACGCATTAAAGTCAGTAATATTTTTTCAAACGTGTTTTTGTCACGTCTGTATTTGATATGCATGTGCCACTGAATGTATTGTAATACGTCACAAACTGCCCATTCTAGGAAAGACACAAAATAAATCTATCATGGTTCACTACGAATAACGCATTAACAGTTGCGTCCATTACTTACTGTAAAACTTTATTTTTGCGTGATGCTGCACAGACACACGCCAGTGGGTGTCAGTGTAAGTGAGTGTAACACTGACCAGCGCAAGATTCTCATCGTGGCTTTAATATTTTAAGACAAGTCCATCCAAAAAAGTGTTAAAAAAAATCAATTATTAAAAATCATTTGACTTCAGCGATTTAGCGTTAAGCTTTGTATCAGTAGAAACCTGGTAGAATATTCAAATTATCGTACTTTACCCCCTCATGTCCCCCTGAGACGAGAGAATTATGCATTTTGCATCATTGGAGGATTTTTTGGCCGCTCTGCTCGGGCATTAATAACGGAGCGGTACGGAGCAAAGTGAGTGTTTCAACTTTTCAATGAATTCCTATGAAAGTTAAGGAATTATGGGCATGATCTGAAAACGCGCCAGACTGGACACGCGTCGAGAATGACTGCTGCGCTTACCTCAGCTCTTCGCTCTCGTGATGAATGAAATCTGACTCCTGCTTCGTTTGTCGTGACTTTCGTTCGGCTCACTCACACTTTATTGAGAACACACGTTCCTTTTTTAATTGTAGTGTCTGTTCTCTAACTGAACAAAATTATTTTGTTACTATGAATATCAAAATGATGGTGGGGGCGGTGTCATGGTGGGCAAGTGATATAACCAGTAGCCGTGGCCTCGTAGGGCAGCGAAGCCAGTGCATTCTGGGTGTTGTTGTCTTTCATCCACATGAGACAAATACATTTTCTGTCTTTTCTCTGTCTAGAAGGCACCAAATTAAAAAATAATTTCACATTTCTACTACATAAATGACCCAGTTTAAATACACATTCATCTTCCCAGTGCTGAAGTACCCCTTTAAAATTACAAAACTGACAACTGTCCCGGGTGTCTTTCAAGCTGGCCTCGGGCTGCCGTTATTGTCAAACGTGTTTGTTTTTTTTACGGTATGTGTCTGAAAATGGAGCTTTATATGAAGTTGTGTCTGTATGTTTGTGCTTAATAGAAGTTCTGTACTGTTTTGTAGCCACTAACTGGGCAAGTGGGGAGGATGACCATGTGGTAGCCCGAGCTGAGTATGACTTCACAGCTGCGTCTGAGGAAGAGATCTCTCTACAGGCTGGAGACATGCTTAATCTTGCCCCTAAAGGTAAAAGAACAAGACACATTCTGAGCAGAAGTGTACTTAAACACTTTAACATAAACCCTAGGGCTGGGCAAAACGTTTTTTTGTTCAAAATCGATTCTCAAAGGCCACAAATCTTTTTTTTTTTTTTTCATATTTATTTCTGCAAACATTGAACATAAGATTAACGTACATCTAATTACTAATCTTCTCCACTAGATCACCCTCTTATTTGCCTTGGAGCCCTGCACTGGCCTCAAATCTAGGCCCTAGCCCGTGTCCGACAGCTTATCAAAATTCTCGGCCCGAGTCCGACTGGAGCCTGTGTTTTGTTTTTTTTAATCCTCCCTATTACACATTGTTGCAGCCATTAAAATAGTTCAGTTTTGTTTTTAATGTCAAAGTAGTTATATTTCGTTTTGTTTCTTTATTAAGTTCATTTAGAAAAATGTTTGAAGCATTTTTTTGTTTGTTAAATTAAAGTTTTTGTTTTTTAAAGTGACGACCCAGCGGGTTAACCACGTTTGATCAATTTAGCCTCTCAAATCAACACTTGAATTGTCTTGCTTATAATAAAATCCATAGATATAAAACACTTCAAGCATCACAATGTTAGTTTAAACATTTAGCCTACTATCACCACCACTACAGTAAAAAGGCATTTTTGACAAGCTGAGGCAGGCTTCTGCTTCTGCTGCTCGCAGCGGCGCTCGCAAACAAAACGGGATACACAATCTAAACAAATAAAAATAAAAAAACATGCAGGTTGTCTTACCTTAGACCTCTCCGCAAAATGAATATAAATCCGATCTTCAATTCCCACGTTATATGCACATTTAACAGAGTTCATATCAATGAAAGAAAAACGGATATGATCTGCATTTTATTCATAAGTTCATTTCAACATCAAAGACCGCAATATGAGAACGAGCGACCTAAGCACTGGTAAGAGCATCAGTCTAATTTGTTTTAATGAAGTTGATTGTGTCTTTGAGCATCTAAGACTTTCACTTGCGGCAGTTTGCGTGTTGGCTTGCTTTACTGCAGCGATGTGTGTTGCATAGCGCCGTACTCTAAACACTGCGAGCCAGTCTTGACAGTCGCGGTATCATAGTCTCATGTTGTTTCCACCAGCCCGGCCATAGGGGCGTAAAAAAGTCTGGGCCCATCGGGCTTGGGCAGAAATGCAGGGCTCTAATTTGCCTTGCGCGATTACAAAGGAGCGAGAGGCGCGCCTGTCAGTCATTCATTCATTCATTCATGCTTAAATGGCGGCTTACGGTGTGTTGTCGATGTTTGTAATGCTGAGGTGAAATGCTACAAATCTGCAGAAGCATTTGATGAGGCATCACCCAGACATTGCAACACCCTCACAGCCGAGCACAAAACCGATAAAAATTGATCACATACATGCGAATGCTTGCCTTGCATTATGATCATTATACCTGAGCATTCACATAAGCACGTATGTTAGCCATTATAGACATATAGTCAATAGAAAGTGCAGGACCAATAATTCAAACCTAATAGCTTATATTCTAAAATGTTTTCCTCAAATAAAAGTTAGTCCACATAAGTCAGGACGTTAAGGTATTGTTATTCATTATCACGGCAACTACTTGTGTCCAGGTATGAACGAGCTTCTTCTCGTGTATGAAAAGTAACGAGCGGTGACAGCACGCGTGCAGAGGGAGGCTCGGACGCCGGGGGCTCCGTCTCATCCCCCGGCAGAGAGATGACCGAGCGGCGCACCCCGCAAAGAAAGCACCCATTCCTGGTTACGGTCTCGATTCTCGAAAGGCCTTGTCAGGCACTACGATCAGCCCGAAATACAGACGGTTTTGCCTTCGTGTTTCCGAGATATAGCCGGTTAAAGTTTCAACTTTGACCTGCTGTAACTCGGGACCCCCGTGGACTTCTGGGGCGTGGGTAGGCCTGTCACGATAACTACTTTTTGTTTCCTGATATATCGTCCCAGAAATAATTGCGATAAACTATATTATTGTCATTTTAAGCCACTGAATTTTATGCCACTGAATATATAATCCTAATATAACCGCATAATAATGCAAGTAGACCTACACACTTTCAAATGACAACCTTTTAATTCTTTAGATCATGGAAATTAAGGGTAAAAAAGATATTATCCTAAATAAAATAAAAAAATATTTAATAAATAGTAAATAAACATTTTCCCTTGTGAAACAGCTTTAACACTCGTCATTCTGCGTTGATTTATATGTGCACCGGAACAGGGGATTGCGGCTTTGAAATCGAGTCCATTTGGGCTTATTCTTCCAAACTGTCAGTAGTTGTCAGGAAAACACTATAAAGCCTCAAATGGTGGCTTTTTTCACCTGTCGATAACCACTCTGTGTATGAAGGAACTGCCCGAGAACCACTTTCGCCTCCGTCACGGAAAACATTCAAGATGACAGCTCAATCGAATAAAATGTTGGTGACATTCATTATCATGTAAACATAATAGGCAATATATTGCATCACAAAAAATTATTGAGGTCATGTACATATATTGTGCGATATATCGATATATCGATATATTGATTATTGCGACAGGCCTAGGCGTGGGTGGTCTCGTTCGATCCGTCCCCCCAAGCACTATAAGCAAGGCAGTGTGTTGCGGTTCTCCGTCCTGGGGGTTTCCAGTCGATCCTGCCCGGTATCGCTTATATGCTTGTCGCAAAGATAAAATCGAATGGCAATCGCATTCAAGGAAGGCACGCAAATGACACAGAGATAGTGACAAAATTTAATGCACCTTCTGGGGCACGAATCAAAGCTCAGACGCCCCTGGAGGAAAAAGCCTCCATAAAAACGGGCCGAGTCCAAATGACGGTCGGCAAAATCGCAAGAAAAGCTTGTCCTTTACTGAAAAATGCTGAAAATCATCCAATATCCTTTTTATTTTTTAGAATAAATATATCAAAATATCCATAAAAACAAATTTATATAAAATGCTTCTCAGATACATTTTTTTTAATAAAGTTGCATGAAAATTATATGCATTTGAAATATAGAGATGGGTTCTGATTAAATGTACCCAAGTGCACCTAAAATAAAGAGTTTAATGTACAGTTAATTGTGTACTTTATTTCTTTTTAATTACCCACTTACAATCTTATGTTCACTGTTCTTTAATGTATTTGTATTAAATCTATATTCATTGAGTTGAATCAAATCGAGAATCGAAATAGAATTGATTTGAGAGCTTGCGAATCGAAATGGAATCGAATGGGAACATCTGAATCGATACCCAGCCCTAGTAAACACACTGGCTAGATAATCCAAAGGGAAAATGAAAATAAAACAGTGTGCATTGTCACACTTTTTGCACTGCAACTCCTCACCAATGTAATGTTTTAAATTTGACTAATGTCAAGCATATACACTTTGTACCATGTATATTTTGTTCTAGGCATTGTCTTACAGCTTGTACTCTATGTATTTCACTCTTTTCAGAACAACAGCCCAGGGTGCGTGGCTGGCTGTTAGCCAGTGTGGATGGGCAGATCACTGGCCTTGTCCCTGCCAACTACGTCAAAGTTTTGGGCCGGAGGAGAGGCAGAAAGCATGCAGAATTAGAGAGGATGGCACAGGCCCAGCAGGCTGCACAGAACCTTCCAGCACCTCAAACTGCCCTGGCTACAGCTTCTCTTCCCAACTCCAGATTGGCCGTCCCTGCCTCATCAGATCCAGATGAGCTGCTGGATTCTGTTTACGGGGAGACACAAAGCCTTCATGCTGCCCTGGAGGTGCAACCTTCCACAAACAATAGCAGTGATACTGTAGTGATAACCTCAGAAAAGATGGACTTATGAGAAAGCTGTTTGTGTGGAGAGGTGCGTGTCAGTGTGTATGTATGTGTGTCTGTGTGTTGATGGAAGCTAGGAGAAAAGTGTATCCTTCATTAGAATGTATCGCCCTCTTTATAAATTGGCCCAACAGCTAAAAAAATGAGAGGAACAAATGGAAAATTAAGGTAAAGAGTTTAAATAGAGGTGAATAGTCTTATACCTTTATATGTATCATTTGAACTGCATAATTCCACAAATTTTAGTAGACTGTTATGCTTAAAGCCATTGCCAATATATTTTTTCCTTCAACAAAATATTTGGATATTTCAACATTTAGATTGTCAGTTTGTGTTAATAAGACCCATTCATTTATTTAGAAAAATAATTAGGCAAAATGGATTCAATTTGCATTGATATGCTTGCTTCAAGCATAACATTTTACAAATATGTTGTCATTCATGTATACAGTTAATGCATCTGATTAGTTTAAACTAGTTATCATATCAATCTGATTTTGTATAGGGTTTATGACTTTCATTATGGGAATTCACTCACTCTCCTAATGTAAGAGTTTTAGATTGCCGATCATCTTTCTGCATTGTTGTGAATATTTAATATTTTCATTTTAAGCTGTGTTGTATCAAGGATTAGTTTGTGCTTTTCTCTGTTTTCAGACTTCATACTGCTACTCAATGTGCAATTATGTATATACAAGCAATTATTTTGCCAGTAAATACTTCAAAAATTGATCTCCTATCATTTTCAGTTGTTTCTAATATTACAGAATTACTGATTGACATTTACCTGGCTAAGAAATTGAATTTGTAAATAAATAAAAATAAGTAATAAAAACGTGTTACAAAATACACAATCAGTTTCTCAACTGTTCAAAAGTATGGGTTAGTTATTTTAGAGGTGTTTGAAAGAAGTTTCAAGGCTTCATTTATTTGTACAAAAATACAGTAAAAACAGTAATACTGTGAAATATTACAATTTAAAAACTGATTTCTATTTTAATACATTTTAAAAAGTAATTTATTCCTGTGATGGCAAAGCTGAATTTTCAGCATCATTCCTCCAGTCTTCAGTGTCTCATGATCCTTCAGAAATCATTCTAATATGCTGATTTGGTGCTCAAGAAACATTTCTTATTGTCAATGATGAAAACAGTTGTGCTGCTTAATATTTTTGTGAAAACTGATACTTTTTTCAGGATTCTTTGATGAAAGTTCATTTTGTAACATAATAAATGTCTTTATTGTCACCTTTGATCAATTTAACGTGTCCTTGCTAAGTAAAAGTATTAATTACAATAAAAAAAATTAAAAAACATACTAAAACCAAATTGTTGAATGGTAGAGTATACAAGTTAAATCCATGGCTACACACTATGGTTATTAAATAAGGAGACTGTTTTGCACAATAATTTCGACCTTTATGTGATCCACAGTTGTACTAAACTAATCTCTTTCTGTCTAAAAATAAGCCTTTAGTCTGTCAGAATATCTACAGTGCTGCACTTCTTTCAGCAGTCTCATTTACTTGATTAAAGAGATAAATGCATTTTTGTTTCTCTGGGTCCCATATTAAAAACAGAATCCCATCAATCAAAAAGAATGTTGGGACTGTCGCCTGGCAACGAGGACGCCGGCACGCACCTGCTGCACTGCGGCACCGGAAATACAGAGCACGACACGGCGGCAGCACAGGGGACGTTAAGGGGAGTTAATCCTCGGCCACGGGTTGCCTTAAATCGTTTTTCTCCGTTATTTTTTATCAGGCTCGGGTCAGCGAGTTTTGGCGTCCTGTCAAATCGCAGTAGACAGACGGATAGGCAGCAGAGGGAGGAGGCGCTCAATCGGGGACACTGCAGCGAGAGCATCACCATGGCACACGCGCTCAGAGCGCTGCGCGTGCACGCTGCATCACTCTCTCTACCATCTCTGGCATTTTAACAAGAGCCGCTTCAGCAAGAGGAGAGATAAATACGAACGTGGGTAGTCATGCCCAGCAAATCTGCGAATTTCAAGCCGAGCATTTTGTATTATTATTTGTATATGCTGTGTAGATGTGAACTTTACTGGTTTACCAGGATAAAATCAAAGTAAGCCACAGCATCTCTGTTGATGTTATTCAAATCCAGCCCGTTATCAGCACCGCTCAGCTGGAATGAAAGAAGAGCATTGCTACCAGAGGAAACCGCGCATAAACCTGGAACAGGGTAAACTGGCGATGTGATTGTGTCTGTTAGGCTAGCTTAGCATTTCACTGAGCAATGCGACACAAAACGTGGGGTGTGCCATAATCTGGTATTTATTATGCTATCTAAGCATCTTTACTGCTCCACACACAGCTGCATACGTTATATTTCCTTAGCACCGTTAGTTTTTTTTTTGTTATATCTGTGTTAATAACCTCACATTACCAAATATCAAATGCGACAGCTGTCATTCCATCAAATTGCCCCTTGTTTCTCTGGAGTGGAGATCAATACAAAGGGACAATAGAGAGCTAGTAGATGGCTTAGTTGTCAATGTTCATTTAAAAATATAGACTGATAGTTTATGATAGTTTTCTTCCTCCTCCGCAGAAATGAATCGCCTTTGCTCTGTTAATAATAACTTTCCATATGACAACAACCTCCTGGTGCTGGACATGGTGCTGAGCTCGTTATGGGCATCGCCTCAGCCTATCAACTGGGAGAATGTTGCCAAGTTGGTCCCTGGCTTCACACCTAAAGAGGTAAGAGACATGAGGCCTCCAACTATATAAAATTACTATTTTCTGTGCTATTAACTATTAAAACGTTATTCTTAGATTGTGTGGTAAACAAATAACTTTTTTTTTAAAGACTATGATTTTCTAAACAAAGAATGAGAAAATAAAAAACATAAACCATTTCCATTTGTGTGGTGCGAAAATGGCATCCTTTGCATCACAACTAAAATTTTCTTCACTAAACTTTTGTATTTGGTTACCAAAGGGACAGAACTATCAGAGAAGAGCATGCTTGAAATGAAAGATGAGACATGTAATGATTAATTTCCAATCAAGTTGTAATTTGTAAAATTTGTATAAAAATGCAAAAAGTGTAAATGTATATATATATATATATATATATATATATATATATATATATATATATATATATATATATATATATATATATATATATATATATATATATATATATATATATATATATATATATATATATATATATATATACATATATATATATATATATATATATATATATACATATACACACACCACGTGCAGAATTATTAGGCATGTTGATTTTCTGATTTTTTTTTTTCCAGGCACATTTTACCAATTCCAAACCACATTAAACTTAATAAATACAATTTTTTTGTTGTATTTTATCATTTATAAGTGATATATAATTGTTCACGAAGGTTGGAAATGAAAATCACCTTATATTCAGGTGTGCAGAATTACTAGGCATGTTTTCTTTTACCGATAAAATTAGCCAAAAAAGAGATTTAACTCAGACTGAAAAGTCAAAAATTATTAAATGCCCATGAGAAGGATGCAATACTAGACATTGCAGTTAAGGCATGACCATTGGACAGTGAAATGCTCGTTGGGTCAGCAGGATCTGACAAAAACAGGTGGTGAAGAAAAGACACCTGTTCACTGTAAAATAATTAAGGTGAAGAATTAAGTGTGAAACCATCAGGAACCCTTTAGTCTCCAGCGCCACCATTTTCCAGAGCCGCAACCTACCTGGAGTCTCCAGAAGTGCAAGGTGTCAGGATCTCAGAGACTTAAGTTAGGTAAAGAATCCTAAAAAATGACCCCCACTAAATAAGAATCACAAGCTGAAGTGTTGTAAAATACATAATTCTGCACACCTGAATATAAGGTGTTTTTCATTTCCAGCCTTCATGAACAATTGTATATCACTTATACATTATTAAATACTAAATTAATAGTAGTTATTAATATTACTGTGGTTTGGAATTGGTCAAATGTGCCTGGAAAAAAAATATGATCAGGAAATCAACGTGCCTAATAATTCTGCACACAGTGTAAATTCAATTGTATGTGGAATGCTTAAAATGCTAGATAAAATTGTATGATATATATATATATATATATATATATTATATATATATATTTATATATATATATATATTAAATATAACAATAATAATGATTCGATACCAATAACCGTTAATTCTTTATATTTGAAGGTCGATAATCAATATATTGGCCAATAAATCTAAATCCAAATGTTTTTTTTTTACTTGACAGCCTGATTACAAAAACCAAAGTCTCGCCATTAAAAGCCATGTCCCAAGCACACAATTATAATGTTCTCATCATAATTTTTATGTAGCCTGTATGACAGACTTGCGCGGCATGTTGCACTTAACTGTATTTTTCTTTTTGAAGTGATTTCAGTCATATTTCATGCAATTCAAAACCACCATGGCGAACAGCGCACATCTGAAGTTTCTCAGCTGAAGGAAATAATCCATTATTTATCATCTTTAAAGGGGTTATGAACTGCACTGTTTTATTGTTTTAAAATGTTTCCTGGGGTACACTTATAATACTCTAAATTTCTAAATTGTCATAATTTAGGGGAAAAAGGCATTTTTCCTACCTTGATTTTAGCCCTCTGATTGAACGCTATGTTTTAAGGGGCATGTAGCTGTGAGATGTCAGTGTAAACGCCCACTGCTGTGATTGGCTAGCATCTTTGCATATGAAATAGCTAAGTATTACATGTGGAACTCTCTCGAAAACTTTTAGGACGTTTTTACTATTACTGCTCTCAAGGTTAACTTATCGTGAAACGTGATGATTATATTTAGATCTATTGCTTTATATTTAGATTGTAGCATGAAAGGTTGCAGTGATGAGCATTGTAGCCAATCACAGACATGTTGAGCGCACGAATGCAGTGATCTCGTCATTGCACACTGACGACTGCTTTCATCATAACTAACAGTGCAAACACAATGTAAATAAGAGATTTGTTGATTATTACGGGAGAATCCAGAACTCAGTCACTGATAAACTCCTGCTGTTTGATTGACAGCTCCAGCAATTGTAAAGGAAGCATTCTTAGATCGCCTTCTATATATAATTTAAATAACAAATTATTTTCATCCTACTAAGAGAAACAATGTAAAGTTGACCGATTAGTCACTGGATTGATTTACTGGCACATAGACAAAGAACAACTTTACATGAATAATCAGAAATCACTGATCATAGATCAGGCATTAGAATGAACATGGTTACTTACGAGTTGTTGTGGCAATACTGTCAAGTCCATATTGTAAAAGTCTGTTTGCAAAGCTTGTGACCGATTTACCAAAGAATCCACAGTTAAATAAACTGAAAACAAATAAATAATGCTCATTCTCTGAGCTTTGTTACAATAAAAGCTGTTTTTGAACTAACAAGGAAGTTTTCAGTTCTGAAACTTGCAGGTTATTCTTATAGTACGATGACCTCTTATGTCAAAAGCTCAAGGAAAAGGATTTCTTAGTTCATGACCCCTTTAATATATTGGCCAAATGTTCTTATTAGGCCGATAACGATAACATAAAAATGAACTTATATCGGCCAATACTGATATGGTGGCTGATATATCGTGCTTCCCTAATTCCCATCACAGAATGTTGCCTAACACAGTGCATACATTTGAGAGTTTAATACCTACACCTTTCATACAAAGATCCAGAAGTTTCCACAGCAAACGTTTGGAAATGTTCAGCTTATCCTCTTTTATATTTTTGTAGTGTGCACGGCGGTTTGAAGAGCTGAAGACTACAGGCAGTTTCCCTCATGTTGATGACCAGTGTAACCCACTGACCGGCGCAGTGAGCTCTCCATCAGAACCCTTTTCCACTTACATCAAATCTAATTTATTGGATAATACAGGAGATACGGAGGAACCACAGTCCAATCAGGCTAATCTCTCAGTCTCGGGTGAGTCAGTGAATGGGGTCTGGACAAAAGATGCCCAGTCTCTGGACTCTAAACTACTCCTTAATATATTTAATTTTGGTAATTTTGCTTGTATGGGATGATTTCATAGGTACAGGGTAACAAAAAACGTATTGAAATGGAGCTGTTTATATATATTCAGGCCTCACTGTGATCCCTACTGGTCGAGGAGCCTCTGCAGAAAGTGAGAATCCAGATCCCGCCAAGAAGATTGAGAGAACAGAAGGGAATAAAAGGTGAGGCACATTTATACCAATCAGGCCACCAATGAATCATCTTCTACTAATAATGACCATGTATATGTTCAATAAATGCTTATAAATCCTTTCACACAGCCCCAATATGGTAATCCACGTTTGCGATGAGGCAAAGAACCTGAAGCAGGACTTTGTGTGTCCAAGAAACCTTCTGGTGAAAGAGATGCGTTACTTTGAAGAGTATCTGTCTGTGGACCCACAGCGCTGGGACGAGGTGGACATTTCTGTCCACTGTGACGTCCAGATCTTTGACTGGCTCATGAACTACGTCAAGAGTCACAACACTGAACATTCGCACGGAAAACACATGGACAAACCCAAGCTGGGTAATTGTCTTTTGGGAACTGTTTCAGAAGTTCTGTGTGTGTTTACTGTTGTGTTTTTTTTTTCTTTCTTCTTTTCTATAATCAAAGATACCATCAGAGGTGTTGTGAAATGTGTGTTCTATGACCTGGCTGAATGGTGTTTGACGTGGTTGTAAACGGTTATGCGTTGGCTGTGAGTTTGATGTTTCGCTGTTTGTGATGTTGTCGGTTATGTTATGTGGTGTTTGGTTGCAGAGCACAGCAATGTCATCTCAATCCTGATCTCCTCCGAGTTCTTGAAGATGGAAACTTTAGTAAGTGTTGGGAGGGGTGACAATTTTTTGGGTAATGTAGTAAGTGTGCTCTGAGCTGGGTGACCTTTAGGTTGTAGTTTACACTTAAAAGAGCATGATGCATGATGGCTGTTTCATCATTTGTGTTGTTTTCTGGACAAATTTGTGCACTGCCCAAACAAGCAATATTGAGACACAGAATGTTCATAATTTTCAGGAAAGACTTGGTGAATCTTGATGATTGTGCTTGTAGCGAACTATCCATAGTGCTAATGATTGTTATTATCCAAACCTTGTCTGAGCAGTGTGCAGAAAGCATGTTTGGTTGATCCCATCAGACATTATTCATCCATTTGATAAATGGGTTTCAGATGTTTGATTATCATGTGTTTTGTGGATCTGAAGGTTGAGGAGTGTATCCAGTATTGTCACAAACATATGAGTGCCATCATAGCAACGCCGTGCAATATGAACTGCATCAACAACAATCTGGCCGGACGCATCGCTGATCTCTTCAGCCACAATGAGGCAGATGACCTCAAGGACAAAAAAGACAAATTCAAAAGGTGAGAACACGCATACACAGGACAAAACAGAAAGATGCTGGATATTTATATCTTGCATGCATTGCAAACACTATATTCAGTTTTCACTCTTGTCTATATTTTATGTATACAATGTATTCTATAATAATAAAATATGAATATTTTAAAAGTAACAGTAAAGTGTTATTGTAAAATATTGTTGCTATTTAAAATAACTTTTCTATTTTAATATATTTTAAAATGTACTTTTTTTTACTGAATTTTTTGCATCATTACTCCAATCATTCTAATATGTTGGTTTACAGCTCAATATACATTTCTTATTATTATCAATGTTGAAAACAGTTGTTCTGCTTAATGTGTTTGTGGAGACAGATTGTGAACTTTTGAAGCATTACGGATGTCTTTACTGTTGCCTTTAACCAATTTAAATTTGTCATTGCGTATTAAAATTATTATATAAAAAAAAAATGCTGACCCCAAAACTGTTCAGATAATATGATATTATCTAAACGGTTATATAATTGTTAATACAATAATGTTCATATATATTTAATTAGTTGTTATGTTATTGATCATACTTGATTTGTACTTTCTCACCAGTAAACTGTTTCAGAAAAAGATTGAGAGATTATTTGATCATGGTTATCATAATCAAGATTCCCCTGGTAATGCATCTACTCTGTACAGGTGAGAAACTTTTGCATTGCTGTACAAGCTGTAATAATGATAATGTATTATAGATATGCACTGGGTGTACTATAAATTATTCTTCTGGTGCAATTAAGTGGATTTCAGTGTAGTGATTTAATGTTGTGATTTTTTTCCCCAGATGTGGACTTTGCCTTAAGCTTTTAACCAAAGAAACAGATAAAAAAATCCCTTGTGTTCCAAACAAAATCAACATAGATGCCAGAGGAAACATTATATTCACTCACACCAGGTTGTATGAGGCACTCTGTATTTCAATCACATACACACCAAGTGTATTTAAAACACTATAATAACTTTCATTGAAGTCTTAGATTCCAAATGCTGATATTCCAGTCTTATACACACACAAATGCGATGCCATGTTGGTAATTGTGGTGTGTCTGTGTAGACATAAGGCCTGGGAGGCACATGAGTATTTGAATGGGCTTTATGAAGAGTTGAAGTCCTGGGTACTGGTTTACTGGAGGATCTGGGGCACCATCAATTTCCTTGCCTGCTCACGCTGCAAACAGGTAAAAAAAACTTGTACTTCACCAGTAACAAAGCATGTATGTGTAGATAAATATAGATATTGATTGGTTGGCTACTAATTGAATGAGTTCAAATGGGAAAGAAAAAGTTGTTTGGCTTACGGCAGGCATTCCTGTGTACGGAGTTGGGCCAGTGTAAATACCACCCAGAGGCGGTTGTGTATCCTGGCATTGGGGCAGATCATAGATGGCACGGCATTGGTCTTTACCCCTGCTGCAACCAGAAAGTCTTACGATTCGATCCCTCCTCCATGCCCAAGGTTTGTGTTGTTGCTTTAGAATACTCAGATGGCCTTTAAACATATCTCACTTTAGTGAATGCCTGTGTGTGTGTGTTTGTGTGTGTGTTTTGGTGCAGGGCTGTAAAATAAGAGACCACATTGTAAGTGCGGCGGATGGTGCTGACTGTGGCGATCACAAAGTAAACTCAACCCAGACCAGAATTCTCAATGACCTGCTGCTCCACAGAGAGGCTGTGTGTGTGCCTGAGAGGTCAGACTATAGTAACTTCCTTCAGAAAAGGAAAAAAAAAAATCTGCATGCCAGATTTGATTTGTTTGATCCTTTGCCTAGTGTTGTGTTCAGTTTTTTAGACTGATGTTTTAAGCTCTAATCCATTTTGTTTTGCCATAGCTCTGAGGACCCTGCTACAGGCAGTGAACATGTGCCAGGAGATGATGTAACGCTGGAGCCAGGAGTGCTTACCGCTCACAGACCTAAGGAAACCACAGCTGTGAGTCTATCACATTTGGATAATCTTTTTTTTATTCTTTACATTTATTTATTTTTGTAAAATTTTTAATGCAACCAACAGCAACATACAATCACAAATGAACACAAAAGACAATACTGCACTGCACGTGTACAGAAAAAAGTACAAAAAAGAAAACGTTGAAACATACACAACAATATTGTGTATATATCAAAGGAAGAAGGTAAAACATTGTCAAATTGATGGTGATACCCGATTTTGCTTATTTTTGCTCATTATTTATTACATGCATGGTATTTTTACATCACTGCAGAATTTATTTTCTTTTTAAAATATTTCCTCTATATTATGGAAACCTAATTTTACCCCAGAGTAAAAAATAAAAACATTATTGTGAGTTTCATTCTGATTTTGAATTGGAAGATGGTTGGAATTGGAAGGAATAACGTTGCATTATGACACATAAATTCACATTGTGATATAAAGTTACAAGAACTACATTTGCAATTGTAAGACAAAGTTTAAAATAAAGTAAAAAATACTGTGAGATATGAAGTTACAAGTAATAAAGTTGCATAATGACATTCACATTGCAAATACACCAAATACTACATGAGATGCAAAATCATTTTTTTTCTTTGTGTCCTAGAATTTGGCTTTCATTTATTGTGATTCATGAATCAGTTTATTGTTGAGCTAAATGGTCACCATTTTCTTCTCCTCTGTTGCAGTTTTCACTCTTAAAAAACTGGAGTCTTCAGCTGGTAAGAAGCCAATTCCTCAAATATTTAATGCAACACCATTCCTACACACCTACAATGAAAATAACACATCTATCGCGTTCATTTGTCCTTTTGCAGAGGCAGCAGTCTCTATTGTCTGAAGATGAGGAGTACACTACTGGGTCAGAGGTCACAGAGGATGAGGTTGGGGATGAAGAAGACACTTCAAAAAAACAAGGTGAGCTAAAATGTTACCCATCTGTAAAATCGTCAAATAATCTTTAGGCAGTACCTCATTGCGGTCAGAAGGTGGCAGTCACATACAATTTTCAGGAATCTGACCATAAAGATGGCTTTGTGACTTTTTGTACACAGTTGCAAAGAAGGCAAGAAAATCTGGCAAACCTTTGAAAAGACAAGTGTCCTCCCCGAATTTCCAGCGTAAGGAAAAATCTGGAGAAAAGGTAAATGCAGCACATTATTTAGCAAATTTATTGGAGATTTTATTGGAGATGGGTTTTTCTAAGCAACAAGACTTATGGGCCTGGTTTCACAGACAGGGTTTAGGATTAGGCGTTAAATCATTAGGACATTTAAGTAGCTTTTATAAACGTGCCTTAGGAAAAAAAACATTACTGGTGTGCATCTTGAGACTACGGTGACGCGTTGCTGCCACATACATATTATTTTTTTCACTCAATTATGTTGTAATAACGAGATCTTATGTCGTTAAAACAAAATTTTTCTTGTTAAAACGACATATATTTTCTCCTAATAAGGACATGTGTTGTATAGTGATGTGTGGATATATGTCTGTATCCACATTAGAGAATTGATATAGCCCATGTGCATTTGTCACACTTCCATGTCTGAAAAGCAGAAGCAAGCTCAGTGTAAAATAGGCTCTTCCGCTGCCTGTATCAGTGGCAATGCCCATAGCACGAAAGTATTGTAATTTATTGATGTAGCCTGCAGTTCATAACAGCCACGGGTAACAGGTGCCATGGACCGCTCATGTTCGCATCAGTGGCATAACTTTAACCTAGAAATTACGGACCCTGGTGCACAAATAGGCTATCATAACTATCTATAATAGGCCTACTGTAATATATTGTATGTTATACTGTAATACATATATTCTAGAAATTAAAAAGAAAGACGCTTTCAGCCTTACTCAAAGGTCGCAGAAACATGGCCAGTGGGTTCGCACGTCAATCCATTCCTGGCGTTCTTATTTTGCTTCTTATGTTTTAAATATACAGGCCATTATTTTATGAAACCTTGATCAAAATTAAAATACAATTTATAGAAAACGAAATTCACTGTAAAGAAATGATTTCTGCAAAACAACACTCAATAAAAATGATGTCTGACCCCACTTCATGTCTCCAGACATATTGTGTGTTTTATAGCCTATACTCATGCCGACGAAAGCGCCCTCAAATTCTTTAATATTTTTCATTTTTGCAGGGTTTTTTTACCACTTCGTTATTTTGGCTCGGAATTTCGTTTGTTGGCATTATGAACTGAATTTAGAAAGTAAATTTGAAATTAAAAACTTTGCGTTTAATAAACAAAATACATTTTTGAAGCGTTTGGAGTGGAGTAGGCTACATGCAAAACGTAGCCTATTTAGATTCATAGTTAGGCTATATGTTTAAATATTAGCCTATTATATTATTGTTTTAATTTCATATGTTGATGATGAAAAGTGAGCGGCATGAGGAAGATATAGGCTATAAGACGCGCAATATGTCTGGAGACATGGAGTGGGGTCAGACATGATTTTTATTGAGTGTTGTTTTGCAGAAATAATTTCTTTAAAGTGAATTTCATTTTCCATAAATTGTATTTTAATTTTGATTAAGGTTTCATAAACTAATTGCCTGTATATTTAATTCATAAGAAGCAAAATAAGAACGCGGGAATGGATTGACATGCATAACGAACCCACTGGCCTGTTTCCTCGGCCTTTGAGAAAGGCTGAAAGCGTCTTACTTTTTAATACATTTCTTGAATGTCTTAATTACAGTAGGCATATAGATAGTAATGATATTTGTGGCTGCACCGGGGTCCGTCATTACTAGGTTAAAGCTCCGCGCTAATCATTAGTGATCCATGGCACCTGTTACCCGTGGCTGTTATGAACTGTAAGCTACATCACTAAATTACAACAATTTCATGCTATGGGCACTGCCACTGATACAGGCAGCGGATGAGCCTATTTTTCTGCTTTTCAAACAAGTGTGACAAAGGGATGGGCTAAATAAATTATCTAATGTGGATACAGACATATAGATACACACATCACTATACAACACATGTCCTTATTAGGAGAAACTATATTCCGTTTTAATGACAAAAGATGTCGTTATTACGACATAATTGAGTGAAAAAAATATGTACAGTATGTGGCAGCAATGCGTCACCGTATGAGACAAAACAAAGAAACTGACATTTTAAGATACGCCAGTGCAAATTGCGTTCAGTGAAAACAGCTCAAATATGCATTTTAGTCAAGGACTAGGCTTAAGCCTTGTCTGTGAAACTAAGGGAAGGTGGCTTGTACATGGTAAAACACTCACAAGAAAGTCTGGCTTTGTTGTTGTTTGTTGTATGCCACTTTTCTCTTTTCATTCATTCTATCCTGTTGTTTTAGGCACCATCTCGAGACTCGACCCCGTTCACGTGAGTGATTCCTTGCTGTTTTCTGGAGGACTGATCTGTTTAAACGCTGCATTGTAACGCTTACTCATGCCATATGATAGAGATGGGATTTCTAGGCCTCTGAACAATACATTTGTCTTTATTTTGCTCTCAGCGTCAGCATCCAGAAGAATAAGTGGGATAGCAATCGCTCCATGAGGTACAACCAGGATGCACAGAGGGAGGAGGGTATGGACCTTTTTCCTTTTTACTCTATAACAATGATCCTCACAACTGCACAGTGGTAGAGCCAGTCTTATAAAAAGAGTTGTGATTTAAAACCTCTTGAAAATCATCTCAGAGAAAGTTAAATCCGCAAGTACATCTTCCAGCTTTTCAGAAGAATAAGTCATTATGTTTTCGTTTTATAAACACTTTTGTATTCAACATAGGATTAAAACTGTAGGCTTGCCATTATTCAATGATTTATTATGGTAATTAATCAAGTGTATTAAATATTTTAGGGACAATTTTGGCTGTGATTCTGACACTGAAGCTATCAAGTAGCTTATGTGCAGATTTGCAATGATCTTGATGGATGTCTATATATTCAAACTCTCTCTAGATCAGAGGAGAATGGAGGAGATTATAGCAAATCTCACTAAAATGCGCTTCGGTGACCAGGAGCAGACGAAGATTAAAGATACAAAAGAGGTACAAAACATCTTTACTCCCTTTTAGATAAACCATCTAAAGCGCCCTTAAGACTGATTAGTTGCTATTTTATTGCCATAATTTTTCAGCAGTATTTCCACATTGTACTCCTAGTATTTTGCACCCATGTATGTTTGTGTGCTTGCAGCCTGCAGGGGGGCTCTATACGAGACTGGAGGCCCAGTTTAAGGCCTCCTCACAGTCCAGCGGAAGACACAGCAGCTCAGAGAAAACTCTAAGGTACCGCAGTCACCTCCAGCACTGAAGACACAGACGTGCCACAAGTAAAACATGATATTAATGAGATTTGGAGGGATTAGGAACATGTTTGTTGTAGTGCACTACACTAAACTGGCTTCTTGTCTGCTCTTGGCAGGCAAATTCATAGCGATAGTTCAGCCAAAAATTAAGAACTCTCATGACGTTCTTCTGTGGAAATCAGATATTTTGGTCCATACAATGAAAGGCAATGGGGTCCAGTGATGTTTTGGACACTACTGACTTTCATAGTACAGACAAAAACAACATTTTCAAAATATCTTCTTTTATGTTTCTCTGAAGAAAGAAAGCTATACAGGTTTTGGAACACCATGAGGATGAGTAAATGACGACAAAACTGTCCCTTTAAAACACAGGAACTTATATGGAAGACCCAAAGTCCATGGCTTAATAATATTGCTTTTAATTAAAAATGTATCTAATTTACTTGTTTGTGGCTTTAATTTTACCTGTATTCCTTACTCCCTTTCTCATTTTCTCTCAGTTCTAATTTTAACCAGTACTTTGGTCTTTTTTTAGAGCAAAGACACGCTCGGGGCCATCAAGACCGACTTAGAGGAAATATGGAGATAAGTGGATGAGTTTTTGAAAAGGAGGAGTAAAAGAGGTTGCTGCTGTTTGACGAGGCAGAAGAAACCGTTGCTCTCTTCATCCATCCTTTGGTTCACTCCTCACCCCACCCTCCTCCCGAACTCTGCCCTGACACAGCAGGAAGAGCATTTGAGTCTTTTCCGTTCAATCCCAGGAGAAGAATGGATTGCTGGTGTGGTCGCTGATGTCATAATTGTAGCTATAGAGCATAAACAATGGACCTAATAAAACCTTCAGTTGCACTGTAAACAATACAAGCTTTTGGCTGCTATTGAATTGGTTGCACCCACCAAAAAAAAATTGTATGCATTACCATTTCAGTTTATTGAGCAACTTTTGCTTTATCTTATCTCATCTCTAGCTCAGGATTCACTTCCAGCTGCAGTGAGTTGTAATGTCCCTGCTTCATTTTAGTCGACTCAGGTGACCAGACAAAGCTCATCTCTGTGGTACTGACCCTGCACTTTAAGCCGTCTTAATTCAAACCTGTATAATACGCAAAGAAGCCACTGGGTAAAGAGTGACTCTGACGACTAATACCTGTGAGGTCCATGGTTCTGTTGCACTGGAATTGTTACACCTGTGCCATTTGGACCAATGTGACATGGAGTAGAATACAGAATCAATAGAATAAATCATTTAAAATAAACCTGTTTCTTTTCTTTTTTTTACTACTGTAGAACTGTTTTAAATTACAGGTTCTTGTGAAATTAGTAATTTCCTGGGAAATTTATGTCTGGAAGTACACAGTCCTATTTTACACAATTACTTCATATGTTGCGGTTTTAAAAAAAAACTGACAACAGGAAGAGGAAGTAGAATGTTCTGCATGTGTGGACAGAGGCGGGAGAGATTTGATGAGCTGGTCTGCCTTTTTTGGTGACAGTTGGTGCTTGATTGAGCTCAGGCAGGTTGAATTACAGTACTGGGCCGTCTGCCAGCCAAGAACACAAATGATCATGTGTTAATTCCTCTTTACTGGTGGGAACCAGATCCATCACAACCCCCACCATTCAATGCAACATATCTCTCTCTTTCCAAGAGTTCTCTCTCTCTTACTCTGAAAAGTTGTGGAAAAGAAGAACAGGCAGTTGTAAATAACCATCTGACTGAAAACAATTTAATAATTTGATTTTGATTCTCTTCAGATGTTTCCACTTTTTCCATTTCTGTGTTGTACACTTTGAAAATAGTATATAGTTGCATGTACACTACCATTCAAGGGGTCAGTAAGAAATAAGTCTCTTATGCTAACAAAGGCTGCCTTTATTTTATGAAAAATATACTGTAAACACAGTAATACAAATATTATGATTTAAAATAACTATCATCAATTTTGAAAACCGTGTTGCTTAATATTTTTGTGGAAACCAAGATAATTTTCCAGCATTATTTAATTAATAGAAAGAACAGAAGTTCATTTATTATAAAAATAAAAAGAAATGTGACAATGTGAGTCAACTTTTGATCAATGTAACTTATCCTTGCTGAATGTGTTTTAATACTAGTACAGTAGGGTCTAAAAGTCTGAGACCACTAGTAAAAAAAAAAATTCCATTACAAAATATGACAATTTGAGTGAGAAGAATACCTAATCTGCTCAACTATTTTTTTATTCATTTTGAAATGTTTATTTACAGGTTTAAATCCTACAGGTGACAGGGATCTGAGCTAATCCGTTAGAAGATGCCCATATTTTATAGTTATAGCTAAAGAACAGAAAGAGCAGCGATTCAGCAGAGCAAGGGTAAAGGTGGATGGACACTAGCTGCCCTCATTCCCTCAATACTTGGTCAAAGGTCATATCTTGATCATTCAATGGTCTTTTGTCTATTGTTACTTGTAGCAAATGCTTTGTTGGCATTGGTGTTGTGCATTTGTTTAGAAAGACATGGATTTGTTTTCTTTAAAGAATGACAGTACTGTGCAGCAATCTATGTATGTATACACTAGACTAGGCTATACAATATACAACTGTGGGTTTCATTAAAGCTAAATTACTTCATAAATCGCATAACTGCTGAAACTATAAACATTACAACACTGGTTAGCCATCAGGCCACAAAGTCATATGATGAATTACTTGTTTTGGGGTGTACTATGGTCGCTAGAGGGAGCTGTTTGTATCTAAAAAAATTCTCCTCTTGAAGCCAAACTTCCTGTGCAGCAAGGACTCCCTCATTGTCTGTGTTGTTGTCATGAAGTTCACCTCTCTCAAGAAGGACAGAGCTATTTATAGTGACAGCCATTAGGATGAGACTTCTGCAAATAACCTGAGCTAGAACAAATAGTGTATAATGCTTTATTATGCCATGCATAATTTAATTAAGCCAGAATATAATTATAAATAACCACAAAATCATAAGCCATGTAAATAATTTGTATCTTATGATGTGAAAATATGAAACCGAAAAGAAAAGGACATTTGTGATGCTTCATGATGGTATACATGCTGATTTTGTAGTGATTTAAAATAATAATAATACACTTGCAAATACAGGCTGGTCTGTATGTGACCACTGTAATATATTCACTGTAAAATAAGAAAAAAGTATATAAAACACTCTAAATAAGACAACTGTCAAAAACTTGTTTGAGTGACATGGGAGGAGCAGGCGATGACAATATAATGTATGTAAATGAACAGGCAGGACCAGACAGAACGGGCTTAAACCAGCCCAATCCTGAACAGAGCAGCCCACTTCATTTCACATGTATGTGCCACAATGCACGTGCACCTCCTACTGCTCACTTCAGCAAGATGACCTCTTTCAGCCATGCCTGTGACACCCTGCTAACTTTCAGACCCTCTGTATGTGTTGATTGATGACAAACTTTAAAAGAGGAAACATGCAAAGTTTTCAGATCAAACACCGAGACAGGTTTTCCCTCTTTATGACAAAAACACTTTTGGTCCTTTCGTACACATGCATGATCTGGGACCTGTCCTGCAATAAACAAAACCAGACGTCCAGAGGAGTTTCAATGGTTTATTGTATTTCTCAAAATAATTCAAAACAGCTGAGACAACAAAGAAAGGAAGCATGGCGAGTTTTCTGTAACACAAAGTGAAGTCATAGCCTTAGGGAACATCAGACATTTCTTATTTCTAAAATTTGCTGACTATAAATCAGTTACAATGTTTAAAAAAGTCTCAATATGTCTCTTAAATGAGGATCTGGCCAAAAACATTTTGACAAAACATAACATACAAATGGACACAACAAATCCAGTATGGTCAGGTGACAATTTATTAAGTATTATCTAAAAGATGTGAAGACACACTCCCTCTGTTCATTAATTACTAATAGTTTTATTATAAAACCTGCAGTAAAGAATTCAACATTGATCTTAATAGACTGGAACATCAGTCTTGGGGTTTAAAGAAAGAATGCTGCCACTTGCCAGTGATTCTTCGAAAGCAAGTTGACTTTGTATTCTAGAAACTTCAGTACTGGCATTGACTTTCAGTTGTGGAACATATCATTCATTTACACCACATCACTCTTATCTCAACAAGGGACTTCCATCATATTCACGCCTTTTTATATTTTATTACATGTAATAAAAGGTTAAAAAGGGAGTAAATATGAATCTGATCCACACAATATCAGCTGATTGTCAAATTATGACTGGACCCATTAAATGCACAAAACTCCAACACTAGTGTCTGTTCCAGAATAAAACTGAAGACCAGCTACCTAAAGGGACTAAAGGTTCACCTTTACTGGATCAGTTTGTTTGTTAAAGCTGAGCATATAATTTACCAAATTACTGTTCATAAACTGCTTATTTAGTTAACCAAAAGGTGTGTGGAATGGGCCACATGCTAGACTAAAGAGGAACACTGTGTCAGATTTTGAACATGTATAAAGTCCAGGCGTGACCTTGTGAAATGTAACAGTTTTATGAAAAAATGCATAAGCTTAAATTTTTGCTCGATAGTTTTTTTTTCTCTCTCGTTCTTTGTTTAGTACAGACACTACAGTAGTTTGCACACAAAATCCAGTATTTTTCCATCAACTGACGTTTAAGTGGCGTTGAGACACGTGACTTGCAAGGAAGGGGGAGACACATGCATGCGTTTGACGTCCATTTGAAGCACCACACGGCCAGTTTATTATTATGTTTTCGGTTGATTCAACGCGTTTCTCATACATCACTGCCATATTGTAGTTAATTTCGCGGTAGTTAAGTTTATGGAGACAATCACAAGCCAATTGTATCAGGCGCTGACCCATGCCATGCGTATCATACCCTGACTCTGAACAACCACTCCCCTTCGTGGCTCGTGGAAAATTACCAGCTTACAATCAGCACAAGTGCAAGCTCCAACATCCGCCTCACGGACTCGGTGCCCTCGATCTCCTTCAGTCCACCGTGAAATTATTTTTTCCGAACATGCATACAATTATCAAGCGGCCACTGTTGTTAAATATAAAAAGCGGATAATTTAAAGCTCAAGAAGGATAAAAACGCGAGTGTTTTTCGGAAGAGTCGCGCAACATACCTATCTCAGAACGATAGAACTTGCATTACCCCAAAACAACAACAAATAATACACGACCGTAATATTATCGCAAATTACAAGTCCATTCTGCACTCAGTTTGCCTTCTCTTTCTCCAAACGGGCGGAGTAGTCGCGTGGGCGCCCGAAAGAGTTGAGATTGATTGACGTGCACGCAGTCCAATGGATCCCTGGCAAGGACGTGCTTAGCAACGCTGCAGCCAATAGCACGCCTCCATGGGCGTGACGTTAATCCAAACTTTTCGCGGCGCCATCGGCTGAAAACTAAACCGAGATGGAATCTCCCAGTCTGAACCGGTTTCAACCGGTTACGAGTTTGTTGCTTGTGAGAAGAAGAGGCACAGGCTCAGTCTCTAATACCGCCCTAGTGCAAAATATACTTCAGTACAGAGCACATTTCTTTATTAAGGTTAACTTTGTTTCGTAAAATGAACCGGACTGAGAAAATACTGAACTCGCCGTGATTGTTGGTGCGGAATTCACATCCTAATGGTCCTTATATCAAGCAAGTAGCTCGTGTAGTCTTCACAGAGGAATAACGTTAGTGTGGCTGGCCAGTCAACGGCTCATCCATTTGCCAGAAAGCGTGTACAAACAGGCAACAACGATACTGGATCAAATAAACTTAATTTTAGCAACTCTGGCAGACAAGCCCACCTTCTTTCTCTCAAAGGCTTGGACTTTAGGTAGGTAAATATGGGGTGAAAACTTCTAGTTAGAATGTTTGGGTTGGTCTGTGCTCTGTGGAGAATGACGATGCTGTGAGATTGTTTAGAAATGCATAGAAATAGTACGCATGAAGGTTAAGGTCGAAAGAAAGTGAAATGGCTTTGCTGCTGAGGGTTTATGAGGGATGTTGCGGGTGTGTTGCGTGATGGCTCGTGTTCAGCACTGGTGTCACGCTGGACTGAATAATGTATCTGGGGTTTCTTCGTTTTAACAATCGTTTTATCTCACAACCATCACAAATTCAGTAAGCTACTAACGTTAAGTGCTGTCCGTAAGCATAGCCAAGGGTATCTTGTTTTAGCGAGCAACATTCAATTGCAAAACGCATACAGGACAGTTCTAAAGCTGTAGCATTCATTTAAATAATTAACGGCGTATAAAATAGACGAATAACTCACAGAATACAATTCTATTTCTTACCTGGTTTACTGCTAGTAAAGCCTGCAGAGCTTTCAGGTGTAGGGTGCAGAGCATGGTGTTGGTGGGAGGGGTTGCTCCGGAGTCAGGGAGTGAGATCCTTGCAAAGTCACCCCCGTAGAAGTCATCCGAGACGGGTGTAGACCGCTAGAAACATCGGTGTTTGTTATGGACGAGCTGGAACGTTTTTAACGTCATTCGCGCGCTAAAGCCTTTGCTTTTCTGTCCATTTAAGCGCATTCTTATGACAGCATGCATGCGTGATTGTTGCCACATCATGAAACGCCATGCATTATTAGGGCATTAAACGCACAGACGTTGGTTAAACAACCAGTTAGAGAATAATAAACATCGTTCACATCAGATGTGCTCCTCGGCGTGGATCTTAGTCCAGTTGTTTTGAAAACGTGTGAATGAAATCAGCTGATAAGTTGCTCTATGTTGGGATACAGATCCTATTGTAGGAGTTGTACTTGCTTACTGAATGAAACAAGGTGTGGGAAAGGCGGGTAAATCAACAGGTTGCGCAGTACTGAGGACCAGTTGTGGCACCATCACTTTATTTTGGCCTGCAAGACTCGCGGTCTCACAAAGCTTGACTGTGTCGTGTCCAAGGAAATTCTTGAAATTTCCTTTTTTTTTTTTCTTCTTCTTTTTTTATTCTTGGCCGTAATGCTTACCTCGTTACGCAATAGTTTGGCTCCAGGGTGCCAATTGAATTAGCTTGAGCATTGGTCATTCAGGTGTCCTTCAAACTGTGCTGGCGCATTATGAAAGTCTCGTGGTCTTATGAAAGCGCGATCAGACTAGGGAAATTCAGAGGAGTTTGTAATTCAGAGCGACCGGTTCGCCTCTTGTGTTATATGTAAACAGAATGACGTCAGGGAAAGGGCTGCCTAGCACGTGGTCTCATTCATGGGATAATGGCCCTTGTGATCACGAGCCCAGTGAGTGGCCCTTGTTCATCGGACATCGTGCAGATTGCAATCATGTTACCTTTATCGCCCCACCCACCTATCCCATTGTTATGAGGATTGAACCCTCCAGCAGGCATTGGTGTATTATTGGCAGGCCAGGTCATATAAGGCTTTTTGGGTGATCCTGGTCGAGGGAGGGGGGTAACGGTCAGCTGTTTGGATTTGTGTACCCAAATGTTCATTTCACATGACTTTGCCCTTGCTGGATGTTTCCTTCCTGTTCCCCACAGAGCTCTATGCCAGCAATTATGACAATGTTAGCCGACCACGCAGCCAGACAGCTGCTGGACTTTAACCAGAAACTGGATATCAACCTGCTGGATAATGTGGTCAACTGCCTGTACCATGGGGTCGGGCCACAGGTAAGGAAGACCATTTCACAAATCGGTGAAATATAGTACCAAATGTAAGTATGTATGTGTGTGTGTGTGTGTGTGTATATATATATATATAATATTATATTATATTATATTATATATTTAAACTGCTTTAAATGAATTCAAAATATTATTCATTAATTACTCTTAATTAATCACACATCAAATTTGACTGAGAAATTACCCCAAAAGATAATTTAAAGTAATTTTTGTGTTAAATGAGAAAAACATCAAATAGATATTACAAAAAGTTTAGAAATAAATATTTTATTTGATTCAACATAGAATTTATTACACAAACTTTTAGGCTACAACAGCCATGATTTTTTTTTTTTTTTTTCAGAAGCTGCATCTGAATTGGTGTTTAGCTATATTTGCAGACCAAAACAGTTTGGTTGCCAGCGTTCTTCAAAATATCTTCTTTTATGTTAGGCAAAATACAGAAAGTAATACAGCTTTGAAACAACATGAGGGGTGAGTAAATGTAAATTAAAACAATTAAAATTTTTGGGCAAACTATCTCCAAAATATCAAATCTTTTTTTTTTAATGAAGCGATACACTAAATAAGAAAATAAAAGTGCCAGTAGGTGGCGGTAAATGTCTAAATGAGTAAGTTATTGAGTCATTCATTCATACCATTCGTTTAAATGGCTGATTCATGCAGGAATTAAAGGGATAGTTCACCCAAAAATGAAGATTAGCACCCAAAAATGCACTTTTTATGGACTTCAAAAACAGAGCAACTATGAATCCAGTTCTAATGCTTGGATTAGCCTGGACTTTTGTAATATACCTCAGATTTTATTCGTCTGAAAGAAGAATGTCATATACATCTAGGATGACTTGAGGGTGAGTAAATTATGGGCTAATTTTCATTTTTGGGTGAACTATCCCTTTAAGTAAATGGCTCTCATTATGAATGGGCCATTGAATCATTGGTTCACCTGATTGATTCGCTCAAAATGTGAATTCGTTAAAAAATGAAACGCGAGGTGTTTTCTACTTGAAGCAGCGCTGGGTAGACAGTACCGCTTCAAGTAGAATACGCGTACTGTGTTGCTCAAGACACGCACAACAGTTCGGCTGTGGCTTTATAGGTAGGCAAATATTTTTAAATGTCTGTTTTTGCTCAAATTGACAATAGTGTCTAAAATATACCACAATATACACAATATTCTTCTTGTTGTGAATCTATATCATATTTGCACTCAATTATCACATCGAAACAAAAACATCACTGGTGTGATATTTCTCATATTTATATTAAAAGTATCTTTTCAGTTTTAAAATCATTTCATATATCATCAGTGTTTTATTTTTAAAACATCAAAAAATACATTTGTAACTGCAGGTCAAATGCATTTGTCACCTCTGAGCTGCATTAAACGGTCTGTAAATACAGCACATCTAAATGCTACTTCAGATGCAGCTTCTGTGTTTACTGATTTCATTTGATTGGGAACAGCGTAAATATTTCTTATTATTCTAATTGAATAGGCTACATTTATTAAGGTAAGAAAAATCTGCCCATATAAAGGTAAAAATCAAACCTTATTTGAAATTTTAATATTATTGCTGCCAACTAACCACCGCACAAAATATGAAGAATAACAAAAACGTAAGTCCTAAACCAGCCGAGGTACCAGCAAAATATCGTCTGATCATCAGTATCGACAAAAGCCCAGAAAATATAGACAAATAATTTTTTGTCAATATCGCACACCCCTAAGTGTTTGTATATATGTGTGTATAAATACACGTTGGTGTATGCATTGACATGATTAATAATTTGCCACGGATTTGTTGTTTTCTAATATAAATGTTTCTCCATTTCAGCAAAGAATGGCCCAGGAGGTGCTGACTCATTTGAAGGAGCACCCAGATGCGTGGACGCGAGTTGACACCATTCTAGAGTTCTCTCAGAATATGAACACCAAAGTAAGCCAAGTCCCAACTTACTCTGGTGGAGGGTCATGGTTTCTATACTTTGAGGAAGATCTGATCTCTTATCACGCATTATACAGGAACACAATTTTGTTTTGTTTTCCTTTAAACCAGAAAGATTGCCTTATATCAGCAAATACCCATTTCTTAAGTGTATTGGGGTTGCTTAGCATCATGTCAGAAACAGATTCCTCTGTACACATGTGAGATCACATTTTCCGACACCTCTCCTCACAGTCCTGTCCTGATCAAGCAAAGTCAGAGTTAAAGTTGGTGTGTGAGGATCCTCTGTTGACAGTAAAATACCTCAGTACCTTCATCTGTACAAATGACTGACTGTTTGAGGTCAGGATATATAAAGCACCTGATCCATGTGATCCTGAGCCATGGGTTTTTATTTTAATATTGATGAGGAAAGCAGAGGATCCATGTAGTGTAGAATTTCTGGAGTCCTGAAACAGAATTTCTGCACTGATAAACTACACACTCCCAGAGTTCATAACACTTGTTCACTTTGTAGTGCGTAGACTGAATGTAAATCATTTAGTAATTTGTGAATAGTGTAGTATTTGGGATGAATTGTCTTCCTCAGTGTGTTAATAGACTTCCTCAAAGTACTGCTGACCCAGTTTGCCGTCTGCTTGCCTTTTAAGATTGCTCTTAACACTCTGGTCATTACTAATGTTTGAGTTGATTTATCAACAGTATCTGTAATGTCAAAATGATAATGGCCCAAAAGTGAGGGCTCTAGAAGAACAGACAGGAAAAAATTCAGAGCAGGTAAATTCTTTGAATTTGTCTAAATTCATCAAGCAAAATACAGAAAGAGCTTTTTGAACATTTGGCTTTTTGCTTAATTTATTCACAGCCTTTTTGTAGGTGAAAAAGCAAACAAAAGACAATTAATTGAAGTTGTTCATATTTGATATTAATCACAATGTTCCATTATGTTGATTGCTTGTAATAGGACGAAAAGGGGTGTGTCTTCCTGTGCACCTTGACACAGCTAGGCTTTGGCGGCAGGCCTCCACAAGGTCTACCTTTTCATTCCCTTACTCTCAATTCTGCTGTGCCTCCATTCACACTGCACATGCCTCATATGGAGCTGAGAGACGGCAGGGAGATAGGCAGGCAGTTTACCCCATTTTGTTTTTACCCCAGTCATGGATGGTAACAGTCATTTCCACTGTAGGGATCATCAGTGTCTCTGTGTGCTGTGGTTCCCATTTTCTCCCCAAGCATTTGTCCTCTACCCTAACCTACCCTATTTTCTTTCTTCTCTTGACCATGCACCAAGAAACCTTGCAACATCACATGTGAATAATAAAGACTTTGCGTGGTGTTGCAATGTTTTTCGCCTTGCCTCTTTTAATTAATTATTTTTAACTCTCTGAAAAATTAAAGGTGAAAAGATCCTGGTGATTTTAGAAAGTGAAATCTGTCCGTATGCAAGTAAACTACTTCTCCAGGCCTCACCTTTAATATCCTCACACAGTGTGTGATCTGTATTCCCTGTTTTGCTTTAACACATTACCTTTTTGCTTTTGTTTTTCCTCTTTCCTCATTAATCCCTACAGTTGAAATGCTGATGATCCAAATAACACTAGTGATCATGACAAGGACACTATTGCACCATGAATACCCTCTTAAAAGCAGCATGGTGGCAGTCTTAAGGCAGTCTATAGATCCAAACCTGTGGCTCGTCTTGCTGTTCCTGAGACCCACACCAGTTATTGGTGGAAACATTAGTGTCACTTTACGACAGAAAGGGGTTTGGTCTTTTGTTCACCAATGGGAAAACGTATCTATGATTAAAAACTTGTGAGTGGCCATTGACTCTTAAAAGAATCCTTCGGTTCTTTTTGTTTCCGGACAAAGTTGTTGCGTCGTTCCCCCAAGCTGCTTGCTTTGTTGTGGCCGAGCAGATTCAAACCATTAGCTTTTTGCTATTAACGTCTCCTTTCCTGTCTTTCACATTCTGGTGTGACATGGCCAGAAACAGCAAAACTTCTACAGAATCTCATACAAACATTGTATAGTTTTTATGGGGATTATGAATTTTTTGGGGGGGTTCTTTTTTTTTTGTTGAGTTTGTAATAAAATTCTGCATGATGTTTTTTTCAATCTGAATCCATTTGAAATAAACCAAAGAATGTGTGAAATATATTAGGCAGTCAAAGTTAAGAGCAATTTTTTTTGTTTTCCTTGTTTAACGGTACAGTTCTGGCAGATTAGCTGGTTAAAGCTTGGATCCTTAAATCTTGATTTGTTCTCTTGGCATTACAGTACTATGCTCTGCAGATTCTGGAAACAGTTATTAAAACAAGATGGAAGATTCTGCCCAGAAACCAGTGTGAAGGTAAGACTGACTCACAGGAATTCCCCTTACCACTTTGAGATAAATAAGTAATTCATAGATCAGTCTAAATC
Source organism: Gobio gobio (assembly GCF_949357685.1). NCBI lineage: Eukaryota > Metazoa > Chordata > Actinopteri > Cypriniformes > Gobionidae > Gobio > Gobio gobio. The sequence continues at coordinate 25,725,108 of NC_137106.1, read as the reverse complement.
AATTCATAAGTCATAACATAAGCAGCTCAAATGCCTGATTTGGGGTTAAGGGATCATTGAAATGTACAAGTAGACATTTTACTCTACAAAACGTTTCTAGCAGACCAACACATTCATTAGAGTCAAGTGAGTGATTGCCAAGTTGAGCTGAATTCCCCCCTTTTAAAAATGCATGGAAGGTCGTCGGCTCAGCTTAGTGTTCATCTGTTTCCAAAAAGACCAGAAACTGCTCCGTAAAAAAGACCACACGAAACGAAAAACATGACGTAAGCTGCACCTGTAATTGATAAATAAATCTTCACTTAGATCCTTTCTACGCCATTCAGCTTAACCAATATTGATGTCTCAACAACATCCAAAGCATGTCTCTGTTTAAGTCTGCACCCAGCCAAATGAATAATAAAAAAAAAAAACATCTTGCACAAAGTTAAAGGGATAGTTCCCCTAAAAATTTAAATGCTGTCATTATTTATTCACCCTCAAGTTGTCCCAAACCTGTATACATTTCTTTCTTCTGTTGAACACAAAAGAAGATATTTTGAAGAATATGGGCAACCAAACAGTTGATGTACCCCATTGACTTCCATAGTATGGAGAAAGAAAATACTATGGAAGTCAATAGGGTCCCATCAACTGTTTGGTTTGAACTATCCCTTTAAGAGTTTAGTAAGAAGTATAGTTTAGAGGAGGTATAATTGTTAATAAATAAAAATAATAAAAAACATTTACATGATTTAAGTTAACAGTAGTTTTATAATTTAACATTTCAAGTTAAAATATTTGTATTGCTATTATATTATCATTGTTAATTTATGTAGTATTTGATTGAATCATTGGTTCACCTGATTGATTCGCTCAAAATGTGAATTAGTTAAAAAATGAAACGCAAGGTGTTTTCTACTTGAAGCAGCGCTGGGTAGACAGTACCGCTTCAAGTAGAATACGCGTACTGTGTTGCTCAGACACGCACAACAGTTCGGCTGTGGCTTTATAGGTAGGCGAATATTTTTAAATGTCTGTTTTTGCTCAAATTGCCAATAGTGTCTAAAATATACCACAATATTACAACATTTCAAGTTAAAATATTTGTATTGCTATTATATTATCATTGTTAATTTATGTAGTATTTGATTTTTTTTCATATTTTAATTTCAAGTAGCATTTTTTGCTTTTGTTTCTTCAAATGTGAATAAGGCAGCAAATCATTAATATGCTCATGCAGATCTGCAGATGAACAAGTCCTCTGAGACAAGCTTCTTCTTTCCAAATGGAGAGCTCATGGGGTTTTGTGTTTGTATTGACGCTCTTCACTTCTCTGCTTTATTCCAGGCATTAAAAAGTATGTTGTGGGTCTCATTATCAAGACATCATCAGATGCAGCCAACGTTGAGGTCAGTGAACATCCACTTATTTCGTTTGCTGTCGTCTTGTGGTTGCTGTCTGTTTTATGCTATGCTCTCCCTCCTTTCAGAAAGAAAAGGTGTACATTGGAAAACTCAACATGATATTAGTACAGGTGAGGTTTGTTTGATTACTTTTTCTTAGTGCACATTAGAGGGATTCATAGCCATTCATGATCCTGATGTGGGGGCATATATTTGATGACTGCAATGGAAATGTCTGCTAACCTTCATGTTATTTGATAATGTGTTTGTGTCTAGATCCTAAAGCAGGAGTGGCCAAAACACTGGCCCACATTTATCAGTGACATTGTTGGAGCGAGTCGCACCAGTGAGAGCCTTTGCCAGAACAACATGATTATTCTGAAACTCCTCAGTGAAGAGGTGTTTGACTTCTCCAGTGGCCAGATGACACAAGTGAAAGCCAAACATCTAAAGGACAGGTGAGACCGCATTAAAAGTGAATAACTCATATTTTATGGTTGATTATTAAATGAGGCCATATTCACATTACTTGTTCTTGTTAAGAATCTGTATTTTGTGATCCATCTGCAGCATGTGCAATGAGTTCTCTCAGATATTCCAGTTGTGCCAGTTTGTGATGGTACGTAGTGTTTTCTCTCATACAAAAAAGAGATGCATTCAAAATGTTTTTGTTTGTGAAGGTATATACAGACTTTCTCTTAATCATTCAAACACTCTCCTAATTCTTTTTACAGCTCTTCTAGTTAATTATCAAATGATTAACTTCAAATGCACACCCATTTGTCTAGTGTTTTTAATTTGTGATGTGGCAACATCATTTGGAAGAAATCTCTATGATTTGAATGTCACACGAATAAAATGTTAAAATTGAGCCATAAGTTTGATTTGCATACGCATCAAACCCATGTTAATGGATATTAATTTTTTTTTTTGTAAAATTTTTAGGAAAATTCCCAGAATGCCCCACTTGTGCATGCTACCTTAGAGACTCTGCTGAGGTTTCTCAATTGGATTCCCTTGGGCTATATCTTTGAAACTAAACTCATCAGTACTCTGGTGTACAAGGTAACATATCTGGATATTTTCTTACTCTTACAGACTTTGTGAAGAACTAGGATGATAGATGACTTCTTTTTTACCTTTACTCATAAGTAATATAAACCAACACTCATTTATCCAATCAGAATCAAGTATTCCAGACAATAGTGTAATAACTATATTTATAGTTTATGTATTTATTTGTTGTACAATGAAATAGTACAGTTATATAGATTAATGCTATAACAACTACAAAGTTTGTATAATTTCACACTTACAAAGCAGCGGTCTTTGAGGTAATTGTTGACCCCTCTCCTCTATTGGGTTGATCTGCAGTTTTTAAACGTGCCGATGTTTCGCAATGTGACACTGAAGTGCTTGACTGAGATAGCCGGAGTCAGTGTCAGCCAGTACGAAGAGCAGTTTGTCAGTCTCTTTACTCTGACCATGATGCAGCTCAAACAGGTAACCTCCTCTCTGGTCTAAATCCAAGTATAATTCCCATATACCAGTTGGTCTTGGGTCAGTCTGATGTTCTTTTTCTTACCTGTGTGTTACAGATGCTTCCACTGAACACCAACATCCGGCTGGCATATGCAAACGGTAAAGATGATGAGCAAAACTTCATTCAGAATCTCAGCCTGTTCCTCTGCACCTTCCTCAAAGAGCACGGACAGCTGATAGAAAAGAGATTGAACCTCAGAGAGACGCTTATGGAGGTACACACAGACTGAACTTGGTTATGGAGAATCAACCTCAGTCACTTTGCTGATTGGATGCCATTGTGTTAAGTTCCGTTTTGTTGCTCTTTTCAGGCTCTACATTACATGTTGCTGGTGTCAGAGGTGGAGGAGACCGAGATCTTTAAGATCTGTTTGGAGTACTGGAATCATCTTGCAGCTGAGCTGTACAGAGAGAGTCCTTTCTCAACGTCCACCTCTCCCCTACTATCAGGGAGCCAACACTTTGATGTACCACCCCGCAGACAGCTCTACCTTCCTGTGCTATCTAAGGTTTGCTCACATACACAAAATTCAAGATGAAATTTCCCCTTAGATGGCAATATTAGTTAGAAACAATAAGGGTTTTTGTGTTACTGTTTTGCAGGTGCGTTTATTGATGGTGAGCCGCATGGCCAAGCCAGAGGAAGTGCTGGTGGTGGAGAATGATCAGGGCGAGGTGGTTCGAGAGTTCATGAAGGATACCGACTCCATCAACCTCTACAAGAACATGAGGGAGACACTTGGTGAGCGTTATGCTACTCTGTACTATGAATGCAGAGTTTTTGGCCACTGTTCTGTGTTTATTATAAGTGTCATCATATTTCTCTCTGCTTCTCTCTCTGCAGTCTATCTTACCCATCTGGATTATGCTGATACAGAGCGTATTATGACAGAAAAGCTTCATAATCAGGTGAACGGTACCGAGTGGTCCTGGAAGAACCTGAACACGTTGTGCTGGGCTATTGGTTCCATCAGTGGAGCAATGCATGAAGAGGATGAGAAGCGGTTCCTCGTCACTGTCATAAAGGTGCAGAAATCTTAAAATGCAAACATGTAAAGTCTTGTAATTAAAAATAAGAGCCATAACGATGTTCCCACGTCATCTACAGGACCTGCTGGGTCTATGTGAGCAGAAGAGAGGCAAGGATAACAAGGCCATCATTGCCTCCAACATCATGTACATAGTGGGACAGTACCCACGGTTCCTACGTGCGCACTGGAAATTCCTGAAGACTGTCGTCAATAAATTGTTTGAGTTTATGCATGGTGAGTCGCAAATGCTTTGAACCTTAGAATAGAATCAGAGATTTGCATCTGTATACAGCCGTGCTATCTTTTGGTCTGATCTTTAAATAAAAGCAGCTTTGATGTCAGATTTGATCACACATATACAGCAGGTGCTGCATTTCAGTCACTTATGGAGCAGCTCGGTAGTAATAAATAAAGTTGAGCTTCTAATTTTAGCTTGATTTAAAAAAATAAATAAAGAAAACATGATTACATCAGTTCCTTTACAGTTATATTTTACTCTTTATTCTTCTTAGAAACCCATGATGGAGTGCAGGACATGGCGTGTGACACGTTCATTAAGATAGCTCAGAAGTGCAGGAGGCATTTTGTGCAGGTGCAGGTGGGAGAGGTGATGCCCTTCATTGATGAGATCCTCAACAACATCAACACCATCATCTGTGACCTGCAGCCCCAGCAGGTATCAAAAACCCCCCATCTGTGTCAGTACGCCCGCTCCATGTGTAACTGACAGATTATGCTTTAAATATACAACGTTTGAGAAGTTCTTGCAGCTCTGCTGGACTTGAGTGACCATTTGTTGTTCACAGGTGCATACGTTTTACGAAGCTGTCGGCTATATGATTGGAGCACAGACCGACCAGGCTGTACAGGAACACCTGATAGAGAAGTACATGTTGTTGCCTAACCAGGTGTGGGACAGCATCATTCAGCAAGCCACCAAGGTGTGAATATTTTTATTTATTATATATCATTTTTTTTACAGAACATTTTGTTCAATGAATCTTTAACTCATTTTTAAGTCTGACCTTAAATTGATGCTATTATACTGCTGCAGAATGTGGACATCCTGAAAGACCCAGAGACAGTGAAGCAGTTGGGAAGCATCCTGAAGACCAACGTCAGAGCGTGTAAAGCCGTGGGACACCCTTTTGTAATTCAGCTGGGTCGGATCTACCTGGACATGCTCAATGTTTACAAGTGCCTCAGTGAAAACATCTCTGCTGCCATCCAGACCAACGGTGTGTTTTTCTTTTACAATCAAGTCTCTCTGTACTGTTCAGATTTTATCACATGTTGTTTGAGACAAAGAGTAAGTTTAATTCTAGAGTTACCATATACCATATATTATGTGTGCATATGCATCTCTGTTGGTTGTCTCAAAGTGACAGGTCCGCATTAAACTGAAGTCAAAATGCTGTATGTGTGAACAGCAGTCCATTACAGAGCTGTCTGAGTCTCTGAGCAGCTATATATTGCACTGTAGCCAGAACAGAAGGAGTAAAGTTTAACTAAATCGTTGCCTAAAGAAAATTCTTACTAATGTGAAAGTCTGACTTTCTCTGAATACTATAATGTAATGGCATAAACTTTATGTAAATTACTGCACTCAAGAACCACAAGTGCTTTGTTTATGGCTGTTCATTTGGTTTGTGCTATTTTTTTTTATAGGCGAGATGGTGACAAAGCAGCCTCTCATCAGGAGCATGCGCACGGTGAAGAGAGAGACTCTGAAGCTGATCTCAGGCTGGGTCAGCCGCTCCAATGACCCACAGATGGTGAGACACAAATCACAGCTTTTAGGTAGGGATGTACCGAAATGAAAATTCTGGACCAAAAAACTTTTTAAAAATGGTTTATTTCTTATTTTAAATTACCTTTTTTTGTATAATTGTATTAATATTAGACTTTTTGTGATATTCAGTCATTTTAACGATACTGAATTTAAGAAAAACAATAAAGCCAATAAAATAAAATAACCACACTTTTATCAATATATTAGTTTTCTTTATTCAGTTCTATGCAACAGAATCAGATTTAACAGATATATTTTTTTGACCAATTATCCAAATATTGTATATTCCTTCAACGCTATTATTATCAGAGCATGTGAGCAGAGCGTAGCATTGATTCAGTTCACGGATCAGTGAACGAGAGGGTAGCGTCATTTTACCAGCGTTGCCCAGCATGGCTATACCACACCATATTACAGCACAGTAGGGCTAGTGCAAACAGAAACAAGTCTACAACTACATAGAAATTTCATGTCGGTGCGTAATTTGAGCAGACTTTACTTTTCCGATGAGCATGAGCAGTAAATGAGTGGAGCATTCGCATGGGCTGTGAGCAACTGAGCCGAGCACACGTGCATAGAGTATATAATGGGAATACTGAGCAGAGCGTCACACTGCGACATAACGGCTAGAGCGAGAGTGAAACCTGAGCGCTTAACACTGTAGGGCAGGGCAGGACGGCATATATTTTCTGCCGTTTTTCTCTTTCGTGAATTTCGGAAATTTCGGTGCATCCCAATTTTTAGGCAAAGGGCCTGTACTGAAAATACGGAAGAAATTCAAGCTGTTAAAATGAAGTTGACATACTCAATCTTAAACTGCATTCTCATAATTTAATACTTACAATTTATACATTTAAAAAAAATAAAAAAAATAATAATAATAATCAACAAGTACGAATGTAGCATATTTTTCAATGTGACAAATTATGTTAACCAAACTTTTAAATGTTTAAAGTTAACTATTGATGGCAAGAAAAATTAATTAGAAATTGTGACCGGATCCAAGATATGAACATTCCCTTATTCATTCATATAATTTTAAAACTAAAATCTTGTTTTTAGAGATGCTATTCATCATAAGACGTTATTCCCTCAGCTCAAGGTTTTTGGGTCTCGTGTGTTTGTTAGTTCCAGTATTTCTGTCTCTGTGCAGATAATTCTGTTATAGCTGCTTCAGGTCTGTCAGTCCGGACCTGTTTAGATTAGCGCTGTCCTTACACAACATGCACTTATCCACTCATCCTTTAAGCCTGTCTGCGCATGTGTGTTTATTGTTCGTACTCTAGGTGGGGGAGAACTTTGTCCCTCCGCTGTTGGATGCTGTGCTCATTGATTACCAGCGCAATGTCCCAGCAGCAAGAGAACCAGAAGTGCTTAGTACCATGGCAACAATCGTAAACAAACTGGGTGCACACATTACTGGAGAGATCCCTCAGATATTTGATGCAGTGTTTGAGTGCACATTAAACATGATCAACAAAGTAAGCTGCCCTTATGTATCTATCAACATTCTGAATTAAATATTTAATATTCTATTGTCATGTATTATTAAAACCAGACTGCATTTGTTTATTTTTCTGAAGAATCTTTTGAAATTTTGAAGTGCATAATATTCTTTATTTTTACTTGTTTAGGATTTTGAGGAATACCCAGAACACCGGACACATTTCTTCTACCTGCTGCAGGCGGTGAACTCTCACTGTTTCCCAGCATTCCTGGCTATCCCACCAGCTCAGTTTAAGCTTGTGCTTGACTCCATTATATGGGCTTTTAAACACACAATGAGAAATGTGGCAGACACTGGTGAGAACACTGATGCATTCATCACAGCCAGATGTCAGATTCACCCTAATCATTTATCATAACATGCATATAACAACTGTATGTTATAAAAATGTCATGTAGGCCTTCAGATTCTCTACACGCTGCTGCAGAACGTGGCCCAGGAGGAGGCGGCAGCTCAGAGCTTCTATCAGACATACTTCTGTGACATCCTACAACACATCTTCTCCGTTGTCACGGATACATCACATACAGCCGGTCAGTACTGGCCACCCCTCCCCTCTCTCTTCCTTTTTTTGCTTGAACACTGTGTAACCATGTAGGAATCATGTGCGTTAAGGTTTTTCTTGATGAATCATTAAAATAGTGCAGGAATAATCCATTTAATGATTTAACATTCCGTTTAAATTTCTAAAATTATTATTTTATAAATTAATTTTATGCTCCGATATTACTTGCTCAGATATTTACTGATTTATATCCAGTTAAAATAAGTTATAGCCGCCTTGTTGTTTTTTCTTCATTCTTAAGTCTTTTTTAATTATTTATATCATAAAAATTAACATAATTTTTTTTAAGTGACATGATTAAATCTGTAAATGACTGTTTGTTCAACCTCTGCATATTTGTCATGCAGGTTTGACCATGCACGCTTCTATTCTGGCGTACATGTTTAACCTTGTCGAGGAAGGAAAGATCAGTGCAACTTTAAACCCCACAAACCCAGTAAACAACCAAGTATTCATCCAGGAGTATGTGGCCAACTTGCTCAAATCAGCTTTCCCCCACTTACAAGAGTGAGTATCCTACAAACTAATGCATCACAAGAACTTGCGCACCCTGAATACTGCATCTGGAGATGCACTGTTTGAAATGTGTCACTTTTACAATTATAGTTGCTTTATATCTTTTAATAGGAATGTCACTTGGTTTGAGATTTTGTTGTGTAATGTAAAGGAAAGTGTTTTCTGTTTCCTTTCTGATTATATGTTTGTTTTCTTTGTAGTGCCCAGGTGAAAGTATTTGTGACTGGCCTGTTCAGTTTAAACCAAGACATCCCAGCATTCAAAGAACACTTGAGGGATTTCCTTGTACAGATCAAGGTGAGCTGCAAGCTGTCTATCCACTGAGAACCGTAATAATAATAATAATAATAATAATAAAAGTTAATGGTTAATGAAATATGTTGTCTTGTGTAATGTGCAAATAAATCGGTTTTGATGTCAGTAAAAATAGTGTTTATGTGGATGAGAGTTTGTGGATCGAGGAAATAGATATGGTGTGAGAGAAAGCGTGCTGTCCCTTTGACCTTTAAGGGATCGTGGAGTATGGTGTAACTATATGGGTCATCTCGAGTGCACAGGGACAGAGGGTGTGTGTGAGATGGAGAGAGGGCGATTATGTCAGAGATGACAGCGTCCTGGCAGAGCAGTCGTGCAAGCAGAACCCACAAAATGCTCACACGTTTCTCTGTGTACCTGCAGGAGTTCGCAGGAGAGGACACCTCTGATCTGTTTCTGGAGGAGAGGGAGGCTTCGCTGCGTCAGGCCCAGGAGGAGAAACACAAGCTGCAGATGTCTGTGCCCGGCATCCTCAACCCTCACGAAATACCAGAGGAGATGTGCGACTGAGTTTGCACGCAAACACACAGCACACACACACTTCGCTGACTCCTAAACAAACTAAACACACAACTAAAGCGGTGTTTTGGCTGCTCTTCTGTGGGCCAGCTGTGTGTTTTCTCATAAGTGTGTGTGTGAGTACTTTAGGCTCTTCCTGTGAGGAGGCGATTTCTGCACTTGGCTGTCTCTTGACCAAAACAATGCCAATATGTAAACGATACTGTCACCCAGTGGCCCTATTTGCATAGTACGCGCTTCATACAGACACTTTTATGTATTACCTTTCCATTGTTAACTGCTTACGTTTGCTCACTGTAATCCGAACGGTGCATGAAGTGTCACATCTGTACAATTAACTCGCTTGTGCTCGCTTTTTTTCCATTGCCCCTCTCCCCTTATTTCCCCCCTTCCACACATCTTGTATTTGTTTATGTATATTATCATGTATAAAGACCAGAGTGCAGTTTGTTGTGTTTGCAGAGAGCTGTATGTGGTCTGGCAGCGGGTAGATGGTACCTAGTGTCAGCTTGTGGGCCAATGGGCAGCGCACCTGATCCAGCCAATGAGAATGTCAGCGAATGTCTGTGATTGGTGAGTTTGCAGAGGTGCTGTGTGCTCATTGGCCAGCATTTTGTGTGTGTTGGGAAGCCAGAAGTGTTTCGGGACTAAAGTAGCTCTCAGCAGAATGTGAAGCAGATCGCTGTGTTGAACGGTCTGATAGATGCTGTTGTGGTTGTGAGTGGGGCTTTTTCTACACGGGAGTGTTTATCGGCCCTCCATGTGCTTCATATCAGCATCACTGTACAGCATCTTTACTACCATGGGAACATGCAGATGTTTCGTCATGTTTTGTTGTGGGTGTGCGAGCGTGCGTGTGTGTTGTCGCTAAGCCGACATCAGGTTTTTTGTTTTCCTCAATGAGGACGGTTGCTCCTTTTGTGAGCTTTCATTAAATTGAAGTTTAAAATAAGTGGTTGAAATATTTATGGGTTCTTGTAGGCTACACCTTTATAACTACTCATGTTAACTCACTCAGAGACTGCTTTGGAGTTTTTCGAATTGTACTAATTTACATTGTTTACCATGCTGTAGTGCTGCAGGACACTACTTAGAGCAAAATAAATCTCAGTTTACATTTAATTTTGTATTTTTGCATTTTTCATTTTTATCTTTAAGTCCTGTCCAAATAAAACGAGATTTTTGTTCAGAGAAAAAGACGTAAATGCCAACATTCTCATTAGGAAGAAGAATGTACCAATCCAAATACTGATGATCAGTGGTGAATTTCCCCTTTACTATGTGTTGCATTTGTTGTGAATCTTTTTGAACTGATTAAAGTTGGAAGAATTTTATAATTCTGTCTGATTTCTCTTGGGTTTGTTCTTTCTTTTGGGTAAATTCATAGCTGGAGATTTGAAGTACACTACAAGGATAGTTTCAAACTTCAAAAATGTTAATCAACCTCATGTGCACTTTCTGCGGAACAGACACACAAAAAGATATTTGGTCAGAAAGAGAATGTGGTCTACAAAATTAAAGTCACGGGTCCAGTGTTTTTGCCTTCAAAATGTCTTCTCAGTGTTAATTTACTATTATTATATACTATTCGTTTTTATTACTGCTTTGAACCAGCTTAAATTTTTTTGTTTTCAATTTAAGTTTAGGTTTTAGTAATTTTATGTAGTTTTATCGTTTGTGTTAGTTTTATATAGTTTTATTTATTTATTTATTTATTTATAATCCTAAAGGATTATTAGGAACACCTGTTCAATTTCTCATTAATGCAATTATCTAATCAACCAATCACATGACAGTTGCTTCAATGCATTTAGGGGTGTGGTCCTGGTCAAGACAGTCTCCTACTCCAAACTGAATGTCTGAGCATTGTTTCTGACCATGTCCATCCCTTTATGACCACCATGTACCCATCCTCTTCCAGCAGGATAATGCACCATGTCACAAAGCTCGAATCATTTCAAATTGGTTTCTTGAACATGACAATGAGTTCACTGTACTAAAATGGCCCCCACAGTCACCAGATCTCAACCCAATAGAGCATCTTTGGGATGTGGTGGAACGGGAGCTTCGTGCCCTGGATGTGCATCCCACAAATCTCCATCAACTGCAAGATGCTATCCTATCAATATGGGCCAACATTTCTAAAGAATGCTTTCAGCACCTTGTTGAATCAATGCCACGTAGAATTAAGGCAGTTCTGAAGGCGAAAGGGGGTCAAACACCGTATTAGTATGGTGTTCCTAATAATCCTTTAGGTGAGTGTATATTTTAGTGCTGGGCATTCAAGTTCTGGGCATTTTAAGACCATTCACTTAATTTCAACTTAAATATAATATTTATTTCGACTTTATTTCAATTATTGAAAACTGTTTTTAATAGTTTTAGTTAATAAAAGCACTGTTTCACAGAAGCAAGAATGTCAAACTGGTTTGGAATGACATGAAATTGAGTAAATTACAATTTAAAATTTTTTGAGTGAACTATCCCTTTAGGCCCAACCTCCTCGGAGAGTTTCCTCATAATTTCTAAACTTTCTCGTCATTTATGTTAGGGTTAGAGAACCCAACCCGGCTTCCACCTGCTCGGATCTGGCAGCTGAGATCCATTTCCGCACTAATGCTTCTCCAAGGCCGTGGTTTAAACAACCCCGTCATCCACTGAGTTCTATCAGTATCCTGTTTGAATAGGTCTCAAGAGCAATGTGACTGGCACGGAAGAACAGTGTTGAGTTTCTCCTCTGGTGCAGTTTCCTTGAATCGTTCTGCTCGTATGCACATCCCAAGAATCGCATCTCGTTTTGTGTTCTCACGAGTGATACATATGCAGGTCTCATTTGACATGCCGTGATAGTTGTTTGAATGCAGCACTGCTGTTTGTTTTTTTGCCTGTGCCACATCCCGCACAGCTCTGGAGATATGATTCATCCAAGTCTCTGGAGTTCCCAGAGAATGTGTTTGGGTCTAGAACTTTCAGAAAACGTGAAGTTCTTGAGCCCCTGGGATTCCATTGAAGTCCTAGAACTTGGGTTGGAAGCTTTTAAATGGCTCTGAGATGTAACTGGTAATAATCTATATCCTGTGAGATTGTGTGACATGTTAGTTGCCTGCAATAAATTCACTACCATGGAAAGGTGAGCCCTCTCTCCCCCTGACCCACTTTGCAACCGGAATCCGGACTGGGGGGGTTCCAGCTGAACTACTTCTACAAATGCTGTTCAAAGGTCAATCCAGTCCACTACCCAAACAGGCAACCTAGTTTAACAAAACCTGTTTAGCATTTTATTTCTGAAAGTATACATTTTAGGATTTAAAGTATGTAAAATGTATGAAGTTTTTCAAACGTGTGTGTGTGTGTGTGTGTGTGTGTGTGTGTGTGTGTGTGTGTGTGTGTGTGTGTGTGTGTGTGTGTGTGTGTGTGTGTGTGTGTGTGTGTGTGTGTGTGTGTGTGTGTGTGTGTGTACAGTGCCCTTCACTAATAGGCAAGGCAAGGCAAGTTTATTTGTATAGCACATTTCATACACAGTGGCAATTCAAAGTGCTTTACACAGAAATGAAATAAAAATATTACAGTTATAATAGGAATTAAAAGAAATAAAAAATAAAGAAAATATTGAAAGATAAAAATAAAGCCGGTGTGTAACAGATTCAACTTTCAATCTCAGTATAATTAAAAATAAAAATAAAAACAGGGTTAAATTTAAGCATATACATTAAAATGTAAGCAGTTCGGACAAAGCACGTACAGTGGCATAGCTCATTCAGTAAATGCACAGCTAAACAGATGTGTTTTGAGTCTGGACTTGAAAGTGGCTACTGTTGGAGCACATCTGATCTGTTCAGGAAGCTGGTTCCAGCTACGGCTGGCATAATAGCTAAAAGCAGACTCTCCTTGCTTTGAGTGAACCCTTGGTTTTTTTTAATTGACTTGATCCTGATGATCTGAGTGATCTGTTGGGTTTGTATTTAATCAGCATATCTGCAATGTATTGAGGTCCTAGGTCATTGAGTGATTTATATACAAGTAATAGCACTTTAAAATCGATCCTAAATGTAACTGGAAGCCAGTGTAAAGATCTGAGGACTGGTGTGATATGGTCATATTTTCTGGTTCGGCTCAGCATCCTGGCAGCAGCGTTCTGTATGAGCTGCAGCTGTCTAATGGTCTTTTTGGAAAGGCCGGTGAGGAGACCATTACAATAGTCCACCCTACTGGTAATAAAAGCATGAACGAGTTTCTCTAAGTCTTGCCTGGAAACAAAGCATCTAATTCTTGATATATTTTTGAGATGATAGTAAGCTGATTTAGTTATTGCTTTGACATGACTATTGAAACTCAGGTCTGACTCCAAAATCACACCAAGATTCCTGACTTGATTTTTTGATTTCAGGCCTTTAGCCTCAAGATATGCATTCACCTTGAGAATTTCATCTTTGTTTCCAAATGTAGTAATTTCAGTTTTGTCTTTGTTTAACTGAAGAAAGTTTTGGCACATCCAACTGTTAACTTCATCAATGCATTTACATAGAGAGTCAATGGGGCTGTAGTCATTAGGTGATAGGGCTAAGTAGATCTGGGTGTCGTCAGCATAGCTGTGGTAAGCCATTTTGTTATTTTTCATTATTTGGCTCAGTGGGAGCATGTACAGGTTGAATAGGAGTGGTGCAAGAATTGACCCTTGTGGGACTCCGCATGTCATGGATGCGGTCGGAAACCAGATTGAAAATTGTCAAAGTATCCGTTTGAGCTTAAGAATTTGTTCAGCTGACTGAAAACAACTTTTTCAATGATCTTGCCTATGAAGGGGAGATTTGAGATTGGTCTGTAGTTGCTCAGTATGGAGTTATCCAGATTTCTCTTTTTAAGGAGAGGCTTTACTACTGCAGTTTTAATGGATTATAATAGTTATAATGGACCACTTTCTATTTTGTGAAGCACAACAATCTTTTGCTGCACATCAGAACTATCTTTGGTTTTACTCATTGTGATGGATGGTTAAGGGAATTTGGCCTTTGTGTTACCTCATATTTATACTCCTGTGGCACAGGTCATGGCAGGACAATTTCATGCTCCTAGTCACCCTGGTTTGCTGATAAACAGAAATGTGACCCTGGACCACAAAACCAGTCATAAGTTGCACGGGTATATAAATTGTTGCAATAGCCAACAATACATTGTATGGGTGACAATTATCGATTTTTCTTTTATGCCAAAAATCATTAGGATATGATCATGTTCCATGAAGATATTTTGTAAATGTCCTACTGTAAATATATATATTGTATTATTATTATTACAATTATTATTAGAACTAATATGCATTGCTAAGGACTTCATTTGGACAACTTTAAAGGCGATTTTTTTGCACATATAAAAAAATCTATATATATATAGTCCTATAACAGACCACTAAAAAATTAAAAAATACATAATCTTGCGGACATCTGCCACACTATATTCAATGAGTGACATTTTTTTTCTCTCCAAAAACATGCATAAATAGGCATATGCATTACATAATCTAATTTACATTTATGATTATATAATCATACAAACGCTGAGAGGAGATAAATTATACTTCATGTGCAATGTGGGTCACTAATGAGAAATAAATCTGTACTGGCTCATGTAGTATTGTAAAGCTTATACTGCCATCTACAGGTGTGATTTGTACTATTTAGACTGTGAGATGCTTGTAAAGCAGTGGCTCTCAACCTTTTTCACTTCTAGGCCTCCCATTGTCCAAAAAAAATACAAGAATTAAATTTCAGAATTCCAAAAATTTTAAGAGCAGAACATGTATCTTTTTAACCAATGAATGTACGTGATGTTTCCAGTCATTTGTGTTTACAGAAGAGTTTTCTTTTTACTCCAATTCTATTTTTTAAGAGTCTGGCATAACTATAAAAAGTACATGACTTTTCTGGGTCTAGAATGGAAATATCTTGATTGTTTTTTTTTTGTATATTTTTGTTGTTTTTGTGTCTTATATTAAATAATTTGATGCAAACAATGAGCAAGTTCATATTAAATTGGATTTTACACATACCTTTTATTAACCATAAAATAATGGGGAAATACATAATATTAACGATTGACATTTTTACCCATTGTAGCTAGTTCTAGGGAAAGGATAAATGTCAGATGAAGTGACAGTTAAACTAGACTAAGACAGCGAGATACAGAGCATCAGGAATCTCTGCCCTTTGACATTGACACAGCTGGCAATGGCAGCACTAAACTGTGTCCCATCATTCCCCTCCTTCTCCCTCTTTGTCTCCCTCACCAATCCCTGATACAGTACGAAATACAGGACTAATGAGAAGAGGAAGAGGACATCTTCATCTCTCATTTGTTCGATTAGGAATTGTACAATATTTCTAACAGTGTATTGACAATATATGTTATATCAATTTTTTTTCCCCCATTGGGTAAGTGTGGTTCCTATTGTTTGCTTTAGGGCATCAGAAGCTTAAACATCTCGTTTTATGATGCACATTCTTCCTCCAAGCACCTTGTAAAGGAGCAGTAAAGGATAGTGCTGGAGGAGAGGCAAGGGTCAAGAGGAACAGCCATAAGCCATGTCACATTCAAGAATTCCAGGCTGGTGCTCCGGCAACGTCTGGCAGGGTGTAAAAGAGTGTGGTATGGTTGAAAATGCGATACTTTATTGATAAATATGGCCATGCTTCTGGTTTTTATTAAAACTCAAAAGTCTGCAGAATTGCATGCAAGATGCAGGTTTGACAGATTATTCCAACTGGAGGGAAAAAACATTTTAAAGCAGCATAAGATTATTTTCTGGTCTGAACCAATTGGTTGGTTTTATAGGGGTTCTGTGATCTTGGAAAATATGTGTACCAGCTAGGCTATACACAATCCAAGACCAGAAAACCATCTTAGGCTGGGTTAAGATGTGTTTTTAAGTAAGTAACTAAGTGTATGATTAAGCTATTGATTGAGCTGATTGGATGTATTAGCTACTATTAAAGGGATAGTTCACCCAAAAATTTAAATTCTGTCATGTATTCACCCTCAAGTTGTTTCAAACCTGTAGGAATTTATTTCTTCTGCTGAACACAAAAGCATATATTTCGAAGAATATGGGTAACCAAACAGTTAATGGACCCCATTGACTTCCATAGTATGGAAAAAACTAAAATACTATGGAAGTAGGTAAATGATGACAGAATGTATCCCTTTAAACTATAACTACAATAACTATACTATGTCTAGCCTATAAACTACTACTATTACTACTAAAGTCAAAATACATTTCTATCATATTCCAGTTTTTTGTATGGGTTTGAATAATTGGCTCAAACATTCTCGGCAAATCACAATCAGAGAGAAGCGTTCACGCGCCTTACCGCGAGGCGAGCGCGTGGATCATCGAAACGCCAATTCAACGCTCGACCTGGGGTGAGGAGTGATGAACAACAGGACGTTTTATAAAATTTTAAAACAAAAACATGTCAGCAACACTTTGGCAACACTCTGAGTGAGATATGCAGTTCTACAGGGACGGGTTGATTATCTGAAATGGGATTCCAAGGATGTTATTCCAGGAATAATGTGCTCTGGAGAGACTGTGTCTTGATTTCATAAAGAAACAGCTGAAGCAGTTGAACAGAGGTAGGTCTTTCAAATAATCTTATCTCACGTATTGTTTTTCAAATGAACATTTTAAGCGCGTTAATTGTGGGATACAGGATCAACTTTATAAGCAAACTAGGTTTATGTAGTCTAAATCATTTTAATTGTAATAATATCAAGTGTTTTTTGTAATTTCAATAAATAAATGCAACATTTAAAGTAGCTAGTACGGTCGTTTATGGTAGGCTATTTTTTAATAGTTTCATTTGTTCTTAAGTGTAGCCTACATTGCGGTGTTCATCATACACTTTTAATGTTGTTTAATGTTAATTGCATTATTTAAGAGTCATGTGTTACCTTGATGGTGTTTATGAAAGACTATGGCTTTGTGCGTTGAATCATCATGCGTCCTTATATTTGACCAATAACTCAGTATCAGTATAAAGTACATGTACATTTTAACAATATAAATAAATATTATAGTTCATACTTTTTATATCCTATATACAGTATTTTACAATATGATAAACATTTTATTATATAACATTTTCTATAAAACCAATACTGATGATCTTTCTTTTTTTTTTATCAGATTTGGCCAAAAAGCATGCTTTTACTACATTCCAGTAGACTTTAATTCTTGTTTATGATTTAAATCATGCATTCATATCTTCCTCTTTGTCTACTATGAGCAGCATTTATCCACTGGACAAGAATCCAAAGTTTGAAGAGGATGTCTGGGGTAGATAAAAACCTAAACTCAGAGAAAAGTTTCAGAGTGGTCGTCCGTCTGTGTGCCCGTGAGAACATACACTCACACACAGGTCTCACACAAATATATAGCATGTTTAATATGCAGTGGGACTGAAGTTTGCATTAAATTGTGTACCTTTTCCCATTGTTCTGACCTTTAATTCTGTGAGCATATATATATTTAACCCAAAATGTTCAATTCCTCAGCGAGCAGAGCAGAACATTCTGTCTCTTTAGATGAACCCAGAGCCTCCATTAAAGTGACACATCTCAACAGAGTAGTTGTTGACACTGGAAGGGTGAGTGTTGAATCAAATTAGATCGAATTAATTCGATTCATCATCCTCATTTTGCAAAAACAGAAAGAAATGGTTCGAGTGAAACCAAAGTCAAGTGAATGTCTTGATTTTCTGTGTTTTCATTCTGCAGAGTCACAAGCCTCATATTATAGATCTTGATGCAGTTTTAAATGAGGAGGCGTCTCAGAGAGATGTTTATGAGTCAACAACAAAGGTTCGCAGAATGTTCTTCATAGCAACAGTTATATTCATATTTCATACTAATCAATGATGCTAATCAATCTCTCTCTTTCTGTCCCAGTCTCTGGTGGAGTATCTAATGCAGGGTTATAATGGCTGTGTAGTTGTCTATGGCTCTCCGGGCAGCGGTAAGACTCACACCATGCAGGGATGCAGCGTTTTAGCCAAACACAGAGGCATCATCAGCCGCGCTGCTGAGGACATCTTCACTTGTATCAAACCTTCAAGCTATTGGTTTTAGGAAATCACATTTGAACTAAGATTTCCCCTTTTTTTTGTCATTTAAGAGAGACTTATAGCACATATTGCAGTAACATTCCACTCCTCATTCATTGCACCACAACTATCCAGTGTTTCAGACTACACATAATAACACCTGTATAGCAGCTTCCTTGAACAAGCCTTAATTTGAATAATCCAGCCCCCAAGACATCTCACTGCAAAATCAGAGTGTCATTCTACCACATCTTCAATGAAAAGATTTATGACCTATTGGTAAGTCATTTATAGTTTATTTAAATAAATCATATGTTATTGAATTAATCACAATTATTTTACATTAATGCATTTGGAAGGTGATTTTATTCAGAGCAGCTTATGTTGTCAGTTCATTACAACATTCCCATGGCCTTGCAATACTGTTTGAGTTACAGGAATGTCATGTTAGATGTATATACGCACTACTGTTTAAAATTGGGGCCAGCACGATTTTTTGGTAACACTTTATTTTAGGGTCCAATTCTCACTATTAACTAGTTGCTTATATAGCTTGCATATAACTCGTATATTGGCTGTTTATTAGTACTTATAAAGCACATATTAATGCCTTAATCCTACTGCATACCTAAATTTAAAGGCTACAAAAGCTACCTTACTAACTATAAATAAGCAGTAAATTAGGAGTTTATTGAGGCAAAAAATCACAGTTAATAGTAATATGTGTTCCCCATACCAAAGTGTTAACGATTTGACAAAATGTTTTTGAAGGATGTCTCAATAAATAAAAAAAATCATTAAAATTAGAGTATTCCTCAATAAAAACACTAATATTGTTAAAAGTTATTATAATTTAAAATAATGTTTTCACGTTTAAAATGTCATTTATTCCTGTGATGGCAAAGCTGAAATTTCAGCGTCATTACTCCAGTCTTCAGTGTCTCATGATATGCTGATTTCTTATTATTCTCTTACAGAAAAACCTGTTAAAAGCACATGTGAAATATGTGGACCACGTGAAATTCATGTGGTTTTTCTGTAAGGTTATCATAATTTCTTTCATGATTCTTTTAAAAATAGAAATACATAATTGATTAGAATTTTTTTTTTACAATTGTAAAACGCCTTTACTGTCACTTTTGATCAAATTGATAAATGCAACCTTGCTGAAAACATTTCTTAAAAAAAAGTATATATATATATATATATATTAAAAGAATCGTACTGACCCCAAACTTTTGAATGGTGGTGTATAGAAACATTTTGTAATGCTTTTTTAGGGTACCAAATACATTTCATAATTCTATAAAATCCCAGGCTTTGAGAAACTAAAAAAGGAGAAAAATTTACACTCGATATAGCAACAGGTGTTCTCTCTTGCATCTGCTCAGGATCCGAAGGGGAGTGAGGTGATCTGGGTGCGTGACTGTGAGGAGGTGGTGCATCTCGATGGGTTGACGGAGGTGGAGGTGAACTCCGCCCAGGATCTGCTACAGGTGCATCGCCGTGGCTCTGCGCTCAGGCACACGGGTAACAGAGCCATTAACTCAACCTGAGCACTAATATTCTGATAGAGATGATGATGAGCATGCACTATTTTATCTGAAGTATGAGGATCAGAGTGATCTCAGCTTCTGTCAATACAATCAAACTCCTACATACCTTTCTAAAATTCTGCAGGGATCTCAAAGGGAGATTTTCCAAGCCGATCCCACGTGGTATTTAACATTGTGGTCATTAACACAATGGTCCAGTCCCCTGTCCAGTCCCCTGGTAGGTGTTTTTATGTTTTCTAAACATAAACATCTTTTCTCATTGCAATTTTCCTATGCTTTTATTATCTTATTACATTTGTAAAATAAATTCTTCATAGATGTTTTTGGAGAGTTATTGACATTCTGTTACATTTTTACTTGTTTATATTGGGTAACTCAGTCCATTTGTCGGTCAGTAACTCCCCTCAATCGACCCCCTACGCATTAGTCAGCTCTAGGAACCTCTGCATGCGGTCTGATTGTTATTGTAGCGAGATATGAACATACCAGAGCCTCCCTCAGGGTCTCCCAGTACCCCCTGCAGCGATTGTGTTGCAAACTCACAGTGTTGCAGTGTAATTATATTCTATTACTACAAATCTGATTAACCTCCTCCCTTTGTGTGTATTTTTGTTGAATGGTTGCAGAGGGAGTTTTGACTGCCAGCAAACTCACTCTGGTAAGATGATAGCATCGGAGACTCCTTTTAGCATAACTGAAATATTAGGTATTCTCTGCGTGAAATCTTGGCATTCTTGTGGTAAGCACCATATTTGTCTGTGAAGTAATAAAAAATTATGAAACTCATGATTGTTGCTCTTTGTTAGGTGGATCTGGCAAGCTCAGCGAAAGTAAGTCTATATGTTGAAATGTGTCTGATCGTTCTAACAGCTATGATATTTTTAGTCAGAGATTCATTGATCACTATTGATTGTCCGATTATAATACTTAAAAAACTATTTTAAATTTAATTTACTTTTCCCCACAAATGTTTTACACCTAAAGAAAAAAATATAGGGCTAAGTGATTACATCAATAAGCTTATAGGTGGTGTCTTTACAAACAAATCTTTAAAGTCATTAATGAATGATTCTTTATGAACTTATTCATTCAACTGATTTGTTCAAACGCACTGATTTATTCAGGAATGAAAAAATAAATTACTAGAATTTTACTTTAAAAATAGTTAGAGTAATATGCTACACAATGCTTCAAAAGTCAAAATTCAAAAGTCTTTGAATCATTCATTCAGCAAATCCATTCAAACACATTGATTCAATCATGAAATGCCCCAGCAAACACTGAACGTTCCCCCGATGTTAGTATTTGGTTCCCATCTGGTTATTTTTTGAGAACCCAATAACATTATTATTTTTAGGTTTTATTTTTTGTAACCATATCCCAGAACAATGCAGATTGGTTATTTTTAAATAACCTAAAAATAACTTATACAGAATGTTCCCTATATGGTTATTTTTAGGTTATTATTTTGCAACCATGAAAATAACGTTCCCAGAACATTGCAGGGTAGTTATTTTTAAATAGGCTAACCTAAAAATGAAGAGAACATGATGTTAATCGAGAAAATAACAACGTCCCGCTAAACAGTTAA
Source organism: Gobio gobio (assembly GCF_949357685.1). Classification (NCBI taxonomy): domain Eukaryota; kingdom Metazoa; phylum Chordata; class Actinopteri; order Cypriniformes; family Gobionidae; genus Gobio; species Gobio gobio. The sequence goes on along the minus strand of NC_137106.1, from coordinate 25,703,688 downwards.
ATTCAGTGATAAGAAATAAATGTACTGATATCCTACTTTAAATCAAATTCATTTTTAATGTCTGTGAATACATTTCATATTTTAAAAACCATAGATTGTGTTGAAGTCATTGTTATTTGGTGCTGAAGAAATGTAAAACTTGGGTACCCCATGAAATATAGTAGGGATAGCACATCCTAAAACAGAAATTCTGTGAACCCTCAAGCTGTTCCAAACATGCATGAATTTCATTCTTCTGCTGAACACGAAAGCAGAGATTTTGAAGAATATTGGTAAGCAAACAGTTGATGGACCCCATTGACTTCCATAGTATTAAAAAAACAAACAATGGAAGTTAATGGGGCCAATTAACTGTTTGGCTACTGACATTCTTCAAAATAACTTATTTTGTGTTCAGCAGAAGAATGAAATTCATACAGGTTTGAAACAACTCGAGGGCCAGTAAATGACTGAATTACATTTTTTGTGTGAACTATCCCTTTAATCTCCCAAATTTAATCTTCCATATGATGGTTAATGTACTCTGATTATTTTTTTTATGAATTAAACAATAAATACAAACAATGTATAGTTTGTATAATACTGATTATAGGCGTCCATACATGCATCTTCTATACCGCTTACTGGGTCGGGGGTGTGCTGGATACGTAAGGATAATGATATCGGAGTAGAGGTGGTAATGTTCTGGGAACGATAAAGTAACGTTGTACAAACCAAAAACAAACATTTTATTTCCGTCAAGAAAAATTCCCTGGCTAACCAAAAACAAACCTTAAAAAAGAACGTTCTGGGGCTACCTAGTGTACCTAAGTGTGCGTGTTGCTTGCAATCTCACAGTCGTAATCATGCTTGACCACTTGGTTGATTGCAAGAACATCTTAAAAATACACAGGTTTAGGTGACGAATACCTCAGTTTCAAGTTTTAATGTTCACTCTTTCTTTCTCTCTTATTGTCGCGTAAGGGTCGTAGTTCTGTGGTTCCTGACATGAAGAGAACTTTCAATGCCACAAATGAAAACCCGCACGAGACCAAGATGCTGAAACGCTCCCTCGCCATATTCGGAAATGTTAGTACCTCAAACATGTCAGCAAATAAAGGAGCATGTTTTATCTTATTATCACTGTTGTCCCGGTCAGACTAAGGGCAGTTTTGAAGAGAAGGGTTTGTTTTGAGTATCTCAAGACATACTCCAGTGATTATTTATCAGTCTAAGGGCCCTATCTTAATCATATCAATGTGCTGGCTGCATATGCAGGAAATTAGACACAGGAAATGATCTGTAAGGTTACATAGCTTTCCATTTAGGGAAGGGGGGATGTCATGTCACATCTAACAGAGAAAATAATTTCTGCAGAATATTGGCCTCTTCGTCTGATTATTTACATTTAGATAATGTTGAGGCCTCTTCTTCTCTGTTACGAATTTAATCATTGTGTTTATAGAAAAATTCCAAAATATGAGAGTCATTTTGGACACGGAATAAAATAAAAATATTTTCGTTCTGGTAATTATATAGTATGCAAATTTCAGAAAATAACAATCCTTCCTTTCTTTTTAGGTGATTTTTGCCCTCAGCTCTTCGGGGTCCCAGCACATCCCATACAGAGAATCCAAACTAACCCGAGCACTTAGGGACTGGTGCGCATCATCAACATCGCCATAATCATTTCTCAGTTTTCTTCAACATTTGTGTAAATTCATTGACTGTTTCTGAGTTTGATGTTAATTTTGGTGTCTGGTTTAGTTTGGGAGGGAACTGCCGGACGTGTTTAATGGTCACAGTGTCATCTCAATCGTCTTCAATAACCGAAACTCTCAGCTCTCTTCATTTTGCCTCCAGAGCTATGGCTGTTCCTTCTCGACCCATATACACATCTCAGTTACATTACACACCTGAACAGGTAAACGCATTCTTCCCATGAACATTTAAATTCTAAAAACACATACTTTCAGTATTTACCTCACAGTTGGTATACCAATTATTTACCTCCCGAAAACACCACAATAAACTTTTATCCTACGATAAATGTCGCCATTTTTTAACACTTGCTAACAATTTATTCACTTTTAAATCTTATGATATGACATGTTAAATAAATTATTTTGTAATGACCATTTACACGCATAGACATGCACAATACTAGTGAAATCTTACACACAATACTCTTATCTAACTGCTTTCTAAAATAAGCTCACAAAAATGTTCTAGCCATGTGCATATCTGAACGGGAAGAAGGACATTAATCATCTGAACAGACAGCAGATTTTACCGCCGGTTGGATCTGACAGAAGGGTGAGACTCAAAACTCACACACATGCACAGTACATATACACTTATACTTACACTATTACACACGTAATTTATAGCTTTACTTTAAGCCCTGAATGTGTTTGTATGTCAAGTGCCCTTTTGCAGCTGAGTGAGTCGTAAAAATGAAAGGGGCAACTTTTATTGTGCTCATCAGTTTGGCTCTTCATTTGAATAGTTTTGCCTCTTGTGGCCTGTTTCTAAAGTTACAGTATAGTGAGAGGGAACATTAGCTGGACACTATGAGTGAGAGGAGGACAGTGTTAATCTGAATATGTAATATACAATGTTTTATTTGGACATTCAGACCTTGTGTACAGAACTGGGAGACGCATGCCATAGAATTAACATACCTGGGGTCAAATAGGTCACATTCCTTTATTAACAACTTGTAAAATCTTTTTAAGTTATAAAGCAAAGGTATATTTTCCAGATTTGTAAAACAATGGCTCTTATGAATCAGTTCTTTATAAAGAGACAAAAAGATTCACGAAACAGTCTCAAACTCTGTCAATTTAGCCATTTGAATCAGTCAGTGAATCGTTTCAGTGCCATTATCTAAAATTCACAGCTGACTTTTTACTGTTACTGTGCTGTATACACGGCAGATTTCATCAGTCAATTTACTGATTGATTGTTAATATAACAATGTTTAAGGGTATAATTAAATGTATTAAGTTTTATATTTATTTAACAATGTTATAATACTATTAAAGATGAATAACGCCCGGTGTAACAATATTATATAGATTCTTGTATAATCTATATAATATAATACAGAATAATCTAATAATTTACAAAAAATACTATTGGTTATTGTTTAACATACTAAAGTGTTTTATTTTAGGAGTCAGTGTATCACACTAATTGCAATTAGTGAATAGAACAAACAAAACATGGTAACACTTTACAATGAGGTTCATTAGTTAACGTTAGTTAACTACATTAGTTAACATGAACTAATAAGTATTTATTAATCTTAGTTAATGTTAATTTCAACATTTACTAATACATTATTAAAATCAAAAGTTGTATTAGTTAACATTAGTTACTGCACTGTGAACTAAAATGAACAAACAATGAACAGCTGTATTAGTTTTTTTAACTAATGTTACCAAATATTAATATATACAGTAACAGATGTATTGCTCATGGTTAGTTCATGTTAGTTAATACATTAACTTATGTTAACTACCCAAGACATTTTTAAACAGTATATTTTAAAATTTGACACGCTTAATCTATTCTAATTATATATATTCTTAGTTAAATGCCAGATCCTGTTCTTTATATTTTATGTTTCATTCACCCCTGCTGTTTTTTCAGTCGCAGACATGTTTGCTTCCCATCCTTTTGAGTTCAGCCAGTTCCTCTGAATCTAAACTCAGCTCAAGTCAATGTGGAGATGGGCTGGAGCTCAGAACATTCCTCCCCCAGTTGGACAAACCAGGCCAAACTGAACCATCTGGACGTTACTGCCGTGGATCTCGACATGGAGAAAATAGAGCTGAAGGTAACAAGATGCATTTTCATTTTCATAAAATCAGGAGTCACTTTAACACTAAACAAGAACTTTTTACTTTTAACTGCTTTGCAGGTAGGATGACCCGCTCCCTGTCCCGTTCCCTCTCTGGGGTAATACTCCACGATGCTGGAGGGAGAGAAAGAACTGGAATGGGATTGGAGTTTTCATCTGCACAGCAGCGCGGTTCTGTAGAGCGGCTTTCCACGTCCTCTCTTGAACCTTTTTCAGCTCCTTCAGCAGCTGTGGAGTGTCCTAACTGTTCCCGGGAACGAAATATCCGAGAGGATTATGACAAGATCATTCTTCAGGCTAAGAGAGACAAAGATTCTCTGAGTCAAAAAGTAGCAGAACTGGAGAACGAGTTGAAGATGATAGCAACACAGGAGAGAGAAGATGGGTTGAGTTGGGAAAAGAAAAGAGGAAATGAAGAATCTACCAGCAGCACATCTGCAGGTCCAGGAATATTACAGACTTCAGAGGTACCAACACATAAGAGCATCTAATGTATTGAAAAAATGTGCTGGGTTATGTCACCATTGTTCCTAATAGAGGAATCTTTTCCACATCATATACTCTGGAACCCTGAAACTATTCAGTAGTCAATAACAGGGAAATGTATTGACTAAAACCAGTATGTAAATGAACACACTCTTATATTGAAAAGGTTAAATATATTAAAATATTATAATATTTATATCTTTTTAAATATTATTTTATATATTTTATGCACTACTATTCAAAATGTTCGGGTTGGTACTTGGTAGGATATTTTTTTTTTAATTCTTAGAAATCTCTTATGCTCACTAAAGCTGCATTTATTTAATCAAAAATACAGTAAAAACAGCAAAAATGCGAGATATTATTACAAAAGTATTTAAAAAATTTAAAAGCATTGTTTTCCAATTTAATACATTTTAAAATTGTATTTAATCCTGTGATGGCAAAGCTGAATTTTCAGCATCATTACTCCAGTCTTCAGTGTCACATGATCCTTCAGAAATAATTCTAATATGCTGCTTTGCTGCTCAAGAAACATTTCTTATTATTAACGTTTTAATATATTTATATATTTGTGGAAACTGTGATAATCCCCTAATTAGAAAATTATTCTGATATCTAAACAAATATTTTTACATTCATATTTGGGCAAAATGTGAATTTTGATCAAAAGTGCATTTGACAGTTTAAGATGGTCTGTGTATGTTGCTTACAACCTCAACCATCAGTTTAAAATGCAAATTGAGGTCTAAGACCATTGTGTCATGCAAAGTGCTTTTTGAAAAAACAAAGATGAGCACAGAAATATCTCAACCTGTTCTGTAGGTGTGTTTACAAACAGAAGCAGAACGTCCGAGAGCAGAGTTGAGCGCATGTCATGAGAGAGAGATGATGCTGACAAACATGCTGCACTCTGAGAGAGAGAGACTGACCCAGGATGCCCAGGATCTGCTCACACAGCTTAACAGCACCAGAGAGAGAAACAGCCAGCTTGTGTCAGCCCTTAACAACCAGCGGGTACATATCACACACAGCCTACCAATACTGAGATTTAGAAAGTCTGTTAGATTATATGAACAGGTGAAATAACAACAGAAACCTAGTTTCATTTAAGGTTGCATAAAGTGAACTGCAGTGTAATCACTTTAGATCGCAGTTTTATTTGTCTGTGATTGTAGTATTGTAATATTTGCGGTGTACTTGTGCTGTTTGTATGGTAGGAGAGTTTGTTGGCAGAACTACAGACCAGCAGAGAGGAGCTTGTAAAATTTCGAGAGAGTGTGTCTCTTACCCTCAGCCAGCTCAAGACTGAAAAGGTTCTTTCTATCCTGTTCTTATAGGCATAGGATATTTAAATTGTAGCCTATTTTATCTGACAAAATACGACACATCACTTTTTACACCACCTACTGGACAATGAATTTCATTAATTTCATTTTACAGACTGAACTGATATCAAACTTAGAGGACACAAAAAGTTCCTATGAAAAGGTAACCTAGGACATACACCACCGATCAAAAGTTTGGGGTTGGTTTCTGAAAGAAATCGCTTATGCTCACCAAAGTTGCATTTATTTGATCAATAATACAGTAAAAAAATATATAATATTTTGAAATATTACTACGGTTTTAAATGACTGTTTTCTTTTTGAATATATTTTAAAATGTATTTTATTCTGTGATGGCAAAGCTGAATTTCAGTAGCCATTCAGGAGTCATGATCATTCAGAAATCATTCTGATATGCTGATTTGGTGCTCAAGAAACATTTCATATTATTTATCAAACTGTTGTGCTGCTTAATATTAATAAACCTTGGAATTCAAAGTTCAGAAGGACAGCATTTATTTTAGATGTTTTTTTAAATAATGTAATGTCTTTACTGTCCCTTTTGATACATTTAATGCATCCTTGCTGAATAGAAGTATTCATTTAGAAAGAAAAGACTGACCCCAAACTTTTTATTTATATTTTTTTCTGTAAAAAATAAGAAAGAAATAAAAGATACTTTTTTTTGCATGTGTATGCGTACTGCTTCTACAGGTGTGCTTGGAAAATGCTGATTTGAGACAGAAACTAAAGTCATTTTTGAGGGAGATCAACTCGGCACCCTTTACGGGAACCAGCAGTCCAGACACAAGCACTTCACGCATGCACACAGTCACAACGAATACCGAGATGATTGTCGTATCACACCATGTGTCTCAGCAATATCCTGCAGGTGTCACAAAAGGCAAGAGATCCATATCTCATTTTCATCATTTGAAAACAACTATAACATCTTTATTAACCTTATTCAGTGTTCAGGCTTTAGGTAACCTTAATGTTGATGACATTTATTGTTTTTGGCAACAGGAAGTGAATGCTGCTTCAGTCAGTGTGAAGGATTTCAGCATCCTGAGGAGGGGTTTACAGAAAAATCTGAAACCACAAACAACAGCAACTGTGAACAGCCTCTGTATAAACCCCAGAATCTCTACAAGCAGCTGTGAGCATCCATAGAACAAATCTTATGAGTTTATAGAACTGATATTTGACTCTGAGACCTTATGTAGTGGGTTCTGTGTGATTTCTGCAGGAGGAGGGAGCACAGTCTGTTACTGGACATGATGCTGGTTCTGTACAGGAGGGAGTGGTTTCTGCAGGATGCCATACCATACGTCAGACGTACGCTCAGGAAGTGTGGACTGAAGCCTGAGGATATAGAGTAGACTAAAGACTGTGTACTTGTGTGTGAGTGAATGAAAGAGGGGAAAGTCCTGTATGAATCACAGGTAAAGTCATAGTTCGCTTAAAGGCATAGTTCACCTAAAAATAAAAATTCTGTCATAATTTACTCTCCTCATAGTTTACTAAATTATCATAAAAGTTGTACTTGCAACTTCTGAAGTCATACAATAGCTTTGTGTGAGCAACAGACCAATATTTAAGTTGCTATTCACTGAAAATATTGGAATTGTCACAAAAGGCTATCATATGACTTCAGGAGACTTAGAATATAGTGCATAAGCCAAATTGACTACTTCGATGATTCTTGAATAATGCTTTTACATTTTTTATGCTTGAAAGCATCAGTCCCTATTACGATTGCATGCAAAAGAATGACCAGAAAAGTATGTCCATGTTCTACAGAACAAAAAGTCATATAGGTTACACAGGAACAACATCACAGTGAGTAAACAGAAATGCCATTTTTGTAAAGTGCGCTCACTTTAAAACTGACATGATAGTACATTTATATATTTAATAAATATATTAAACATATATTTAACAGAATAAAGAAAAAGCTGTTCCTTTTGAGCTAACAAAGCAGAGTTTAAAGCAGAGTCCATTTAAAATCCAACCGAAAATGTGTCCACCAACTGTTACACAATAGACTATATAATAGAGACTATTAAATGATTGGTTTGTGAGTTTATTTATTGGCTACATGATTTTTTTCTCCTCCACAGTAACACAAGGAAAAACCAAAACATATATCTGTTTCTATCACACCATATAGTTACTGAGTTATAGAACTTATGATAAGTTATTTGTATTGTAGGCTGTGGTTTAATCTATGTCAGTATTTAGACACTGATGTAGTCACTCTTGCAGGTGCTGGTCCTGCGTAGGGGATGAATGTAGGACCAGTCTCGGTCTCTCTCTCTGTTCCTCTTTCTCTCCATTTCTTCCTCCACCTGCAGCACACCCTTGCTCTTCCATTTCCTGAGGTTGCTGCTGCAGATTGATATATCTGTGCTCTGTGGCCTTGAAAAGTCATCATCATCATACTCATTCTCGGCCTCCTCTCCCTCCTGCAGTATGTCCTCCAGGATGTTAGGGGGCAGTGCTGAGCCTCTGTGATTCAGATTAACTGCCCCGTATATCTGGGAGTTTGGGGAGCCGGGCCTATACAGAGACCTCGGCACCGGTCTGGCTTTGAACACTGTTCGTTCTGCTTTGGGAGATCGGTTGTTTAGTTCATCTGCTAGTTTTTTTTCTCTTTTCTTTCGCTCTCTTTCAATGAAGCTAAATGGTTGCTGTGAAAGAGGAGAGGCATGGCGTTGAGTGCCTTGTTGGGGTTGGTTTCCTTGGCGACCGTGATCCATTTGGTTGATTTGATGTTTTTGTTGCTGCAGCTTATTCGGTCGCTTTTTGATGATGTCATAGAAGAGCAAGTGAGTGGAGGCGGGGGCCAGCTTAGCGCGAAACTTCTTGCCACATTCTTTCAGCTCGTCCAGCTCTTTCTTCAGTCTCTCATTTTCTAACTCCATCTCGGAGCGAGTTTTCACATTTCGCCGCTTGCGATCCTCCTCACGAAGCATCATGCGAAACGGTTTGGGAATGGTTACTTTGGAATTCTGTCTGTCCATTACACTGTGAGATGAGTTCTGGGAGTGACACAACTTCCTGTGCTCCTCTAATGAGCTCTGACGCTCCTGCTGTGGAAAAAAAAACGAATTCAATGTTACATTTTTGTACTTAGCTATTAGAACTGTTCTGTGCTACTCTTCGTACCAATCACAATTCAGACTTTAATGAGGTTTTTGTTTTTAAATAAAATAAACAAATTAACCTTAATATTCCAAAATAATGAATGATATGATATTGTTTTCAGTAATGTACAATGCATAGATACCCGAAAAGTGTTTTAGGGTTTCATGTCCCTTTAGGGCTTTTCACACTTGAAATAATTGTTAATGCTGGGTCATTCTAAACCCTGGGTTAAATGAATCCTGGATTATCTTGCTTCACTTTTCATACTACTCCTAATTTACCCGGGATTAATTCTTATAAACCAACGTTTCACATTGTACATTCCTAAACATGGGTTAACATTCTTATTTGCATATTTGCGGGGTCAGTGTCATTGATCGGATGAACGCCGACTGTACTATCAAGTTTATACTGAATATATACTTCTCTTCTTCACTCTAATTGTCGCATGTTCTGTCAGTATTTGTCCAATGTCCAAAGCACGTAAATATGTAAGTGATTGTTTTTTTTTGTTGCTAAGCGTCTAGCTGTAACGTTCTAATACCACACCATTTCACACTGCGGGGTAAACACTCCAAAGCAGGGTTTCATAACCCCCCGTAAAAAGCGGTGCTAACCCCGCTTCTAAATTACAAGTATGAAACATTCCTTTACCCGGGGTTGAAACTGGTGTTTAAAACAACGATAATTAAGTGCAGTGTGAAAAGCCCTTTTAAGAATTATAATTTACAGCAGTGGTTCTTAACCAGAAAGTTGGGGCCCACTAATGCCGAGTTCACACTGCCTGATTTTAGCCCCGATTTTGACAAACTTTCTGCAGTTTATAATTTTTAATAACAATTCCAGTCTTGCGTGAGAACTCTGGTCTGATGCACGCGTGATCTTGCGTTGTTTACTTGTCGCATCGCACGTGTTTGGTTGTGAAACATAGTTTGCGCACCGGACAGAGTTGTCTGCGATTCTTCCTATTGTAAAGTCATGCAGTGTGAAACCACCTGCGCCAATCCATTGTGCAGTGTGAACACAGCAGTGACTAAATGCTACCCCAGATAGCATCTGGTCATCTGTACAAAGGAGTTCACATGATTGTTACAAATTTGCTAATTTAGTTAGTGATCTTTTCACTCTAGAGCTGTTTGGATCTCTCAACTCCACCAGAATAACCACAAAGCATCAAAAAAAGGAACCATATGCTGACTCACAGTGGTATTTTCGGAGGAAACTGTCACCGTTCTTCTTATAGAAAGGACACTTTACTCGGAAAGGCCACTGAATGTTGCTGAATACATTTAAACTGGTGACTAACATAATGGTTATATTTTGTAATGCACATACTATATTTTATAACGTTGTGTGTCTAAATCTGCATATCTGTGCATTGTAACAACCTTAAAGGTGCAGTGTGTAGTATCTATGAGGATTTACTGACAGAAATGCATTATAATATACATAACTATGTTTTCAGTGGTGTATAAAGACCTTACATAATGTACCGTTATGTTTTTATTACCTTAGAATGAGCCATTTCGATCTACATACACCACCCTTACAGTGAAATCGCCATTTTGCGCCGCCATGTTTCTACAGCCTTAAACGGACAAACTGCTCTACAGAGCGCTACTAGATCCGACAACATTTTTGTCCTGTGTCGTCCCCCGTAGCTTCTCTATGTGCTTCGAAAGGAAGGGGTGACCGTTGGATTATTGCAATTCACAACCTCAGCGCTAGATGGCGCTAAAATTCACACACTGCACCTTTAAGTAATAACAAAAGTCACTTGAAAAGTCACTTGTTCAGTCTGATGGGCACTTTATAAACAACTATAGATATGTCTATGTTCTCGGAGCGTTAAAAGGTTCTTGAATATGATGAACATATCATTGAGTTCATGTCAGCCTCCACACTGCTCTCATCTTCTGATTAATTCACTGACCTTTATCTTCAGAGAAGAAGCACCATTCTTCAAACGTGCCGCTGATACCTTGCTGCCAACCTGCATGAGCTCCACCGGTTCACTACTGAAAGAGGTCAAAGGTCAGGGATCAAACACTGTGTGCGTGATCTCAGAGTTTAGGGACAATTTAGAGAAGAAAATAAGTTACTTATATATTAGTAACTTAAATATTAACCATTCACTCTTTGGGGAAACAATGGTTCAATTGTGCCATGTTCGCCATTATTTTTCCAATTAAGAATGTTCCTGGATTAACATTTTGTTAATCCTGGACCAACATTCCTGTCCAAAAAACATACTCCCCCTAAACCTTACCCTATCCATAAGTTATCCCTAAAAGCAGAGGGAAATGATAGGTGAATAACAATGATCTAGCAGGATCTAATCCTGGTTGTAAGCCTAAACTTGACATAAACTGTAAACTTGTCTATCTGGTTGGTTGATTGGAATGTTGTTTCAGGATCAACAAAGATGTTGGGAGAAATGTCTTAAATGAACTTTCATGTTTAACGGGTTATTTCATTTTTTTTTTTATTTTTTACTTATAACGCAACGTGTTTAATTTATACAATTTAATAAAAAAAAGTGTTTAGTAAAAAAAAGTGTTTAATTTATACAATTTAATTCAAATTAATCAATTAAACTAATAATCATTCAATCTGAATCTTTAAAATTCCCTCATGATGGGAACCGAACCCCCTAAAAGGTTCAATATATTAAGCGCCTGATAGAACTCTTTAAGGTTCCATGTAGAATATTTTCATCTAAAAGTGTGAACAAGTTTGTTTTAAGGACATTGTCAATCATTTCATTTTCAGCCCCAAAAAGTCTTAAAGGTGCTCTATGTCATTTTTTTATGACTGTAATAAAGCAAAATCCATACCATAATATGTTTGCATAGATGTAGAAAACATGCTAAGTTCAAATACTTGTGTGATCCCGCCTACTGCCAGTTTACCCAATAGTATTTAGTATTTTTTGTTGGGCCAACAAACAAACTAGGTCAGAGATCACAGATTCAATCTGATCTAAAACGAAAAAAAAGTTTAATCGAAGCTGATCTTATACTACTACCGCAAGGCTTGTCGCTTTCCATTGTCAATTACGCTCGTTCTTGTTGCGTGTGCTCCATTTGGCAACACGCATGCGGCGTGAGCGTTGAGTCTGTGGAGGGCAGGGGAAACAACTTTCTCTAATATTTTGAATTTGAACTATAGTACCCATTTCAACCACTAGCTGTCAACCTTACATACCTTTAAGAGGAAATATTATTACTAAAATAAGAAACTTTTAACTGATTTAACTGATAAATGTATTTTATAAATCTAAATAAGAAAGAAATATTTCGTGATAATAATTTCTATTTTTAATATTCAGCTTTGCTCATTCCTCATTATTATTCAATAGAGAATTTGATTTTTATTTATTTTTTTATCACAGACCTCTCTGTATCTTCTCCATTTTGTCTCCAACAATTAATGTGCTCTCTTTCTCTCTGACCGGGTTTGTTCTGGCTCAGATAGAGTTTTTCCAGCTCAGCCATGTTTCTCAGGTGTTCTCTCTTCAGCTCCTCCAGTTTTGTATAGTATTCCTGGTTGGAGAACAGCGGTCTCTGCAGTTGATGGGCTGCACACGGCTTCCCATAGTCAGCAGGATCAGAGAGAGAACTCATGTCACATCCCTCTTTATTCTCACTGTCAGACCGCTGCTCACACTCCTTAGAGACCAAAACAGAGCAAAACGTAAGTTACAGTGTTACAGTACAGTATATAAATGTACATCAAGTGGTTCTTCCATTACAGAGTATTGCTTTCATACTGTATGCAATCTTCAAAATTCACCTGAAAATGCTACTTACAAGGTGAACTTACAAGGTCTTTTACATTGTATAAGTCAAACATTTACCTCTGTGTGGTGAACAATATCATTCAGGGAGCATGAATAATCCTTCTCCTCTCCAAATAGAGCCTGAAGTTCACTCGGCTGCAGCCTCTCTGTGCGCAGTATCTGGGTCATGGTCCAGGCGCTTTATTCTTCTAAAGCACAGCACGGCTTACGAATCTGCTCTCGTATAGCTTCAGATAAGTATTTTTCTGCTTCCCTTTGCCTTTTGATTTCGCTCCTGACACACTAACACAGGTCATAAGATTTCTCACCCCACACGTTCACACTCGTATGTGCCAATCACAGTTTATCCCTGTGGGTAAGCCTCAAAGGGTCACGATTTAGAGCCTGATGCCTGTTCACCATATGTCCCATATATTCTTTAATCCCTGATTTACACCTTCAGATGCGATTTAAGTGAACTGACCCATTCCAAATTAGATTTAGAGATTAACAACACTGTTAATTACAGAATGTGTCTAGGATGTGAAAAGGGTTCAGCTAAAGGTGTTTGGAGAGATGTTTTCACATAGCAGATATTAATCGTTCATTTTTCAACATGTACAAAAATAGTCACTGTATTTTCATTACATAAACCCTACAACCGAAATCAAAATCATATTTCAATTTCAAATATAAAAATAAGTAATATCTCACAATTACAACATTATTTCTCATAATCACAGCTTTTGATAACTTGCAATTTAACATTATTTCTTGCAGTTTTGATTTTATCTCAAATGATGACTGCATATCTGACAATTGCAGGATTATTTCTCGTGATTATTATTATTAGCTTTGCAACAGTATATTTCTTACAGTATTTTCATTTCTTGCAGTTGTAACTTAATATCTTACAATTGTATCTATATTTCTTGTATTTGCAGCTTTGTATTTCACAATTGTAAAATTATTTATCATAATTGTGACTATATCTTCTTGGAATCGTGACTTAATGTCTCAAAATTGCATGTTTATTTCTCATAATTAGGGGCCAAACCTCAAAGGGGTGGAGGACCCATTGTACCTAATAATTTATTAGGTTTATTATTATAATTTTCTTTCAACCTTTCAGGCATTTTTGGGGCCCATGCATGCGGAATTGTCTGCCATTATGGCTGGGCAGAAGCCCCCTTCTTGACAGTGAACCCATGAACGTTGTCCGAACATCATAAATACTTGCACGTATATGTATGAAATTCGGTACACATATAGACTTCATCAGGCCAAACATCTTCCGCACTCATAGTCATAAGCTCCGCCCAACAGGAATTCGGCTATTTTGGGTTGTTTGAAAAATGCATGCTCTGGAATTTGATATATTCCTCCTAGGGGATTCATCCGATCATTGGCTATTTTGGGTTGTTTGAAAAATTTATTCTCTGGAATTTGATATACTCCTCCTAGAGGATTCCTCCAATTGGTCAACATGAAGCCAATACATTGAGGATGCTAAATTGTGAGTGGATTTTTTATATCTCAAATGGTTTGGCCGTGGCGAGGCAACAAGTTTATGGTGAGAAAAAAGGGAACAGGAAGTGTGTTATAACTACTGCATGCATTGACTGATTTGGATGAAACTTCAGTTATGTGTTCGAGGCTGATCACATGGATCGAGCAAAGCAATAGAAATGGGCTTGGAGGATTGGCTCAGTAGCACCACCTTTTGACTAAAGTGGTAGGCTAGCTTTAACTACAGTCACCAAACTCTGTATATATATTGTTCTAATCGAGCTGGACAACTTTCAAATTTACAGTCATTAGCTCGGACCAACAGCAAGTCAGATATTTTGGTTTTATTAAATTAAATTAAATTAATTAAAGCAGTATGTGTAAGTTAAAATAGACAGATTAGTGTTGTGTAATGTAATACATAGTATAACTACTAACAGGCACAGGCCTATTTTTAAACAGGGCTGAGCAATTTCTTGTTGATGAGAACAGTGTTTTTTAGACATTATGACTTCCTTTTATCAGGTATTGCATTTCGATACATATTTAGACATTACCAAAAACAACTTTCTGTCACAGTTTGGGTTTTATTTTTTGTTTAAAATGGTAAACATTCTTGCTCAACTAACTGTTAAACAGTCTCCAACTGATCCTTAGCTCTCACTCCGCCTCTTTCTGTGTGTGTTTGTTTTTGTGTTTGTCTGTCAGTTAAGCCCCTTTCACACACAGCATTGATCCCAGAAAATTGCTATAGACTTCCTAGTGTGCCTTCTGTGTGAATGCAAACACATCCCAGGATTGATTCTATACCTAGTAACATCATCCTGTGCTCCCAGCACCCTGTGTGAACAAAAAGCAGGACAAATGCCATAAGGGGTGTGTCGTAGGGATGACGCTAAAGCTGAAATCATTCGCCAGCTTAGCGCTGTTTATGATAGAATCAGAAAAATATGCACAACCGTGGGAAATTAGCAAGCTTAAGACGCTGCAGAGACACATCCTGATGTTACGTGTCTTTACGGGTTCTTAACGGGATGTGTGTGAATGCACGCACAGATCCCAGAAAATCACTGGCTGTGTGAATGAGCCAAAATCAAACGGTCCTGGGACATATCCCGTGGCACATTATCAGTGTATTTTCTGGAATCTCTGTGTGAAAGGGGATTTACACTCTTGATGGTTTAGAGTTTAACCTATTCATTACTGTCTGCTTAGGCCTTATATTTTTCTTTTAGTTTGAATAACAAAATAAAGGCATAGAACTGGTTCATTTGCATGGAACTGACAACATAGTTTTATATAATTAGTTTAATAATCAGGTTAATAATAATATAAAAAGACCTTAAGATAAATACACCTGGACTTGCACATTTGCACTTTTAAACTGTAAATGATAACTCTGAAATTGACCTATGACATGAATTTCATCTAAATTTAAATGATCTCATGGACGTGGCTGTTGTGGTCCACAGTCATAGTGACACCAGCTGCTCCAGTAAATGTGGCGTATTCCCAAAAAATTTGACATAGTATTTTGTTTACACGCTTAAAATGCATATTGAGTGCCGTGCAAAGTTTTCCTAAAGCGGTTTGGGCCCGTCATCGCTGCTTTCAGCTATATTTCTGTTTTATATCTCGCAGTTGTGGCTTAATTTCTCATAATTGCAATTTCATATCTCACAATTGCCTCTTTATTTGACAAAAGTGTGGCTTTGTATCTCACAATAGTGACATTATTTTTGTCTTGAAATTGTGACTTCTCATGTTGCAATTGCTCGTTTATTTCTCGTAATTATGCCTCTGTTTCTCACAATTGTGAATTGATTTCTGCATACACGTAATGTGTTTGTGTTGTGAAAATCTGTGCGTGTGTAAGTGTTCAGGGTTAATCAGTTTATTGCAGGAGTCTGTGTTCACACTCTTACAGTTATCAGACATCTGACACTTCAATCTGTCAATCCATCTGCTACCACAAATAACAACGCATGCTACAAAAGAATCTCTAAGTTGGGTATCTTTTCTCTTAATTTAACTTAAGGGCGGGGGGGGGGGGGGGACTTTTCTTTTCACAGTTGGCGAGACATTCTTGATTGTATTGATATATGGTTGTGCGTAAGATCCCATATATTGTATTGTCCACAAGGGGGCGTTATAAGTATTCATATTGATGTTGTGATTTTCCAGGAAGGCAGACAGAACACTAAAGCAGAGGGGGAGAAATATTGTGATTATTTTAGTAATCGTAGTTTTGTAACCTATAGTAATAGGTTTTGTAAGGTTCAGGGGTGGAATACATCTTGTGAAATGTTGCACTTCTTCATATGTCAGTTATTATGTTAGAAGTTTGCCTCACTTCCAGTCTTTCTCTTGTGGTCATTGCAGAGGTTTATTCATTGCAACATTACTGTCTAACACATGTGCTCTTCTCGTGAAATAAACCACGTGATTATGAGCATTGACCGTTGTATGTTTCATTCATCTCCGTTCCTCTTCCTGCAGTTCCCTAAATGTGTCGCATCACACTTGTGTAAGTGTGACCCATAATCACAAGTTCCTCAAAACAATGCTCTCACACAGGTGTGTGAGAAAGTTGTCCAGTGGAGGTCATACAATCCAGAGTACATTAGTCAATGATTTGCTAGATGCCTTACTCAAGGTCAGCTATTAATAATGGAAAGTTACCGAATATGTTGATAGGCTTGTGTAGCTAAAAAAGTACTGACCCAGATGAGCAATTCACTAAACACACAGTCATCACACTGGTACCATAATGATGTGACCCCATTAAGCGTCATCTGGGTGGAGTGTCACTGTTACGTCACATGTGCTCTTGGACAAGACTGAGATTTTCTTGTTCTAATCTGGATATGAAAGGGCCCTGTGTTCTGTAAAAGGACAGTTTGTATAAATAAGCCTTGCTCCCACTGCAGCCAAACATTTATGAATGCGTATTTTTAACTTGGAAGTGTGAGTGTGTCAGTGGAGAGTCAAGAACTCGCTCTCTACTATAAATGTGTGAGGTCAGAAAGCACAAAATCATTTTCTTATTAGTTTTTTTCTGTGTTTTGTGCCAGTAAAAAATATCTAAACATCCTTAAAAGAAGTACTTGATAAAAAATACCATATATATATAATATATATATATATATATATATATATATATATATATATATATATATATATATATATATATATATATATATATATATATATATATATATAACCATACAGTATATAAAATAAATAATATAATTGTCAGGCTTTGGTTGCATCATGGCAAGGATAGATAGGATCCTTATCAACAGCATGTTTATTAAACAAAACAAACTCAATAAAAGTACCTTTTTAGAAGAAAGAAAGCCATAAGATTTGAAATGACATCATGGTAAGTAAATAATGACACACTTTTCCCATTTCTGAACCATGCCTCATTATCATATACAGTTTTGCACTATTTCTTGTTTTAAGGATGTTTAGACATTTGTACAGGAAAATAGGGCTAAAATGCTAGTGACTTTTTTTTCCTTCTTTTTTTTTTGCAGTGAGGGTACTGTAATTTCCCGTGTAGCCACAGAAGAACACATGCGCTGCACGTGAGATTGAACTCTTTCCTGTTCTGTTCAAAACCACATCATGCCCAAAAGTACCAGAATAGAAACAGAAAGGATTTGAGCCCAGGTATATCTTGAATCGGTTTCTGTTTCACACATTTCCTTTCTGTTGTACATCTCACTTTTATCAGTCTGATTGTGTTTCTCTCTTTTTCTCACAAGATTTCCATCCGAATGTGGTCTATTTCGTGCCATGTGTCCTGCACAGAAGTGTTTCACTGTACTTTATATTTTTTATAAAAAATGACTTCTTGTGGTTTGACTGATGGACATGGAAAACTGACTTCACATAATTGTGTTCTTGTGTAATTTTGTCCGGTTACTCTAAGAACACAGACTTCCTTTATTTTCCGGATTTAATCAGTACTCTAGATCTCTCTCTCTCTCTCTCTCTCTCTCTCTCTCTCTCTCTCTCTCTCTCTCTCTCTCTCTCTCTCTCTCTCTCTCTCTCTGTCCTTGATAATTTTCATGCTGCTTCATTTTCTGGAGAACATTCTGAGAAACAAAAAGAAACCAAACAATTTTTTCCATGTAATTCTTGTCTGGTCCTCTGTAAATCCATCGAGAGGAGATTCTGAAGTGAGTTTGCCCTCTGACCTTTAGGTGCATGTAGTTTAGGCAATGTTGGTTCCATAAATAGTGTCTTGCAATACTGGCTTTCTGGGTATCTTGTGTAGCAAGCATTCGAGAGCAAATCCACACGCATACACACACAAGTCAAGCCTGGTCAAGAGCTTGTGAAGAGCTTTCAGCTGGCTGAGAGTGAGATCAAGGCCTGAATACTTATGCCTTTTATAGCTGGAAGAGGAGTCTGGTCAAAGTAAACTGCTGCGATCTTTCCTCTTCCTCTCTCTATTTGTCTATGGAACATTAAGAATCTTCCCAGGCCTGTTTACTGTTTAATGTCTGCTGGAAGTTAAAAGGGTTATATTTATGGGTTAGCTCTCTTTTTCCAGTGTAGAGATTGTGTCGCGTATAGGAGAGGAGATGGGAGACAGAAAGCAGAAAGGGGATACTGTGTAAAGTTCATTGTTCACCTTTAAAATCAGCTAACCTTTTAGAAATCCTTTTGTTGTCTCATGTTCTTCAGGGAATTTGGTGTAAATCCCTTTGTGTAGAGTGTTGACTTGGGATGTTAGAATTGTGGGATTGTCCTGTTTATTTATAGGGAAGTCATCAGATCACTTTTCTTCATGGAACATGTGATCCGAATCTTGTACTGCTCATAATGAAATAGCCTTGATGACCTAATACCATAACAATGCGGTTCTTAGTACTGTTTCACTTGGTCTCAGATTTTTATACTAAACCTTTAAAATCTAGATAAATTAGACCGTTCTTAACAAAGAAGGAGTAGAGCTATGACCTTAATATGGATAGGAGAGCTCGGATAATGAGGTCATATTCTTCCTAATCTATGATATGATTGCAGAAGTGGGTATTTTGGTTTATCTGAGCACAATGTGTGACACTGACAAGTACATTTAAGTTTTAATCAAGTTACTGTTTTCAATCTGGCAAGTATGTGCGCACAAAGAATGTAGGCTATTTATGATACCTTGCTTGTATTGCGTTCATCATATCTGTCTGCATATGCGCACAATGCCAAGGCCAACAGTAGAGATGTATGAAGCACAGCTAAACAAATCCACAAACAACAGTATATATCAGTAAACGTGACGCCCCAGATTTCAGTTGGACTAGAGTTTATAGATGATTCAATTGAAAAGGATCATTTATTCACTGAAAAAAATGGTGTGTTGGATTTACATGATTTAATCATGTACATCGGTTCCACATGATTCAATTAAGTTAAACAAACATAATTTGTTCACATAATTTCAACATAATGGAATTAAGTAATTTTTAAGTAACCGAATTGAGTAGTCTCACAATGATTTTTATATGGCTCCCTAACAACAGTGGTGCACACGGGGGCTTGAGACCCTGCCTCTTTAATCAAAACACATGTTTATTTTTGTATATTTTTGTTGTCACTTGACTGATCTATAACGCTGTACTCAGTAGCTTTCATTATATTTGCCAGCAATAGCACATCATATATGTGGTAAATGTGAAATGCTCTTTAATGACATGTGCTGAGTCAGTCCATAGCCTAATCAATCGCTCTGCTCTTCTCCACTATGGTAACCCAGTGTAATTTAAATGGTTCGAATAATTCCAACATAATTAAACATTAAACACTAATAAACAATATAAAGTCCCCCCCTTTTTCTCCTTTTGCCCAAAAACACATAAAATAACACTTAATTTCAACAATTTTACTCTAGTCGTCAAGTCCCAAGCAAAGCATGCTGGGAACTACAGTTTCAGCAAAAATCATTTTCGAGTACTTAATTGGTTCACATTCACCCCAAATAATTGAATCTAGTAGATTGCACATTTTAGAGAATTACATTAATCGAAAGCAATGAAATCATGTTTAGAAGAGAAACACAAATTTGTTGCGTAGATCATAAATAATATGATTAAGTAAAATGGACAACATGTGTTTTCCTGTTTTTTCAGTGTTGGTTTAGTCTGACTGAAATTGAAAAACGATGTATATAATCGCACTTGAATGTTGAGATATCTTCTGTAATTCTAAAGAAAACACGCAAGCTTACTTGTACAAATCTGAGAAGCAGAAAAAGCAAGAAGTAAAAGTCCATTTACTCTGCATTAATCTCTTTACTGAAGAGTAGTTGAGTGAGACGATTAAAATTAGATGAGAACTAAAGATATCATTTGTAATGATTGACCTTCAAAACTTTTGTTTCATAAATAATATAGAACTTTCAGTAAATGATCTTGGGATTCTTAGAGTTCCCTAATCTATTCTCAGTAAATGATTGAAAGCACACAATTCTCTAGAATGTCATTTTCTGCTGTAGCTTTAAGGGGTTTTCAAACTGTGGGTCGCGACCATAGACTTAAAAAAATTATGTACGTAGTGTCCGTGACGTCACCCATAGGATTCTGAAGAGCCTTTTTGAAGCACAAAGTAGTAGCGTCATCGCGCGTCACTCCCGGAAAAACAGAAAATGGGCAAAGAGGCGGGACGTGGGTGGAGCTGAGGTGACACGATGACTAACAGACAGCAGATAAATTACTATCCACCTGTCACTCAAAGTGGCCACGCCCTTAATTATGCAGGACTTAAAAGCTTTATATAATGTAAACGAATGAGTTATAAAAAAATTCACCCCCCTCACAGTTGTCATGAAGGGCAAAATTAGCCGTATAGGCCAAAACCACAATTTGTACCAGGCTGTAAACATGTTTTTTCTGCTGTAAAATTGGGCATTTTAACATGGGGCTCAATGAGATTCTGCTCCCTTCTGGAGCCTGTCCCTAGCGGCCAATCGAAGAATTGCAGTTTAAGTCACTTCCGTATTGGCTTCAAATTTACGTTTCAGTGAATGACACACACACAGCAAACAAAGTTTAGTCTGGGGTTGTACAATATACCAATGTTAAATATAAGTCGCTATATTACTTTATTATTGCAGCAAAGGCTGCTATTTAATTTATAAATATATCAGCACTGTGTTTCATGAAGCACACATACGTGACTTGTTGTGATAATAGCTACTCCTGTCCATGAGACACACACACACAGCACACCAGAATCAAGTTCTCTTTCCCTCTTGAACAAACAATAACACACAGAATTATGCCAAAGTGTCCGTTTTGTCGAGTATCCTCATAAGAGCAGTCTTAAAAAACTTAAAGAGTTGAGAAAATTAGGTGCTAGTGATGTTCGGTTCTTGAACGAATCGTTCTGAAAGACTTGCATAACGCCAAGTTGTCTGATGGAAAACAATTACTCACTGAGAGGACACTTTTTCGAGCGAATCAACTGAAAATAGCCTTAATTTACATGTATTTCCCTTCTCCTTTTTTCCCACATCCCACTCAACTTCATGCTGAGAGATCACCCAAAATCTGTGTGATTTGGATGTAGGTTCTCACTGTACAATATTATATGTGTTTGATATCGTTTGAAATGTCTCAGTGTGACTGGTACAACAATCTCGTCCCCACAGAAGTATACTAGAAGTTAATAAGAGTTTTTAGAGCTTTGAGATATTTTGCATATTATGGGTGTGGCTTTTGGAGCCATTTGGTCTCTTCTTTCAATTCAGGCAAATGGGAACTTGATCCAATTTAAATTCCCTTTGTTATCATGTATTTCCATTTGAAAGAGGTTTCGGTCTGGTCTGAGTTACTTAAAGCGATGTAGTAGTGACCAAGCGACCAAAGAAGATATTTTGAAGAATGTTTGTAACCAAGCAGATAGAGCAACCATTGACTACCATAGTAGGGGAAAAAATACTATGGTAGTCAATAGTTGCTCTATCAGCTTTGTTACAAACATTCTTCAAAAATATCTTCTTTTGTGTTCAGCAGAATAAAGAAACTCATACAGGTTTGGAACAACTTGAGGGTGAGTAAATGATGACAGAATTTTCATTTTTGGGTGAACTATCCCTTTAACACTCTGCGTTGCGTAATATTCAGAAGTCAGGTATCGATATCTTATTTTTTGCTACAGAGTATTTGATGTTGTGTATGGATTATCTTTGAATTGATTATGCAATTGGCATTATACATTTACCTGACTGTTAATAAATTGTTAAATTTTTTATCCTTTCTGAATTACTCTGTAATTATTAACTATCTCCAGTATGGAGATGTATAATTGCAACAAAAAGTTAATGAACAGAATGGTTAAATGTGTGACATTCTATCCTAAATTCGACAATATGATAAATGGAGTCAGATAAAGAATATTATAATCAAATCCATTTTGCCCAGCTGAAACATGAACGCGCAGCGACCTTCAACCGCAGCTCGTTACTGGCATTGGAACGAGATTTTAGATTTTTTCTAAGCATCTTTACTGCTCCACACACAGCTGCATACGTTATATTTCCTTAGCACCGTTAGTTTTTTTTGTTATATCTGTGTTATATAGCGGGCCCTACAGTTCTTTTGAGCCAGTTCTCAGCAAGGAGCCGGTTCACTAATCGGACTGAATCGAACTATAGTTCCGGTTTGATGACGCAAGACGCAAAAGCCGAAGTAGCTCGTCCGACTAAAAAAGAACCGAATGAGCCGGTTCAAACATCTGTCGAAGTATGCCGAGGATTACCGAGGATGATTGAGTTGGCGACGCAAGTCTGAGGCACGTACTGGAAATATGCTTATTATGACTACTGTTATTAAATACATTTTATTAAAACCTGCAAAAACCTTTCTGTCGAGAGATTTAAATACATTTTACTGTAGTTTATTGTGCATGCAGATTATATTTTAAATCAACGAGTTTATAAGGACAATAAAGGAGTTGATAAGACTAATTTACTTGTTTCATAGCCTAGTACTTTAGACATTAAGAACATATCCACGTTTGTTGATCAGTGCCTGCAATGTGTGCTGTAGTTGCGCAAATTTCAGTCGATAAATGAATTAACTGTGAAACAACACCATTAACTTAAGTGAATGAAAGTTAATTATAAGCAATATGCACTCACGCAAATAACTTTATTTGATTGTTTATATGTGCATTGACACAGATTACTTTATTTGAATAATTCCTTGAATATAACATGACACTGAGAAATGCATAAAAAAGCATAAAAGAAATGCATAGTGACATCATTGCATGATGACGTCAGGAACCTATGAATCGGCTTTTTGAACCAGTTAATTGAGCCGAACTGTCCGAAAAGAACCGGTTCGCAGAAATGAATCGGACTTTGCATCACTATTAGATGCGCGTGACAGCGCGTCAGATCCGCGTTTGACAGCAGCAGATCTTAAAAGAACAGCAGCCACTAATGCTGTCTGTCATTAATGTTAATCAGAGAAAACGGTAGCTTTAATGAGAATGAATCTTTATTTAATTTATTATTTATGCAGTGCTGACTGTTGGTTACCTTATTCCAACTTCTGTAATGTCCTTCCTGTTAACACAGGTAAATATGACATTTATTATAATGGGTTTATGTGAGGATTGTTTTAAGTTCACTTAAATTAAAAAAAAATGTTTTAAAAAGCCTAATAAATGTTGAAATTGATATAGCTTTCAGTTATACTGTAATGTTGAATGTCTCTCATTAATGTTTGAAAAAATCATGTCGACATTAGTATATGAAGAAATGAAACCATTGACATTTGTTTAATATTCAATTTTTTTGTCATATCAAAATTTTGGTTAAGATTAAGCTTACAGTAGGCTGCTTTATCATTAGTTTTAAATTTGTTCTGCCATGTCTGGCTATTTTAATTGTCATCAACATTTTAATAATGTACCCTAAGTTTGAATTGCAATTAAACTTGTATGTCATTCATACTATGACAAGGAAAATAAAAACTGCTAGAGAATTAATGCCTCCCACCCCCACCCCGCATTCATGCTTTAAAATAATTTTGGTGGGTCTTGAGATAGATTATACTTGTCTAAATGGGTCCTGGGATGGAAAAGTTTGGGAACACCAAACAATGAAAATTCTGTCATTAATTATTCACCTTCATTCATCTTCGGGACACAAATTATGATATTTTTGATGAAATCTGAGAGCTTTCTGACCCCACTTAGACTGCAACGTTATAACCACTTTCAAGGCCCAGAAAGGTATTAAAATAATCCATGTGACTACAGTGGTTCAATCTAAATGTTATGAAAAAAAAATAATAATAACAACTTTATTCAACAATCTCTTCTCTTCGGTGTCAATCGCCTATACGCTGTTCATGTTGTAAACACAGTGTGACATTTCTGGGTTCTACGTCAGAATGGCGGCTCTGTATTGGCAGATGCTGTTCACGTGAGCACCGCGATGTATGCGTGTGATGCTGGCGCAGGAGCTGGCCAATTCAGAGCCTGGAAGCGCTGCACTGAGTTTACAACATAAACAGCTTAAGAGAGTGACACAGAAGAGAAGAAATTGTTGAATAAAGTTATTTTTGTTTGTTGTTTGTATTTTCGCGCACAAAAAGTATTCTCGTCGATTCATAACAAGACTGAACCACTGTATTTCAAGTATAAAAATGTATTTAAAAAATTTAATAAAAATAGGAACATACTTAAAGTGCAAAAATAATATATAAATAGTCAAATATATGTATGATGTTAAGTTCACTTATAGAAAACTTGCAATTATACTTGAAGTATATAATACTAAACTTGTTTACTGAGAGTACACTTCAAAGTGTACTTTCGGAAACTAAACAAATGTTGGACAAGTATTTGACTAGTAAACTATCAGTGTTCTTAAAAATATTCTAGAAATTTACTTAAGTATACTTAATAAAATGAACTTGAAGTAAACTTTTTTTTTTAAGGGTTTACTGTAAGGATGTGGTTCCTGGTTGTAGGCCTGATTATACAGACAGGTCTTAAATTAAGCCAGGATTAGGCCTTATAAATGTGCCCTAGAAAATCTTGAGACAAAACAATAACATCGACATATTTTAAGATATGTCAGTACAATTTGTTTTCAGTTAAAATAGCTCAAACATGCATTTTAGTCTGGGACTAGGTTTAAGCCTTGTCTGTGAAACCGTGGTCTAGTGTTTTAGGTTGATTTTTGCCTAATTCTTTTGGCACAGGTGACTGTTCCCCTTGAGGACAGATTGTCCTCTGTGCCAGAGAGAACTGAGAACACCCACTTGGATTCAGTAACTAGGCTGAAAGACAAGCTCTTTTTTTATTCCATAGTCAGCAGTATGGAGATCCGGCATATCTGGTGGTTTGATGTTACAAAAGACGATGAGGTACTGACCCAGAGTCAGAGTGAGGTCACATCCTAAACTAATGGTAGAGCACTGCAAAAGAAGGAAGAAAAGGAGGAGGGGGGTGGCATAGATTTTTGTGGTAGCTCTTCGGCAATGTCAGGTTCCTCCAGGTATAGGTGCGTCCATGCGTGAATTGTAATTGGCTTTGAATAAGGGGCATCTGCTACATGGTGAGATGCTCAAACTGAATTACAGAAATGGGAGATATTTTACATTTATATGTTGATGTCTTTATGCCAATTTAGAATATAATTGGCTCTTTTATTCAATAGTTCCCATCTCTTAATCATATTTTTTTCTGCTTCCTTCTGACTGATCTTTTCCTCTCCTCCGGTCGCAGATGCATTGTGGCTTTGGTTGTTGTGTTGTCCTGGCAACACTGACAGTGAAATAAATGCACTGGGAGCGCTGCATTATTGATCAGTGCTAATGAGTTAAAGGTGTGGCAGATCGTGTAGAAGGACTCTGTTGTCAAAGTCTCTGTAATCTGACCCACTACCCTGCTGTGTGTGTGTGTGTGTGTGTGTGTGTGTGTGTGTGTGTGTGTGTGTGTGTGTGTGTGTGTGTGTGTGTGTGTGTGTGTGTGTGTGTGTGTGTGTGTGTGTGTGTGTGTGTGTGTGTGTGTGTGTGTGTGTGTGTGTGTGTGTGTGTGTGTGTGTGTGTGTGTGTGTGTGTGTGTGAGAGAGAGAGAGAGAGAGAGAGAGAGAGAGAGAGATGCCTTTGGGAACTTACAGTATGTCCTAGATCTACAATCATGGGTGGGAATCAGTATGGGCACGGTGATATGATATTATATCAATATCTGGGTCACAATATAATAACATTTCAATTTTTTATGTTATTCAAATAATTATATGCTGTGATTGACAAGCCAATGTTTCCCATAGTAGTTTCTGTGGAATGAAAGATAACTGATTTATTTGTATTATTATGTTCAGGGCTTGACATTAACCTTTTTGCTCACCAGCTACTTTGGCCTAGTGGTTTTCCAAAGTTACTAGCCACTCTACATTTTCACTTGCCACAATTTTGGCATTGATACCATGGTGGAAAAATGGACATATGGATATTTTTAATATTATTTCATAATTTGGCAGCAGTTATATTAGGCTGCTGTCACTTTAAGACCTGACGAATGGATCCATTATACCGTTACACATACGTTTTTTCTCTCAACTGTTTATGTTCATTTAAAAGATAACTGACTGTGTTAATGGGAATACTCGCCAAGACTGACATTGTGAGACTATTTTGTGTATATTTGACTGTTTAAGCGCAATAAGAAGTGAAAAAGAAATTTAGTACTGAGAGGCGGCTTTATGTGCATGCACTTTAGGTGTGAGTACAAAATCTACGGGAATTAATAAAATTATGTGCAATACTCGCAATTCCACGCTGAAATTTAAGCCCTGTTACACCAACAATATTCATCCAGAGCAAATAAAACGAATGAGTGAGTAGGTGAGGGGAGGCGGGTTTGTGTGTCACTCGCTATCGGAGAGATAAGGGAGCGAGAAAGCACAGCTGGTATTGTGTATCTATTCTGCGGGGGGGGAAAGTATTGGAGGCATTTCAGATATTTCAGTATCGATATGTACCGAAACATTGATATTTTTGACAACACATTGCACTTAGTTTATTATTTCAGATGCCTTTTTAAAAGACTAAAATTGAAAAATGTATATATTATATATAAAATTCAACCCGTCAAAGTGTCTAGTAGGAGTGACTGCTTTACAGGCCACTGCTGAAATCCACCCGCATCAAGCCCTGATTATGATTATTATTTATTTATTCCCTTTTATCCCTTATAAACGTCTAATTTAAAAAATAAATGAAATCAAGGATGCATTAAATTTTAGCTTTGCCATCACAAGAATCAACTACATTTTAAAATATATTCAAATAGAAAACAGTTACTTTAAATTGTAATAATATTTCACAATATCACAGTGTGGTGTTTATTTGCATCATTGTTTGCGGATACTTTAAAATATGGTTCAGTTTGTTAACATATACCAGATATCCCTGTTTAAAAAAAAACAGCATATGCTGGTTGGGTATGTTTTGAAGCATGGCAGCTGTTTTGAGCTGCTTTAAGCTGGCCAAGTGCTGGTCCTAAGCAACTAGCTCCAGTTTAGGACCAGCTTAAACCAGCTCATGACCAACTTAAGACCAGCATAAACCAGCTGCATGCTTCAAAACATACCTATATGCTTTTATTTCAACATGGACCACAAACATTAAAAAGTCTTACTGACCCAAAACCTTTGAACGATAGTGTGTAACTGAAAAGCCCAAATAAGCCTTTTTTGCAACAGAAAGCGGTTCCACCATCCTCGCTTTGCACGCATGTGGCACGCTGACCACGACCAGCTTAGATGATGAGTTTTTTATGTCATGAAGACTCTGCAGGAAATTAGGCCTAATAGTCTGTGCTTAATGTCTATTAAAAAGACATCCCTCAGGGAGAAACAGAGCTAATGGTCTCAAATGGAAAGTCTGTCTTTGGCTCTGTGTATCTGCATGTTTGAAGGCTTGGTGTTATCCATGGGCAGCTTTATATGCTTCAAGCGCTCATAAACAACATGTGACAAGAACAACAACGAACCTTCTCACACTTTTGAGGGTCTCTGTATGGATTTGTCTTGGAACAACGCAAGATCATTTCAAAGCAGCAATCAGACGGCGACAACAGGGTTTTCTTTGAAAATGCTCAAGGAGGGGCCTTGTGTACAGAACATATACTCAGTGTCCCTCGTTCCGTTTCCGTGGTTCTGTCTCCCCTGGTGATGATAATGCTCTCTTCCTTACCATCTCTATGGTTACAGGGTTTCATGGAACCAACAACATTTCGAATTCTACTGTGCTGAGTATATGTAAGCAAGAAAAACAAGCAGCTTGCTCAGTGCTTAATGGCCTTTGAGGAGAGCTGGCCACAAGACCACAGAACAAAGCACATTTTGTTCTTCTCAGCATGTCTTGGTGGATTAACAACTTAATGTCAGTCATCTTAACCTTGCTTACTGCATAATCTAATAATGCAGAAGTGGGTCATGATACAAATATTTTGAAGCAAAATACAGCACTAAAATAACATTTTGCCATGCAAGCATGATAATCAAACGTGCACGCAAGGTGAGAATCATCAGGGGCATTTCCTTTATTTCCTTTAGTTCCTTTACAGAAATCAGACCACAGAACCACCGCCAAGCGGTGTGACATTTTAGTTCTGTGGTATTAATCTGTATGATATATGCTCAGCAATGATTTAAATATACAACACTGTATGCATTTACAGTTGTATTCACACAACTGAAGTAAAAAATTTTAAAAAAGCTATCAATAGTCATTTACTCTTTGTCCTGGGAGCTCCAGACAGAGAGAAGTCTTTTTTTTTTTCCAGTTGTGGGCCTCTGCAAAAACAGTGAATGCACTATATAAGCATGAAAATGATTACTGTTAATGCTTGGTTTTTAGGTTTGAGTCTGGGCTTAAGGGAAGGTTAAGACATAAGTGTGTGTTTTTGGTCAGTACATTTTGTATTTGATGACAATAGCTAATTCTACTGTGTGTTTTTTTTTATCAGTCACTTGAGACATGTTTTGGTGACTCCATTTGTCAGAAAACTCCCTTTTTATTAAATATCTATTATTATAGATATTATTATCTCCTCCCCGCCATCATGCACCAGTATTCCCTCTGGTTCTACTTGACCGATGAGAGTGGGATTCAAATCAACGTTTCTGGCATGGGAGGCAGGCGAGCAAACAAGAATGCTAAAGTCGCTAGTGCGCCTCTTGAGTAGACCTAGCCCGATCTGCCGGCGATTTGATTTCGCCCTGCATCTCAGGCTGGAAACCTGTAGATTTTAAACCTGTTTTATCCTGCTTCTGTTACAAATTTGCGGGGACCAATCACAAACCGGCTTATCCACCTAGCGCACTATTGGCGGGTTTAACACAATGACGGATAGAGAAGCGATGGATCATTGGTCTGATTGGTTGAAGGACTATCCAATTGCGTACAGAGTCATTTGAACTATGCCCGTTGATCACGCCTCTTGTGCGGTAGAAAATACAGAGCAGACTCCTCAGACCAATGTTCAAACTTAAAAGATTGACCTTGGTCTGGTGATAGCCAGACAACCTCTTGAGGCCAGGGGAGTGAGGTTTACTCGCACAGCTCTTATTAGCTGGCCTCCATTACACACCTAGACACATAACATTTACCAAAAACAGCATACTGTTAAAATCCGCCGTGTGCATTGCTCCAGGAAACGGTTTCTTTGATTAGCCTCCTAGAATATGTTTGATATACAGAAGGTTCAGTGTTGACAGAGAACAGTAGAGGCTTGACATTTTACTTATTTGACACACTGCTTTAATATTTTCTTTTATAATATGTTGTCATAATATCATGTTAGTTTCAAATCAACAGGATGAAAGATCAAAAGGATTCACAATGCCGATCCTCCCTTACGAAAAAAAATGTATTCAAGTGTGCTATTGGTATACTTCATTTTAACTAAAAATAAAAGTCTACTTTTATGTACTTCTCATGTCATTCCAAACACGTAAGAAAGACCTTTGTTCATCTTCGGAACATTAAGATATTTTTGATGACAGCAATTTATTTACCACTTTATCATATTTACCAGGGGTGCCAAAAATTCTGACCACGATTGTTTATGCATACTGTATATAAAAGACTAGAGTCTGTGCAGCTGACTTCCTTCCATTGAACACAAAATAAGATATCCTGAAGAATGTGTTTCTGTCCTTATATGAAGGTCAAAACAAAATTGGAACCCATTGACTTTCATTGTATGGTTAAAAAATGTACTGAGCTGAAATGCGAAAGAACTGGCAGGCTGCTATTTCTTTTCCCAAAGAAGTTTAATAAATTGCGACGTAAAAATGCATATACAAATTCTGCCCTCTGTAGGAGTTTATTATATTTCTTTATATTTTCCCTTGTTCAATTAAATTTGTATATATATATACATTGAATACTCTTTGTTTGTGTGTGTGTGTGTGTGTGTGTGTGTGTGTGTGTGTGTGTGTGTGTGTGTGTGTGTGTGTGTGTGTGTGTGTGTGTGTGTGTGTGTGTGTGTGTGTGTGTGTGTGTGTGTGTGTGTGTGTGTGTGTGTGTGTGTGTGAGTGTGTGTGTGTGTGTGTGTGTGTGTGTGTGTGCGCAGGGCCTAAAACTAACGTTTTGCCACACCTGTCAATAGCTGTTGACTTAAAGGTGCAGTGTGTAATACTTATGAGGATCTATTGACAGAAATGCAATATAATATAAATAACTATGTTTTCAGTGGTGTATAAAGACCTTACATAATAAACCGTTATGTTTTTATTACCTCAGAATGAGCCATTTCTATCTACACACACCGCGGGTCCCCTTACAGTAAAGTCCCCATTGTGCGCCTCCATATTTCTACAGTAGCCCAAAACGGACAAACTGCTCTATAGAGTGCTAGCTACTCTCAACTGTCTCAGATGACGACATCTTTGTCCTGTGTCGGCCACCGTAGTATCTCTATGTGCTCCGAAAGGGAAGGGGTGAGCGGTGGGCGGTTGCAATTCATAAAAACAGGCAGTTATGACATCAACATTTTAGATACCAGTGAAAATTCAGTTTTCAGCTACAGAAATTTAAGAGAAAGTAATTAAATGTAAAATAACACTGAATAGTCTCTGCTCTATAAATTAAAGATTAATCCTATTAAAGTTACAAAAGTTATTCAATAAAATGCAGTGAGTGATTTTTCTTTGTCTTTTGTTGTTTGATTAACATTAAGGACACAGATGGCACCAAGTATAGGCCTATAGGCTGCTGTCACTTCTAGCTATTGCCTTGCTAGAATTCATTCAAATACTACCGACCAATTGGTGATTGACACCATTTCATATATTTGTGTGTGTGTGTGTGTGTGTGTGTGTGTTATCTTTTGATCGAGCACCTGCTTAAGTGATGTTTGGATGTGCGCATGCTACTTGAAGTGACACATTTTTCAAAATATTTTCTGTTCCACTGAAAAAAAAGGCCGGATGAATTTTCATTTTTGAGTGAACTATCCCTTTAACTGTCTTGTAAATGGTACATCTTCAACGGGGAAAAAAACAACTTGTTTAGTGCAGAAATAGCCTATTTTCCTAATAGCCTTAATTTGGAAACAGGCTCTGAGAACAAACTCAATGAGATTTTGAGGGTACAAATAGCAAGGCTTGAACATCCTCCCTGACTCTCTCTAAGTAATCTCATCACACTAACAGAGCTCTCTTGACATCTTTCTTTCATCACTCGCTAATGACCCATTCAGTTCCTCTTATCTGCCCTTTTAACTTTGTATTATTATCTATGGTTGTAATTATCTCTCTGTTGTTGGTGGCCAGTGTGTGTGTGTGTGTGTGTGTGTGGGGGGGGGGGGGGCATCCTCTGAGACATCCTCTCAGATCTGAGCAAAATGTAAATGGAGGGCCTTTTGGTAGATCCGTGATGTGGATGTTTTTGAGTCTATGATCCCTGTCTGGCCCATGTGCATACCAAATGCTATAACTAGTTCATAGTTTGCATAACTATGGATCTAAGGTTGCTGCTGCATGGATGGCATGCAAACAAGCCAGAAATGATGCAACAGACATGACTGACAGATGTTAGGAGGCTTTATATATATCCAGAGTATGGAAGTATGTTTTTAAATAGGGTGGGGTTTTAACTTTTCACATTTGTATAAGTCTGGAACCACATTGAAGATCTGGTCCCGTATTCTTAAAACTTCTAAGAATCCTCTCAGAAAGCTCCCAATTTACTGAGCTTTTAGGAGTCTTAGCTAAAGGGCCCTTTCACACCTACCTTGTTTGGTCCGCATCAAACAGACGAAATTTTGTCCGATGAAAAGAGGTAGTCTCGGTCCAGATCAAACTGAACAAAGGTTCGGTTCGTTTCTAGTGTGAAAGCTTTTTCTGTATGGTTTGTACTGTTATTTTTTTATTTTTATTTTTTTTTTTATATTATTTCATCTAGGCTACATTGATTATGAAAAGTGAAAAGATGCGCAATATGTCAGAAGACAGAAGGTCACAATTTATTTTGAAAGAAATTTTGTATGATTTTGCTTAGAAAGCCTTTCTTTAATGTGAATTTCATTTTGTATAAATTGTATCTTAATTTTAATCAACGTTTAATCAGATAATTGCCTGGATTTAATAAATAAGAAGCAAATAGTCTATAGCAGACAATAATCGCGGGAGCGATCACATGCTTTGCACATGAAGCTGGAGCGCGTCTCAAATAAACCGAAACTCAGCAGCTACTAGCCTGAGACATGAGAAATATGTGTATATAAAACTTGAAATCTCCACTTTTAAACATAACGAAAAGAAAATTGTTAAGCAATGCGCACTGTTCAATAGTGGCAACAATATGCGTCCGTTCATTCACTCTTGTCAAAGACGCTGACGTCAGACGCACGTCAGTTTACAAACCAATCAGTGTCCAGATGCAGTCCACATAGATGATGACGAGTGGACAAAAGTGTGTCATGTAAAGTTCTTTAGTCCGCTCGCATAATTGCAATGTGAAACCAAACCAAAACTAACCGGATGTATAAAAATGTATCAAAACAGGAACTTCGGTTCGGACCTTGGTGCGGACTTTCAGGTGTGAAAACGCCCTAAGAGTGATTCAGGACCAATCTGAGAGCAACTCTTAGTGTGGAAAATACAAAAACATTTATCTTAGTGAGGAGGCGGGGCTGAACCCCGTTGCTATGTATGACACAGCCTTTTGAAGACTGTGATTGGTTGGTTGTCCAAGAAGGAAAAAAAGAGCGCTTTTAAGTATAGGGTCTATACAAACCTTAACTTTGAAATTACAGGCGTCATTTACTCTCTCTCTCTCTAAATGTCAAAATTTCTTCATCCGTACTCCACTTTTGGACCTTAAGACCTCTTTTAAGGGTTAAGATGCTTTCTGAATTACTTTCTTCTTTACTAGGATTGTTTTCTTTAATTCTAATGGAAATGCCCACCTTTCTTAGAATTTTCTTAATATTTTGTCACTAGGAGCTACTCTTTGCATTAAGATTTTTCATGAATATGGGCTCTAAGATTTAAAAGGTTTAGGATTTTGATTTCATTAAATAAATCTGTAAATCAAATAAAATTGATCTTGTGACTCTTACTGAACAGATGGTCAAATATTCTTGATCCACTGATCACAAGATGTTCTTTGGATCATCTCAAATCAAGCTTGAGAATATGATAAAAAAAAATTCATGAAACTCGATACGATTTTTTAATGTTTTTGAAAGAAGTATCTTATGCACAGCACCAATGCTGCATTTATTTCACCAAAAACACAGTAAAACAACAATATTGTGAAATAATGATGCATTTAAAAAAATAACTGTTTTCTATTTTAATATATTGTAAAATGTAGTTTATTCCTGTGATGGCGAAGCTGAATTTTCAGCAGCCATTGCTAGTCTTCAGTGTCATGTGATGATCCTTCAGAAATGCTGCTTTAAAAAAAAGACTTTATTTAGAAAGATATTATTTTCACCAATGACATTTTTAATCAGGATTCTTTGATGAATTGAAAGTTAAACAGAGCATTCATTTTAAAATAGAAATATTTTGTAACATTATAAATGCATCATTGCTGAATAAAAGGGTTCTTACTAGTTGTACTGACCCCAAAGTTTTGAACAGTAGTGCATTTTGTAATAGAAAAAATAGCCGTAAATAAAATGTAAGCATTTGCTCTATAGTCGTATCAGAGTGTTTTCATTCAATTGATGTGGAAAAAATGTATAGATCTGGTTTGCTGTCCATAAAGAAAGGTATTGCTTTCAAGACTCAGTTTGCTGGAGGGGAAACAAGTTAGGGTGGTGCAGGAATGTCACAAGAATTATCGGATAGAATGAGGTAAGGGCTGTTTATACTTCCTCAGTGTTGTGATTGGTGGATTCATATGAACATGCTCCTCCTGAAACCTCTGAGGATTCTCAAAGCTTACTGAAGTCACAGACAAAGCCCCACCTGCCTGTTCTGATGACAACTAAACAGAGCACAACCGATCAGAACGCATGATCTCCCTCAGCTCACGCCCTTCTCTAACATTCCCAATAAGACATTTTAATTGATATAGCCTACTTAGGAATACTTGTTAACTTTAATATAAAGCAATAGACGAGAAAGAATAAACATGGACAGATACGTTTGTGTGAAGAAGACAGTAGGCGGCAGGAACAACTTTGTCATGTGGTGTGCAATGGAAACTGGGATTCGTTCAAAAAAAAACATGACTTATTTCTCCCGTGACGGACCACAGAGTCATGGGCACAGGGAATCCATCAGAGCCCTGTGAATTTCAACACATCCCTGGTGGAAAAACGGGTTAGCTGATCTTATCTGGGCTTCCATCCTGGTCGGGGTAGTTAAATGGGTTTTGGGGTGGTGGCGAAAAACAACAACAACTGAATTAAAATCTCATTACTTTGAACTCCGTTGGAAAATCCCGTTTGTTTTGCTGGTCCTTTAAAATTGGCCAGATTAGCCTTACTGCTGATGATCCAAGATGGTCTACCAGAAACGTTTTGTCTAGCTAGACACCTGCAAGTTCCAAAACACGACTTCTATTTGACTACCTTCTATACATTATTCGCCCGAATTTAACCCTAATCTTTAACCTCCTCAACCCAAAATACATCAACCAGTTGTGCTTCAAGAAACAAAGTCTTTCCAGGTAAAGCACACACTAGGTAATCAGTTTTCATTCCAGAATGTTGATGAACAGAGCTCTGTAAACAAAGTGAATGTATGGTAAATAGTGCGGTAAACAGAGAGTGATCAGGGTTTTTACCCCGCCCTGTGCTTTTTTACAATGAAATGGGAGGAGTGGGTGCACTCAGATCTGGAGACAGGCACGATGTGAACACGTTCTCTCACAGCTGGAGCTGAAAGGTAATGATGACTTTTACAAAGATGAAGGCAAAAGTGTTGCCTTAGTACAGGTCGGTTCCGGTCGGTGTCCGCCGAGGTTTAAAAGTAGGCTGTCTGTCTGAGCGTACGTTCCGGTTATAACTTTCATGTCGTAGGAGCGCGAGACGGGGATCTCCGCGTGCGGGTGAGTTTTGACGTTAGCAGGTCTGCTAAAACAGTCCGCATTCGCTCCTTTTTTATTTGCTCTACAACTTTGTTCAAATAAAGGCGTAGACGGTTTCACTTTACAAATACTGTTTCTGAGAAAGTTAAAAGTGTCTGTGGGTTTCCTTTCCGCGTGTTCCGTAAAGTTATCTTGGTTGTTGTTCGGCGTCACCTGGGTGAGAGTTACAGACGCAGTTTTGTATACAAGTTAGTAGTAAAGAAAAAAAAAAACACTGAAAACTGCTTCAGGAAAAGCAAGCATCTTGTAAGCTGGTTCAGGGAAATAATTACTCCAAACATTCTAAATTTAGTCGTTTGCCGTGGAAACTATTTATGTTAATGCTTACGCATACATGTAACGTTACAGATCTTTGTTAGATTTAGATTGTATTCACTCAAATTAGGTTTGATAGTAGAGTTCATAATAATGGCTATCATTTGTTCCCTGTTCCATTTTATATTAATTGGGATTTGCACGAATCCTTGTTAGGTTTTAGCCACTTGTGATCTTTGTCATCAGGTTGTGACCTGCCTAATCGTGTCTGTACATGGGATGAATTTACTTTCACAGTCGGTATATGGTATAACGCTTGGTTAGCGAAGTACAGCTCATTAGACTCATGGTATGAACAGGAGCATTCTTCTTCCCGTTTAACTTCATAACAATCTCCATAGTTTTTTCCCAAATACCTTTCAAAGTTCCATGGTATGTTCCTTGTTTGCATGTAGTTTGCTTTGAGACTCCTGTATATCATCTGGTAGAATCAAAGTATCAGTTAATAATTTAGGGAAACACTTTTCGCCTGCTCCATTAAATGACCTCTAAACTTGTTCAGTTTTTGTTCTTCCCCTCTATAAATCCAGCCATAACAAGAATGATTGTTGCTTCTTTTTTCTCTAAAGGCTTTATTTGTTGTTACAGTTGTCAATAAGTTTTTTTTTTAATGACATTAAGTGTTTGCTTTCATCAGTAATGCTTTTTTTTAAAAAAAAAACTAAATATATTCAGATTATGGCCTGAAGAGGCAAAAAAAGTCAAAGATTAAATCAGTGGCCACTTTCAGGAAAATGTATTTTTAGACCTGTTTGATTCTGAATGACCTTTCACAGAGGAGAAAAAAGGTAATCCTACTCATTTTACTCCTACATCCTACTTAGAGTACTAGGAAGTGAAAGCAGTGAGTGATCTATCATAAAAACGATGAGTGCATGTCTTATGTTTTTCTATTGTATGATTGTTATGGTGGCATTTTGAGTGGTACTTTGCGGTCTGCCATTGGCATTGAGTGAGCATCATACCAGAAAACTCCCTAAATCATTTGCATATTTACTCATAATCAGGGGCGTCAATTGTTATGGCATGGTGTGGCGGCTGCCATAAACTGCCTGGTCAGTTCAATGCAAAGTAATATATTTATTGCATGAATAAAGGCACAATATGTAATTTTTGTCACTAGAGGTTGCTTATTCAAAACAAAGGCGTAGCTTGGCGACTCCTTGATATCGTGATAGTTGTTGTCTTTGCCTCTACAGCCGGTGGGAAAGAGTCTGACACGACTCTCTTAAAGATTAAAGAATCTATTAAAGATTAATTAATGTTACGATGGTGTCAGAGTAGGCCTGAAAGCCATTGATGCGTAACGAGGCAGCTGGAGTGAATACTAATGAGAGACAAGCGTTACACTGCTTGAGAGCAGTGGAGCTTTTATTATGCCGCAGACGATCGCTTTCGCTTCTTCTGGTCGTGTGTATACGTTCACATCGGAAGCGTGTCTGCCGACCCTGTCACGGTGCGTGTCCACTGTAGTGTTGTCAAAAGTACCGACCGCGATACCAATTCGGTACTGAAATTTTTCAAATGTGAGCGCTGTTGAGCTGGAATCGTAAACACCTCTGACTGGCCATTGTGCTCATGCGCTCAAATAACATAAAAAACATGCATATCTGTATGTCTGTGATTTGACTACAATGATCAACGCACAGGATCATTTGAAAGCACACAAAAGTGTTTTGAAAGTGGGAGCATTTGAAAGCACAAGCAGATGTCGACCAGTGGACCGGTATGCTGAGATGTGCCTGCATTCAAACCATAGATCTTGGCAGCGCGTCACTCCCAGATATGGGCAAAGAGGCGGGACGTGGGTGGAGCTGAGGTGACGCGATGACTAACAGACAGCAGATAAATGGCTATCCACCTGTCACTGAAAGTGGCCACGCCCTTAATTATGCAGAACTTTGAGGTGGGTGAATTTTTTTTTAGAACTCATTTGTTTACATTATATAAAGCCTTACAGTTGTCATGAAGGGCAAAATTAGCCGTATAGACCAAAACTACAATTTGTACCAGGCTGTAAACAAATTTTTTTTTTCTGCTGTAAAGTTGGGCATTTTAACATGGGGCTCAATGAGATTCTGCTCCCTTCTGGAGCCTGTCCCTAACGGACAGTTGATGAATTGCAGTTTAAGTCACTTCCGTATTGGCTTCAAGAGAAAATGCGGGAGGTTGCCGCTTGATTCAAACGCTCCCGTGTGTATCTGTGTAAGTGCTCTGTGAAAAGCGTCATTGATGTATATTTATAATGTGTTTTTGAAGCGCTGGTCATTGTAGCCAATCACAGACATATTTCGTGAGCGCAATGGCCAGTCAGAGGTGTTTACGATTCTGCCCAACAGTGCTCAAAGCGTCACATTTGTAAAATGTTAGTACCGAATTGGTATCGCGGTCGGTACTTTTGACAACACTAGTCCACTGGCGCGGAACAGAGTGAATGTTTTGAGCGGTGCGGAACAGAAATGCTCGCTTTGCTCTGCTTGCTTCAGCCAGTGGACACCTGTCCTTCATTAACATGGGCAGCGGCAAAACACGCACCGTTCATGCTCCGCTGACGCTTGCGATGTAAAACAAGCAGAATCATGGTCATTTAGGAATAAGATCATGTTAAGTTAGTTAAAATTGCTTATTTCTCTGGATTTATACAAGTCAACAATATATAACATATGTTCTATCTTATCTTATGTTATCTATCTTATCTATATATAAATAAATAAACGTGTGTGTATATGTATGTGTGTGTAATAGTCTAATAGTTCCCACTCATAAGCCCCTTTCACACAGAGATTCCGGAAAATACACTGATAATGTGTCCTGGGATCATTTGATTTTGGTTCATTCACACTACCAGTGTTTTTCTGGAATCTCTGCGTGTGTTCACGCACATCCCGTAAAGACGTTTGACGTCAGGATGTGACAAGTAGTGACGAACACAAACTTTCTTTTTTGTTAATGTGCAACATGAACGTTGATTTGCATTTAAAACCTCCGGTCAAAGAGTCGCACGTTATTGTGACGACACCATCACTACGACACACCCTTTACGGCATTGGTCCTGCCTTTTGTTCGCACAGGGTGCACATCGGTAGCCTGGTTTTACCAGACTCTCGTACATTTCATTTGTACATAGAGTCTGGCCACTCTCCATTGACAAGCGTTTACTTCTTTGAAGGCGGGTCCTCTGTTGAAGTTTAAAACTATTGGATCTGCCTAACCAATCACTAACGTTTGGTCGTGACGTATGTCACGCGCCGTTCGCCTTTGATTCTCACATTAACGGAGCACATCACCTCAGTGTCAGTGATAAAACCTTGTGCATTCGGATTGTTATTTATTCACGTTGGAGAGGAGAGTTTTGTGATCAGAACGCGCTGCTCTCGTGGTGCATATCTCGTGCAATCATAACATGACTGTATGCTGTCAATAAAATGTCATATGCTTGGTATGATAAGAATAAATGCTGCCGTGAATAACAGCCCAATTCAAATGTTTACGTACTTTTCTTTTTATTTTGAGCGGTGATGAAATATTTTGCTCTTGTAAACACTTGCCAGTATTTAAAGAAATACAAGTCTAGAAATGCAAATTACAGCTCACGCAACAGCACAGTGCTCTGAAGGGGTCTATAAAGGATATAAACAGTGAGTTTTGAAGTGATATATTCTTGAAAACTCCGAGATGTGGATTCGGACAGCAATTACATTACCACACGACCTTGGTGTTTGTCAAAAACAGTCGATAATTCAGCCTGGGTTTTTCTCGCGGGTGGTGGGAGACTGACGGCTTCAGCAACTCCTTCACCACTAACGGAGCGAGCTGAAAAATACTTTTCCCGGACCACAGCATCAGCAGTACAGCAGTGATTGTTCTTGCTCCGTGTAACGGGAGTTCGTTTGTTCAGGGAAGAAGGAGGCGGGAACCGGCGAACGTTTAGCAACTTTTAATCAAATAATAAACACAAAATGAAAGTAAAAGCGGCAGCCCCTCTAGGACGACTGACGCACACAAACATAACAAAACACAACTTAAAATCCAGGCCTGGTCCTCTCTCGTCCTTCACCGGTGTCGCTCGTCCTTATATGCCTCCGTGCTCCCTCATGAGAGGACTCGAGACCGGTGAGTCTCATTCTCAATCACGCACACCGGTGTCGCTCGCTCGTCCACCTCGCCACACTCCGGTTTTAACTTCTGGACCTTCGTCAGCGCTGCCACACACTCGCATCTTTCACCGCCACCATTACTGAACTACAACTCAAACTAGCGCACGACATCAACGTCATCGCTCTCAGCCACTCCCTCTGTTCGCTGATTGGACCGGTAAAAAATTGTTTGGGGGAAAACCTAAGCATACACCGCAGTCCCAGACGTAGTACTGAAGGAAAATGAAAATTGAGCGGAAGTACGTAGGAGGGCGGAGCCAAGCTAGCATATCGGGACTGATCCCAGCAATGTTACTAGGTCCCTATCCCAGGATCGATCCTGGGATCAATCCAGGGACGTGTTTGCGTTCACACAGAAGGCACTCGAGCAATTTTCTGGGATCAGCGCTTTCTGTGTGAAAGGGGCTATGTAGTATGTGCTTGTTTTGTAGTCACAGGAGCCCTAGCAAGAGATTCTTAACTGACATTTAGACAACAAGCAACCTTGAATTGCATGACACATCCACATTAATGGTAACCATTTACAGCCTGTCCCTCTAAGTGATTTTTAACTGTGGGGTCAGAATGAGGTTCATTCCTGTCTAGTTTTCACTATAGTGTGTAGAATGTTAGCTTCATTACAGAGAGATTGCATGCTCTTAGGGAATGTTATCTTTCATGCGTGCCTAAGTTTAGCACAACACTCATACTAGGCCTTTTAGTCTGTGGCAGTGCATTTGGACTCTATTGTTTTAGTTTTTAAGACTGAAATGGTTTCTTGGTTTGATTTCCTTTAGTATATTGAATGTTGCTTAATGTTGTTTTTAATGCCATCCATCTTTATGACTTCAAAAACAAGTAATGAAGTATTACTTCCAAGAGCACACATTTCTCTTTTTGTGCTTCTGAAGTCATTGTGAAGACCAGGTAGTGCTCAGTGTGTGAGTGGGGTTTTTGACTGACTAGGGGGAACTTGGATTTTTACTCATTATAGAGTTCCATAATGACTCAATGAATGCCCTTCAAGGTTAACAGTCTCATTCTACCCTTTTTTTAAATTCAAGCATTTTCTAAGTAACCTACAGGATGTGTTCAAGGTGTGGCTTATCTTATGAGAAAGCATGTTTTCCTGCAGGGTTATCAGTTTCATGAGGACTGTTGGTGGGGGACCCTCCCTGATATGTGGCAGTGTTCCTCGGAAGTTTTTTTTTTTTTTTTTTTTTTTAAAGCTCCTTCATACTCTTTCATGTACTTTTGTTTTGTTCGCTTGTGTTCCATTTAGCTGCCACATGGGATATACTCCACCCGATTCCTGACAATTAGTTTCAGTGATAGAGAAATCATCCTCTTCCAGGAAATTTGCTCTGAAGAGACTTCAGATATAATAGACTGTTAAAGGGGAGATGATTTTTGTTTCATGTTGCCAATTGTATGTGAAATATTAGCCCAAGTCATTTTTATTCCAATTTCTTCCTTCATATACTGTACACTTTTATTCAAAAGTTTGCAGTCAGTGTTTTTTTTTTTTTTTTTTTTTGAATGAATGAATGAATGATTTTATTTAGCAAGGATGCATTAAATTGATTTAAAGTGGCTATAAAGATAAAGACTGTTATTTAGACATTCTATTAGTCAAAGAATTAAATATGTATCACCGTTTACACAACTATTATGGCTGCTGAAAATTCAGCTGTGCCATCACAGGAATAAATTACTTTTTAAAATGTATTAAGTTGTTTCAAATTGTAAAAAATTCAGAATATTGCTGTTTTTACTGTGTTTAATTGAATAAACCCAGCCTAGGTAAACAAAAGAGATTCAAAACAAACTTTCAAAAACATAAAAAAATAATAATGATAATCTTCCAACCCCTAAACGCCAACTTCTGTTCTGAATAGTAGAGCAGGTCTTAAGTTTGGGACATTCTCGGTGTTGAGTAAAGTTTAGTCATTTGGACCCATGGGGCCTATACCATGAAGCCGGTTTAGCTGTTTAACCAGATATGTTTAAGCTTAGATTGTGCCAATCCTGGGTTTTAGGTACCATTTAAAGTGGTTTGGCTTGTAGCAGTCTTCATCTCCATAGAAACTTGCACTCCATGGCTAACCTGCTCCAGGGCAGGTTATGTTCTGAATAAGACATCTCAAACTGAAATTGGACCAATCAGCTGTGAGCAAAGTGACACGCGTCTAATGCAATAAAGTCACTCCCTCTGTTTCTACTCCAAATTAAAGGTCACTACATATCAAATGGTTTTTAAAGACTAAAGTGTCTGGCTTTTAACAATGCTTATTTATAATAATAATAATAATAATTTTGAATGATTTAGATATAATTTGTCATTATTATACCCATAATAAATTACACATGTATAATTTTAGTTAATCAATCATTAATAGGCACTTAGTTAAAAAGTAATATAAATAGCCTATATACAGGTGAGGTTATACAAATAAGCTTTAAAATAAATAAATAAATCTATACAAATTACTACATGTGAGCCTAAATGCTTTCATAGACAGCTCTTTTCTAGTTCCTGTGTAAATTTGTTTAAATTCCTAGTGTTTTTCAATCATGTAATATTCTGCAGAAGATGGAAGTGAATCTCAGTTTCACTGATCCACAGTATGTGATTGGCTGTTCACTACTGATGTCACAGCTAAACTCCTAAACTCAGGATCAAAGCCTGAGTTGACAGCGAAAGCTGATGATCAGCATCGTGGGACCAACAAAGCCTGAATAGATTGGTTTTGTTTTGTCAACTCGAAACTAATCCTGTAACCCTGAGTTTGTTAAACTACGATCATGGTACAGGCCCCTGGTTTATGTCATTTTATTTTGTTTTCTGTCCATTTTTTTTAGAGTTGATGTGTTTGTGATCATGTATTGAGGGTGTTTGATCTCTATACACAGACGAGTTTGCTACCTTCATTTGAGGGACGCTTTCTTAATATTGATTTAAAGGTGCACTATGTGAATTTTAGCGGCATCTTGAATTGCAACCGTTCACCCCCCCCCCCCCCCTTTCGAGGCACATAGAGAAGCTACGGTGGCCAACACAGGACAAAGATGTCGTCATCTGAGACCGCGGAGAGTAGCTAACACTCTGTAGAGCATTTTTGTCCATTTTGGGCTACTGTAGAAACATGGCGGCGCAAAATGGTGACTTCACTGTAAGTTGACCCGCGGCGTATGTAGGCTGTCACTTTTTATTCGATATTCGAATATGCATTCGAACATGAAGTGAAATATCCGTAAACGAACTATAAATAAACTATTCGGTTTTTAAAGTGCCGTGCAGAGTCCCGCACGGGTGCGGGTACCCGCAAATATTGCTGAAACTCGTAGATATTCGAATACATTGCTTGATATTTGATATCCGTTCGAATGAGATTTTTCTCAAAAATGACAGCCCTAGTATGTAGATAGAAATGGCTCATTCTGAGGTAATAAAAACGGTTTATTATGTAAGGTCTGTATACAGTACTGAAAACAGTTATTATATTGCATTTCTATCAAAAGATCCTCATAAATACTACACACTGCACCTTTAATCCACAAAAATTTGTAAATGTATGGTCACCGTGCAGCATGCACCTGATAGTTCATCACAGAGTGACCGGTTTGCTTTTTGTTTGGCCCAAAACATATTTATTCATTTGACATTATTCTCTTAAAATGGCAGTGGCCTGGAAGTCACAAACACCGAGATTATCGTCAGTGAGTGGATGAGAAGTAGACAATGATTTTAACTAGAACTGGAGCTAAATATAGTTTGCTCTGTTCTCATTCATGCACATCACATCTTGGTCCTGCTTCACGGTTTCTTCATCTTTGACATTTGTAAACTAGTACAGCGGTTCTCAACAGGTGGTTCCCAGGCCTGATCTTAAATTATTATAGGCAGTAGTAAAAATGGCAAAATAAATGGACATTTCAGGTGTTAAAAGGGTTGATGAGCACAAAATTGGTTGTGTATCCACTCAAACTCTGTCATTTTTCTACACTTCCTTGGTTAGAATTTTTTTACAAATTAGTCAGATGGCAATATGGACAGGTTGTGTGACATTCCTTCATCTTCAAAAGCCTTTAACCAAATATCCACGGTTATAGAAAATATGACCCATACTTTATATATAAGTGCTGTCAAAATTATTACATTAACACAT
Source organism: Gobio gobio (assembly GCF_949357685.1). NCBI lineage: Eukaryota > Metazoa > Chordata > Actinopteri > Cypriniformes > Gobionidae > Gobio > Gobio gobio. The sequence goes on along the minus strand of NC_137106.1, from coordinate 25,659,374 downwards.
GTGATTTTAATATTTGTAGTTTAATGCGTTGAATATACATTATATGATCACGCTCCTATTCATGCAAGTGCTTTTAAACCATTTAATCGCAACAAGACAAAAGAGAATGCACTGTCTGTGAGTGTGTGTGTGTGTGTGTGTGTGTGTGTGTGAGTGTGTGTGTGTGTGTGTGTGTGTGTGTGTGTGTGTGAGTGTGTGAGTGTGTGAGTGTGTGAGTGTGTGAGTGTGTGAGTGTGTGAGTGTGTGAGTGTGTGAGTGTGTGAGTGTGTGAGTGTGTGAGTGTGTGAGTGTGTGAGTGTGTGAGTGTGTGAGTGTGTGAGTGTGTGAGTGTGTGAGTGTGTGAGTGTGTGAGTGTGTGTGAGTGTGTGTGTGTGAGTGTGTGTGTGTGAGTGTGTGTGTGTGTGTGTGTGTGAGTGTGTGTGAGTGTGTGTGAGTGTGTGAGTGTGTGAGTGTGTGAGTGTGTGAGTGTGTGAGTGTGTGAGTGTGTGAGTGTGTGAGTGTGTGAGTGTGTGAGTGTGTGAGTGTGTGAGTGTGTGACACACACGGCACAGAAAGACGCGCACCAGTATTGTACGCACAGACAGCGCACCAGAATTGAGTTCTCTTTCGTGCTTGAACAAACAATAACACAGAATTGTCAAAATGCTTTTGTCGAGTATTCTCATAAGAGCAGTCTTAAAGGAACTTAATGAGTTGTGAGAAAATGAGAAGCGCATGACAGTGCGTCATGTTCGGCAGCGGCAGATTTTAAAGTGACCGCAGCCTAATAAACCAGTTGCTGTGATGCCTGTCATTAATGTTAATCGAAGAACAAAGGTAACTGAGAAAATTCAAAAAAATTCAATTGAAAATTATTCAATAATATTCAATATTCAATTCAATAGGTCTAACAGGTAGGAAGGCCCCATGTAAATGTCATTTATTATAATGGGTTTATGTAAAGATTGTTTTTAGTTCACTTATTTTTAAAGCCTAATAAATGTTGAAATTAATAGCTTTTAATTATACTTATTATACTTACTTATTATTATTTTTTTTTAAATGTAAACATTGAGACTTTTTTTTGCACCCTCAGATTTCAGATTTTCAAATAGTTGTCTCGGCCCTAACAAACCATACATTGTGTGCGTGCGTGTGTGTCATCATCGGCCACTGAAAGACATTTACTAACCAAAATTTCCAATTTTCCTTTTTAGCCTGTCATGTTTATTATTTTGCATACTGCTGACTTTATGATTCTAAGGACTTAGTTTTGTTTACTTTCGTACGGTACACACCTTTGGGGTTGTGTTAGGTGACTACTACTTTTGATGGGATTTCAGTGACAAAAAAAAAAGTGCATTTAATACCCTAAAATAATATTTTCTCTTTTTATTTGGAACTTGCAAAAGCATCATTACAGAAATAGCTTCATGTCTTGATTTGAAAGCTTTATAATGGTCTAAAAAAAAAAACGATAAGTAACGTAAAGATAAATGCACACCTGTAGCCGCACATCAATTCTGAATGCATTAAGTCGTGATGCTGCTTGGCAACTGTAATCAACTCAACTCTGCTTTGCATTGTGTCAAACAGAATAACGACAGGTTCTTTCTTGTTTTGACTTGTTCATGACATGTCCCGCTCGGTTATTTCTCAATACATTAACATTCTTCACCTTTTCTCACATGTACATTTTTTTTTCTATAGCTGTCCTGCATGCTGATACCTGTGCAAAAATAGATATAACATCAGTTGCATCGTCAGAATGCAAAACATTCACCAAAATTACGTACTGGAGCATAACAATACTCTTAATGCCAAATGCATATAGAGCAGTATTGCAAAATACCTGTCACCCCATGTTGTATAGTCCTATTGCCATTGACTAGTTGCTATGGTTTCTGGCGTGTGGATTTTGTGCACAGTTGCTCAAGTGCCTTTACTAACCAACCACTATTAGTTTTACAAATCAGGAAAACTTTTTACAACTATAGATGCATTGTCTGTTCATTTTTACAATCCAGCTGGAGTTAGACAGTTTGTAAAGGGCTTGTGAAAAAACCTGTCTGAGTGTTAGACACCGAGAGATTCAGTTAATTGTTTACACCGCACTGTTTTTATATATATATATAGATATATAGATGGATAGAGATAGAGATAGAGATAAATGCACAGCCTTATTGCATAATAGAATTCAGATAAAAAAAACACTATACAACTTCTTGTTAAAAGATGCCCTGCAGGTCAATACTTTTGAGGGCACTGACTTGTGCAAGACCTGCAATCCAGGCATTCATTACATTCTCCTACTTAGTGCACTTACGGTCAGAGAGAAGCTATAAGCTGTGAGGGTTCCCAGGAGGTGAAGTCTCTTATTAATAATTAACACTACATTTGCGCACAGCCTTATTGCATACTCGAATTCAGAATGTTGTAGTCAATGTATGCTTTTTCCTCTGATCTTTTTAGTTTTTCTATGTATGCACTATGAATTTTTTTTTTAATTGGTTTGCATGATAAAATAAATAACCTGTAGCTGTAGTGTGCCAAATAATTTAAAGTTTAGTGTTTTGTTCTTCCCTCATATTTAAATAATTTGTGTTTTGCTTGTAGCTTGCTGTACCTTTTGTGAAAAGGAGCACACACGCCTGACTCTTCAGTCCCTCAAAGAGGAAACTGATATTTTCTCTTTTCCGATCAATTCAAGCAAGGCCAACTAATACTTGCCCAGGTCAGACCACCTGGACTAATCATGTGTGAACAGACTCTGTTTACTCTTGCTGTTTCAGGCTCTGATGTTCACTCAAATCTACCATGTAACCATTATTACAGCAGCAAAACATGTCTGTTCTTCTTTCTCACCAGATATGGATTTCCTTGCCACATCATCCTTGTTTCTGTGATTCGCTCTGCTAGTTTGTCAGGATGGGCTAAAAACAATTGCTAGCAGTTGAGCACCGTACACCTGGACCCTCCACAGTGTCACCTGTGCACGGGTAAACATGCGATTTTTCATTTGAGAAACAACAATTTTGATTGTATCAATTGTTGTCTTATTGACTGATTTGGGTGATGTCGTCATCTTTATCCACTCGTCCACTGCTGATACTTTGAGAGCAAGGTGACTGATGTTGATATTTATATAATAGAATACAGTATAATGACAAGTATATTAAATTGACATTGAAGTTTTATTGTATACAATATTTAATCATAATTCACTTAAAGAAACAAGTATTTACTTTTTTTAAATTCAGAAATATGAAACCAAGTCGAAACATACAGATAGTGTTGTTTCTCTCAAAACAAAAAAAATGAAGGGCTCTCTATCACCGACTGGCACATATGTTGTCTTTAAATTTCCACTGATCCCAGAGGCCAGCTGGCCCATGAGGCCACTCTAAAATTAGTCCTTTATCCCGTGGGTGTAAAACTAGACTACCTCTGCACTCGGATACAGGGCTGTTCCATAGGTGATACTGGGCTTATACTGGTATCCCTTAGAGAGTTATGGTGTGGGGTGTACAAAGAATGAGAATAGACTGAAAGGAAAGTGGGCTAAGGTAGAGCAGGAAGTGAGGAAGAGAATGGGAATGTAAGCTAAACTGAAGAATGGGGAGTTGAATAAATGAGAGAAGCCATGGGCAACAGAGCAGAGGGGTTGCTGGGAGACCAAAGCAACGAAACAAGAGAAAACGTGAGGAGTTGGTGAAAGAAGCAGGTGGATCCCAGGTGGATGGGAAAGGGGCATGTTAAAAATAAATGGAGAAGGATTGAGAATTTAACCTTTAGTAAGTGTGAATTGTCAGCTTTTTTTGTTTTTGGAGTTTTAAATGTCTAAAGGGAAAGTTACTCCAAGGCATCCCAAATAAAGTGCACGTTATATGAGAGTTAACAAACTCGTTTATAAAGAGGTTCACTTAGTTTAATTTTAGCTTGGTGGTCTAAAGTTTAAAATGGCCAGGCTTGAAACTGGGTCAAGTCCTTAAAGTAACTGATATCTTTGTGTCTACTGCTAGTTTGTCTTCTCAACTTATGAAGTCATCTATGGTTGACATTTATTAGCTCATTCATAACCTACGCACACACATACGCACACACGCACACACACACACACACACACACTCAAACTCTGAAGCAATGAACTTAACTCACAAGCTAACTCTGACTTTTTGCGTCACACTCTTCTGTGGCATGTGGTTAGAATTAGAATACTGTTGAAGGTGTGAAAGAGAATCTATCCTAGGAAATGGCAACTGAAAGAGTCATTTAGTGATGCATATTCAGAATGTTGTTTTATGCAATAAATTGAATTGTAAAAGATTTTTACAAAAAAAAATTCTAGACAGTTAAACCAAAAATTATATTGGTGTCTGAATAATTTTTTATATATTTGTTTTACTAGTGGGTGCAGGACACTATAGTTAATTTATTTAAGTGAGGATGGCAAAATAAAGTAAACTGTGACATATTACACCCAAAAAAATTTCATACAGTGGACTACCAGTAAAATGGATAAATTTGGGACCAAAATTGCTAATGTGACCTTTTACACCACAGACTGAACAAAATGAAGCATTACTTGGTTATTGGTTGACCTAAATTGGTATTATCTAATTGTGTCCTTTAACAGCTCACAGCTGATTGGTTGATTGTAAACATTATATACCTTTCTATCAAAGTTAGTTATCTGACATTATCAAGATGAATTTGTTCTGACACAAGTTTAACTCTTGAGTTCTTATCATTTTATTACCTGTTTCTAAACTATAGCGAATAAACTGAGAATGTGAGAATGTTGAAGGTGTCTGAATAAATTAGTTTGACTGCATTTCACAATAAATATTATTGGTCATTGTTTAGCCATAGTAAGGTCCAGTCGTAATGTAATTCTAATGATTCTTTTTACTTCCAAAGAAAGTTTCCCTTACAATCGATTCTAATGTATCAATGCTGAATAAATATATATATATATATATTAATAGAATATATACAGTCAGTATCACTACAAATGGGAAGTTTATTATTATTATTTATTTTTAGTCTGATCTGTCTTTTTTCTCTCTTTTGTCTCTGCTCTTCAGGCGGTCAGGTTTGACACCATGCAGGTACCTCGGAGGAAGGTGAAGGTCATGTTAATGATGACAATGGTGTTTATCTTCATAGTGGTGGAGGTCTCCCGCAATGCTGGGAAGGGTGACGGCAACAAAAATAAGCATCTGGTTCCCTCAAAGCGTTTCTGGGCAAAGGATCTTCCAAGTAGCGCCTACTGGAATCGCCAGCAGCAACAGCTGAACTACATCAACAACCCCAACCTAGAAAAGCTCAACTTCACCATTGATAAACTTCCAGACTGGCTAAACGACACGGTCAGTCTGGATTCCTGTGACCCAGACTTCAGGGTGACCACCCAAGTCAAGGATTTCAACTCCTTACCGGATCGTTTCAAGGACTTCCTGCTTTATATGCGATGCAGGTCCTATCCCATCGTGGTAGACCAGCCAAACATATGCAAAGACCAACCGTTCCTCCTCCTAGCTATTAAATCTTTAGTCCCGCACTTTGATCGACGTCAAGCTATCCGCGAGTCATGGGGCAAAGCTGGTCGCCTTGCAAACAGGACGGTCATTACGGTGTTTCTTCTTGGAAATGCAGCCATGGAAGACTACTTCCCTGATCTCTCAAAGATGCTCCAACATGAGAGCTCAATGCACAGAGATATTCTTCAGTGGGACTTTAGGGACACCTTCTTCAACCTCACCATCAAGGAGGTGCTTTTCCTGGAATGGCTGAGCACACGCTGTTCTGGTGCCAGTTACATCTTCAAGGGGGATGATGATGTTTTTGTTAACACCATCCGCATTATAGACTTCCTTAGCAGTCTTTCTCATGCCAAAGCCAAGGAACTGTTCGTAGGGGATGTGATTACTAATGCTGGTCCACACCGGGACAAAAAGGTCAAGTATTTTATCCCGGAGAGCGTGTTCTTTGGAACGTACCCTGCGTATGCAGGCGGGGGCGGTTATTTGTTCTCGGGACAGCTGGCCCAGAAACTTCATAACATCTCTAGGTCGGTGCCCCTCTACCCCATTGATGATGTCTACACAGGTATGTGCCTTAGGAAGCTGGGTCTTGCTCCGGAGAAGCACAAAGGCTTCAGGACTTTTGATATCGAAGAGAAATATCGCAATAACGCCTGTGCCTATAACAGCCTGATGCTGGTCCATCCCAGAAGTCCTCAAAATATGATCAAAATCTGGGCCTGGTTGAATGATCCAGCTTTGAACTGTCAGTGAACTGCTGCTCTAGGGTTTGGCTGCTTTAAAGTGACAGTTCACCCAAAAATTTCAATTGTCATTTACTCACTTTCATGATGTTCCAAACCTATAAGACAGAATATCTTTTGCGTTCTGCAGAATAGTTTAGAACAGAATAGAACAGTTTGGAACGACATGAAGAGGAGTAAATTATCACAGAATTGTCATTCGGTGAATTATCGCTTTAATTTTTTTACCGTTGTTCTATTGTGATTTTATTATTAGCGTCTTTATGTACTGAATTTTGTCAAAGGGCAGGAGCAATGATGAGCTCTCTAGATTTCAAATTTATCCCATTCAAAAGTGGCTCTGAATTGCTACCAATATAGTATTGCAATGGCTTGACTTTGTGTCAAATTCTGTTGATAATGTTACAAGTATTTATACTCTGCCCTCTGGTTGTGAGGTCACCGGTGCTGAGGATTGTGGGAAATGTAGTTCAGCTGGTCTGGATATGGAACACAATACACGGCTCACCTGAGCATAACTATCTGGCGGTCAATTTATGCGTTTTGATTTTTTTTTTTTTTTCCTATAGGAGAATTTTTGTATTATGCTAAAGTGAACGGACGCATTCAAGCGATCATACATTTTAACAAACTTTTTTTAAAGCATCTATGCAGCCATGACATCATCTCTCCATACTGTCCGTACTTGCCGCTTTAGTTTTCTGCAATGTGAATGAAAATATCGCCTTCCGGTTTTGCACAGAAACAGCCTGAAAATTGAGACACGTGTGCGTGTTTAGATTTACGAAGATTTGGCTCATTTTAGAGCCCTGGTTTTAGGGACAACCATTTAACTGAATATAGGTTGCCTGCTAAAAACCTGTACATATGCGTGACATTTGACTTAATGTACTGCTGTCTCTCTTCCTTCTAGATTGATTTGTATGCAGAAGCAGACAATTAACTACAAGTCATAGGCTTATTTTTTTTGTATAAACAATATTATTGTATATTCAAGGCTGGGCCATTTCGTCAAAGAAATGTGTAAAATGTACAAAATCATTCACTCTTTAAAGTGTGTTTGCCTCTTTGATCTGATTCAAAGTCTTCTCAGGATGTTCTCAGAGTTTTGGTCAAAAATCATGCTTGTGTAAAAAGCAAGAATATGAATGTACAGAGCGAATGAAAGGCAAAGGGTTTCATCTTCCGTTTAAAATCAAGGCACCCCACAATTTACCTTCTTGACTACATGAATGAAACTTTGCAGCCAATTTTCCAGCCCCAGATTAAGCCTGTTGCTGTTGTGTTCGTTGTCTGTTGTTATATCTTTCCCTTCCATAAAGAGGACAGGAAACGGTCTCAGCTGGATGATTTAATTACTGAATTTGTCCCCAACTATGTTACAGTGACCCCTGCTGGTCTGCTTTTCTTTCTTTCTTTTTTTTTTTAAATAAACACTGGCCTTTTTTTTTTTTTTTCTAACCTGCCTTCATCTTAATGGAATTTTTAAAACATTCATTTGGCCTGCCAGTCAACTAGTAGTAGTTGAAAAATAAATTGGGCTGTTCAATCAATTTTTATTTTTTGAGACGTAGGCCTAGACTTATGGGTGTGCCGACTGTGTCCGGTCTATAAATATGATCTGTTAGTCTTCAGTTTGCCTCACTGGTTGTTTGCTGAGGAGTTAAATCAAACTAGTGTCATATTTGTTGTATTTAATATTAAGATGTCCACCCAGCTTTGAGGAATGAGGGGCATAAGGTGGTGTGTTTTTATGTCGTCTCTCTGCTGATAACAAGGCAAGCACACCGTTTAAAGTGTTTACATGTGTTTATGAACAGTACAAAAAGCTTGTATTTACTATTTTATTGGTCACAAACGTAGATTATACAAGTTTTATACACTGGAATTTACTGTACTCTTGTGAGACTCTACAGTCTGTTGTTGTGTGATGGATGTTTTTTGTATCTGTGCATAACATTGCAGAATGAACTCCTGTTCTTGCCTTATGCTGTTTGTGCACAAGATCTTTTGGTTTATTTTGGTAATGCCTTTATGATAATTGGGTCTTTTGTAAATATGTAAATAATAGGATATTCAAATGTTAAAGTAAAAGGATGTGTTGGGTTAAGTGTGCCTTTAGTTGTGAATGTCTATTTATCTTGGTATGTGTATACAGGCTCAAGAGTGATCATGATAAACGAAAACATTTTGTCTTTTCTTTTTTTTTATACGATTCATGTTCATTTATTCAGTCGTGTCTATATGGAATTTCTGAAACTCTAATGGCATTCAGGTATTTCACTTCACAGAAATCCTTTTTATTAGAACAGTCAAACTACTTTTTGCCATATTTATACGCTGATTTATTTTCTATTATTATTTGTTTGTATATCGCTTGTATGACACTTCTTACCAAAAACGCATTGTCAACCACGCAAACATACCAAAATGTGCCTGTTAATATTTCTGATCTATTATCTGTCTTTTACTCTAATAAATGGAATAATTATAAGAGTTTTGGACCTCTGTCGTTCTTGTCCATTCCATTCCTGAGGTGCTATTTCAGAGGGTTTTTTCTTCACTGGTATTAAATTAGCTCCTTATTAAAATTTGATAAGACTTATGCATTTATTTATTGTGTGTGTGTGCGTGCGTTTTAAACCAGCAGAGGGCATCTTGGTTCTTTGTGTCTTCTGCACAGAATGGAGTGACAAACATTATCCACTGCAGGAGAGCTGTGGCACACTGATGCTACAAGTCTTTTTTTTTTTTTTAAAGCTGAATGTCAACCTCTCTGATTTACTTGGGTACTTTGTCATGATCCGTTCTGTGAAACTATCTTGTTCCAACGTGCAGTGTAATTTTTCCTCCAACTTTGACATTTAATTATAACAGTCCTCACAAATCATCTGGAGCTCTGTAAGAGGGCTAGCTCACTACACTTAACGTGTCCTCTGTGCAAAAAGCACAATCTTATTCACACTTCCTGCTTTTGTCTCAGTACTTGATTCGTGTCACTTACTACCTGCTGAGAAATAAAATGCAGTTACATGCACTTTCATGTTGGTCGCTTGGAAAGGAAGGTGTCTGCTAAAAAATAAAAAGTCAGCTTGGATGTAAATGTAACTAATCAAGAAATAACATGGATTTGGATGCTTTTTCCAAATGTCAAGATTTTGTTTATTTATATTTTAAAACGTGTAACGTCCATCTCGGCTTCAGTTATTAAAGGAAAACCACCATTTGTGGGGCGGTCATGGCCTAATGGTTAGAGAGTCGGACTTGTAACCCAAAGCTTGTCGGTTCGAGCCCCTTGAGCAAGGCACCGAACCCCCAACTGCTTCCCCACTGTGTGTGTGTGTGTGTGTGTGTGTGTGTGTGCGCGCGCGCACATGGATGTGTTAAATGCAAAGCACAAATTCCAAGTATGGGTCACCATACTTGGCCACACTTCACTTAACTAAAGGAAAAGAGAAACAAAAATGAATATATAATTTTTTTCAATTCAGTTTGTTTATTTATTTTCATGATTGTGTATGAATGTCTCTTACGCTCACCAAGGCTGCATTTATTTACTGTAAAATACAGTAATATTGTGGAATATTATAATAGTTGAACTGTTTTCAATTGAAATGTTTTAAAATATTTATTCCTGTGGTAGCCATTACCCCGGTCTTCAGTGTCACATGATCCTTCAGAAAACATGTTGATTTGGTGCTCAAGAAACATCGTCATTATCAATGTTGAAAACAGTTGTGCTGCTTAATATATTTTTGTGGAAACTGATTTCAAAAGACGTTCAAAAGAACAGCTTTTATTTGAACTAGAAATCAATGTAATATTCTTTACTGTCACTTTTGATCAATGTAATGTGTCCTTGCTAAATAAGTGTATTAATTTATTTATTTTTTAAAAATCTTGCTAACCCCATACTTTTGAACAGTACTGTATTTTAATATATTGTTTTTATATTAGGCTATCAATTTGAATGAAAGTGTGTTGTATTAAATAGACTGACAAATACATTTGAAAGTGGAATTTTGCTGCATTTTAATGTTAAGGTTTCTAAATGAATAATGGAGACATTTGAATTTGAACATCACTTGTGGAGGGACGTTTTGAAATGAGAAATCTGTGTTTGTGTGTGTTTCGTATATAAAAAAAACGCAGTGCCTTGTCCCTGAAGACACGGAGCAAGACTGTGAGAGGATGGGTGAGGAGTTGCTATAGAGACTTTCGCTCTAGGGATGAAGAGATGCTATTCTGTAGGATTAGAATCAGGAGTGGATGAGTGTGAATGTGTTAGTGAGAGGTTTTGAATGGCGTCCGAGTGATTGTCTAATCAGACGTGTGTGTGTGTGTGTGTGTGTGTGTGTGTGTGTGTGTGTGTGTGTGTGTGTGTGTGTGTGTGTGTGTGTGTGTGTGTGTGTGTGTGTGTGTGTGTGTTTGCGTGTAATGCTGTTCAACTTTGATCAAGACAGTGGAGTAACAAACATGAGTGTGTTTTACAATCCCAATTGAGTGAAACCAGTGTTTGTGCAGGCTATTGCGTTTGTTCAACTGAAAACATAAGCAGATCAAGAACGATGAGGTGTCTGAGCAAGTAGGAAATATAACATCATCACCTTTACTTTCCCCCTCCTCCAAACACACAGAGCAAGCATTTGCGGCCATGTATGGATATGAGAGAGCCGAAATGAGACACAAAAAGTAACTGAGAAATAGTTGATAGGGAAGCATGTGCTGATTTCTGTTCAGCTTGGCGGTGGTGAATGCAGCTCTGCCAAGTCGCTCTCTTATAAGCAGCCAGCATCATCTCCTCATGTTTTCCTTTTGCTCCCTGCTTCCAAATTGTCTTATTTTGAATAATGTCTCTGTACGGCGAGTCAGACAGTAGTGGATTGTAAAAGAAAAACCGGGTCTGTATTTGATGTATGACTCTGTGCCCTGTTGCTCTGACAGGATTTGATGGAGAAGTCCTTTCATGCACATTTGTTTTTTCATGCACAAGCGTTTTTTCAAAAGTATCCACCCCCTTACATTTTTATTGGCACGCAATGCGACAACTTATTTCTTTGGCACTCATTGGATGCACTGGAATTTAGAACCTGTTTCTCTCTTCTGCTTGTGCATGCAATAAAACAGATAAGAAAGTTGTTCACCCATTTATTATGTGTATAAGTCTCACAGGTGGAGGAATGCAGAATGTCTCTCAGAACAAATGTTTGTGTTTAAATGCAGGGCAATGGAGTGAAGAAATCCTGCAAGGTCTAGAATTTTGTTTTTTTTAACAATGCCTTATTATGTGACTTTTTTTTTTAAATATTTAACTTTGTAACTAGAGTGATCGTGAAATATGGAGTAACTACTGCAGAGGAACATTTTAACCTTCTTGGATGACCTGTGAATTCTGATTTCCTAATAAGCCCTCAAATCCTTAAAGACTATGTGTGATAGAGAGAATTGGATCTCTGACAAAGAGAGAACACCACAGGGAGATATTCCGATCCTTTTTCTCTCTGTAAACACATATTTGTTTTTTCTGTCATGGTGGGGACTAGATGGTTTTTATTGGATACCCCTGAGTTTAAGCATCGCAGAAATGTCTCTGATTTGTTTTTGTTTTTTATTATTTCTATTCCATTAAGACAGTATTTGGTATAAGTGCACCAAATATGCTATTTTAAAGGTTCCTAATTATGTTTTGGAGGTCTCCTACAACAGGTTTACTTGCATCAAAGGTCACTTTCATTTCTCATAATATACATTGAACCACAATTATATACATCACACTTCTCATTGATTCTCAAACGACTTGTTAGTTGAATCAGTCTCTCTAAATCCCTCCTTTCCACAAGCTACTCTGCTCTGATGTGATTGGTCTACCGCTTACAGCGCAACGCATGTCGCAAGCTGAACGGCCATTACCGTAAACTTCAGCTCTGGAGGCTTCCTCGCGATTGTACACACTGTAAAGACAGTAAAGATGACGTTGTTGTTACCATATCAATCCGAGCGCGGGTCCGCTGATGAAACATTGGAAGAACTAGTTATTCAACCCGAACCTCCATCGTAAGGGCAACGTTTCTCAGTGATACACTAAAAGTGACTCATTTTGAGGTAACATTGAGATTTTGCATCTGTAATTTCTCACCATCAGCATTAGTGTATGTCCATCAACAAACCGATGTGTTTATTTCTAATCCAGTCCTATCTCAAAGTCGCTTGGGTGCTCCAACTCACCCCAAGCCTGCAACAAGATCCTCCACAGCTGCTCCAGAGTAGGCATGTGCCGGTATCAAATTTTCATGTTGCGATTATGTGCTGAAGCTTTTATCACGGTATACGGTATTATCATGATATTGAAATCTTTGTCATACCATAACATGTTTAATATCTTTCTTATAACAAAAATAACCAAACATTTAAATACAATAAAGCAATACACAAAATGTATAAAGTAAACAAATATTTAAAACAGATTAAAGTGCAAAATAATTATAAAGAACAATAGGTAACACTTCACAATAAGGTCTCACTAGTTAATGCATTAAAATCAACAGAGAGCGAATAACTACATTTTTACAGTTATTATTCGTTGATAATGTTAGTTAAAAAAGCAACTGTTAGTCAGTGTTAGCTCAGGTCCATTTTAGGTCAACTTTTGATATTAATAATGTGTTATTAAATGCTGACATTTACATTTAACTAAGATTAATACACGTTTTAGAAGTATTTTTCATTGTCAGTTTGTTAATGAATGAACTAATGTTAAATAATAGAGCCTTATTGTAAAGTGTGTGACTGAATAACAATCAGAACATATTCAAACAATATCTACGGCATGCAATTTAGTCCATATTAAAATATAAAATGTTTAAGCTTGAAAATGAATAGCCTTAAGTCTTTAAGCATTAAGTAAGTTATGTGATGATCACCTTAGCGAATACAGAAAACTGTTTTGTTTACCAGGATTACCGGAGAAACGGCTGCATTTCTGCTATTCCGTCAGCGCCCTCTGCTGTCAGAGAGTGGATGTGCGTTTCATTCAGGGCATATCCTTCACTGGTTCCGCCCTGTGCTCATGCACGCTGGGTTTTGTTTACATCAGTGTGTGTTCCTCTTTGATGTATTGTTCATTTTAAACGGTTGATAGGTAAAGTATTCTACAAATACTTTATTTTTATGTATTCTAATGGATTCTAATAAAATGCATTCTAAAAATCTGATTAATTCATAAGAAATAATTATTCACTGTATTTTGAAATGCCCACGATAACAATATTGTGCATGTTCATTATTGCGGTATATCGTATTACCGTTTACCGGCATATGTCTACTCCAGAGTAAACTTCTGCACCGGCTCAAAAGAGGAAGCGAAGGAGGAAGATTGCTGCTGCCAGACCCGAGCCCTTGTCTTCTGCCAAGATGGCCGCCGACACACCTGACCCAGCAAGAGACAAGTGGCTCATTGACTTCTGGACAGATCCACGTCCTGAGCCCAGCGATGTCTCCTATCCCTGTACAGAGGCCAATGGAGACCCACTGGCTAATAGACTTTTGGTCCGAGCCTCTTCCAACCCCTGACCTGAGTCCAGAGAGGGCTCCAGCCTGTGACCAGAGTCCAGAGGTTTCAGTGCTGCCAATTCAAATGGTCACAGCGCCACCTAGCCAAATGGTCACAACGCCTCCTGTCTCCAGTCCAGAGTGGACTCCGCCTCCTGTCTCCAGTCCAGAGTGGACTCTGCCTCCTGTCTCCAGTCCAGAGTGAACTCCGCCTCCTGTCTCCAGTCCAGAGTGGACTCCGCCTCCTGCCTCCACTCCAGAGTGGACTCTGCCTCCTGTCTCCAGTCCAGAGTGAACTCCGCCTCCTGTCTCCAGTCCAGAGTGGACTCCGCCTCCTGTCTCCAGTCCAGAGTGGACTCCGCCTCCTGTCTCCAGTCCAGAGTGAACTCTGCCTCCTGCCTCCAGTCCAGAGTGGACTCCGCCTCCTGTCTCCAGTCCAGAGTGAACTCCGCCTCCTGTCTCCAGTCCAGAGTGGACTCCGCCTCCTGTCTCCGGTCCAGAGTGGACTCTGCCTCCTGTCTCGAGTCCAGAGTGGACTCCGCCTCCTGTCTCCAGTCCAGAGTGAACTCCGCCTCCTGTCTCCAGTCCAGAGTGAACTCCGCCTCCTGTCTCCAGTCCAGAGTGGACTCCGCCTCCTGTCTCCAGTCCAGAGTGAACTCCGCCTCCTGTCTCCAGTCCAGAGTGAACTCCGCCTCCTGTCTCCAGTCCAGAGTGGACTCCGCCTCCTGTCTCCAGTCCAGAGTGAACTCCGCCTCCTGTCTCCAGTCCAGAGTGGACTCTGCCTCCTGTCTCCAGTCCAGAGTGGACTCCGCCTCCTGTCTCCAGTCCAGAGTGGACTCCGCCTCCTGTCTCCGGTCCAGAGTGGACTCTGCCTCCTGTCTCCAGTCCAGAGTGGACTCCGCCTCCTGTCTCCAGTCCAGAGTGAACTCCGCCTCCTGTCTCCGGTCCAGAGTGGACTCTGCCTCCTGTCTCCGGTCCAGAGTGAACTCCGCCTCCTGTCTCCAGTCCAGAGTGGACTCCGCCTCCTGTCTCCAGTCCAGAGTGAACTCCGCCTCCTGTCTCCGGTCCAGAGTGGACTCTGCCTCCTGTCTCCAGTCCAGAGTGGACTCCGCCTCCTGTCTCCGGTCCAGAGTGGACTCCGCCTCCTGTCTCCAGTGCTCCGCCTCTTGTTCCTCCTGTGGTTCCTCCCAATACATTTATTTCGGAGGGGCTACTCCTCCACGGAGGCTGGCCCTGAAGGGTCAGAGCCGCCATGGCAACCCGGAATCCCAGAGCCGCCATGGCAAACCGAACTCCCAAAGCTGCCATGGCAACCGGAACTCCCAGAGCCACCGTGGCAACCCAATCTCCCAGAGCCGCTGTGTTCTCCCGAGTTCCCGGCGCCTCCTCCCTGGTCTCCCGAGTTCCTGGGGCCGCCTCAATCGTCTCCTGAGCACTGGCACCACCCTGGAGGCTTCCCAGCCAGTCAGGGCCCAGACCACCTGCCTCGGTCCTCTAAGACTCCAGGGTGGGGCACATAAAGCCATTTATTCAGGTGGACCATTGGCTGCTCTGCACAATGTCCTCTGTTAAATTAGTTGGGAAAAAACATTTTCTATTATACTACTCTTTTGAAACAAACTAACAAGCACCACCCTATCCGCTGTACTGCACATGATATGGTCCTCTTCTAGGCGGAAGAAAGAAATTTGTAGTCGTATTAATGTTAATGGTCCAATATAAGAAGAAGGAAGTAACCACAATACTCATAAGCTGAATGACTGACATCATGTTTAAACTTCTGTCTTCCTTTGAACAGCTCTCAGTCTCAGGTTGTTGAGGCTAATCTTATTAAAAATGTTCTTTAGCCCTTTGAGGTTAGCAGAGGAGTCTCTCCCGATACACATGTCCATAAAGCATGCACGGAGATGCAGTCACAAAAAGCAGCAGTTTATCTCCGATTTACTTTCAAACAAAATACCAAATTAAACTTTCCAAGAAAACAAAATATTAGTGTGAACAGCAATACCATTGCATGGATTGAAAAAACTGTTGCTCTCACACTAACCCGTCTACCAAACAGTTCTAATCCACTATTAAGAGTGACCTGCACTTTCGCGCCTTAGTGACGTGTCAAGGAGGAGCAAGTCAATTCACGTGATATTAAACATAAGTCCAAGTATTAAACATAAAATGTCCTTATATATTTCAACCGTAATTGAAAATATAGAATAAATAAATTAATCATGTTCATATTTCTGATAGTGCACACAATTCTAAATATAGCTCCTACACAGGTAGACAGATGCTAATGTGCTCACCCCAGTGTTTAGACATAGTTGTAGATCTGAGGAGCAGATACGACTGGAGAAGGGGGGAAAGAGGACAAAGTGACGGCCTCAGGATAAGAATTAAAATGAGTTTGACAGCTGCTTCATCCACATAATAGCATGAATATACAATAATTGAAAGATGGTGAAAGTGTCTGACAAAACATGAAGTACCTGAGATGACGTTTCTGACATGTATAATGAAGCGTGTGACATTTTATAATCGTCTGACGTGTCCTGTCTGTGACCTGATTTCATTTGAGTGATCAAATCAGCTTTACAGATACAATAGATGGATATTATACTCTTTTATGTCTACAAAGAACAAATTTTTGTTCTTTGTAGACACAAAATATTAACAGTTTCTCAGAGAGTAGAGATGCAGTGATTGTCTGTGAGAATGGGCGGAGACAGGATACAGAGATTAGTGATGATGACAATAAACGGAAAGAGCAAGAGAGAGGAGCTATAGCATTCATCAAAGTTATTGAATCTTTTTGTTTGCTCAGAGTAATAAAATAATTGACGCAGCAGTCCAGAGGAAAAAGAAGCCACAGAATAACAGTTAATTGTTAACAAATGGTCTGGTAAAGACAGACGACTTAAAAAAAGCCAATGCAAAGTGACAAAAGCCTGAGTGGATTCAATTTTCTTTAGGGCCCCAATAAAAAAGCGTTCATTATTTACTGTTTTATATTTGCCTCAATGATGTTCTGCTGCAGCTTCTATGCCTGTATTTGAACACACACACACACACTCTGTCTGCAGTAATGGCAGTAAGTCACTCAGTGTTTCCATGTTGCCAGACTGGAAACTCGACAGGACTGGAAAGTCTCTGTCCTTGGCAGTCTCTTGACAAATTGTTTTACATGGTGTTAATGTTCAGCCAACACTCCTTTAAAGAGAGATAGCCACTTTCATGCAGAATGCTTTTATTGCTTTATTTGTGAAGTCAGTCAGACAAAGACATGACCTCTATTAGCAGCTTAGGCTTGTGTGAGATGTCTATAAATGGTCCATCTCTTGGTCAGGAACAGCAGTCATTTTCAACCAGAAAAGTACAAATGTTCTGTGAGATGAGGAGCTATACTGGTACTGGTGCATGGTTTTTATTTTTGCTTACTACATTTTTCCACATTACACAACTACATTTTATATTTTCACAGTAGGCCTTGAGAGTGCAGAAAAACAGGCATTTACAGGGGCATTTAACAATCAGCTAGCATGAATTATTAAGGCACCTTTGACTAAGGAAAATAAACACAAATTTGATGCAATAAACAGTTACTTATGATTGAAATCAGTACTTGGTTAAAATTGAATGCAGTCACTGTATTTGGGATTTTGCACTGAAACTGAAAAAGCAAAGCAGGAAGTATGTGTAAGAAAAAGAGTCTGATTGATGGGAAGTTTTTCAATTTCTGTGGATTTGCTTCAGGCGATGAACTTTCTTCACGAGAGAGAATGTGTGTGTGGGTGGACATGTAGCTGCTTTCTCCCCACTTACATGTTCTTCATACTTTAGTGTTGAGTCCCTCACACACACACACACACACACACATACACATCTTCATAAGCGCATAAACACCCTTCCGGATCTGTGTCAGACATTTGTCCCAGTTCAGACGTGACACTGATATGACTGAATAAGCTGACGCCGCGTTCCCCCTGCTGTAGGGAGTTCATTTTATCCCCTAAACAAACCAACTCCAAAGTTCCCTTACTTTTGGTCTCTCCTCAGCCACTCTGGCAGCTCCACAGAGGCCTTTATTATTTCACCTGCAAGCAATGAGAGCCTAACTACACAGTGTATCAGAAGAGAGATTATTTTGCCCTCCTCCCCCTTTGGTTTTCCTCTCATATCAAATGCTGTTTTAAAGTCAGCTGCCTAGAAATCAGATTACTTTCTATTTTCCACTCTTGCTTCATTTTTTTATTTTTTTTATTTATCTCTTTCTAACTCTATTTTTATTCTTATTTTTAGTTTTTTAAACACTTCAGCAGGCTGGGCCTCAAATGCACAATTTTGTAAGATATGAATATCCCTGAGAATGTAATGTTCTAATAGCTCTCGTGTCTCTCTAGTCTCGTGAGAGAGAGATAAAAAAAAAATATTCTGCTTATAATTTAGATTTTGCCTATGTGCCCATTAAATTTTGTTGCCAAATCCTCCCTATTTCTCTGCATTCCGGAGTACAAACTCTGATTATAAACTCGACATCACACCCCCTGTTCCCTTGAAATGTTCTTTCCAGAATTCCATTTTCTGCACTTTTGCATTGTGGACAGAGAAATTGCCAAAGGTCATTATGTGGCTCTAAGTATTAGAGCATATGTGTGTGTGTGTGCGCGCGCGTGCATTTTTTGTGTTGCTCACAGCAGATAGCAGCATTCTCTGTCATCCTGATATACTGCCCACAGGTTGAACGCACTACTGCAGAAGATAATTGTGATATCAGACAGGCAGCGGAAGCGGAACTATTACAATGTATCCTGTAGACGGAGATATAGCTTTACATGGATCATGCATTGACTCCATATAAGGCATGAATGATGGCACACTGCCAATAGAGGCGTATAGGCATTTTGCCAGGTCTTTTGAGAACTTGTCATTTCTACACCTTTTTTTCTGGTTGGTGTATGTTGCACATTCCAGATATGATGCAATCCTAATTATGCTGTGATGTTTATGATTTTAGTCATATCAGATCCGGACTCAGCATCAGCAGCATTTTTATGCAGTAAACCTTTATTGCTCAGTGTTGTTGTTCATTATATCTTTTGTCTCTCAGGTTCATTTATGGTCAGTTTAAAGGGGTAGTTCACCCAAAATGGAAAACTATGACTTGTTGTGTTATGATTTGTCATGTCATCATTTGACACTCAATCGTAAACCTGACATGTTGAATAAATTCACAATATTAGAACTGTGTTTTTAGAGCTTGAATGCCCATCCTCATGTATTTGTATTATATGGAAAATACTGGTTGGTACGTTGTTCAACATTTCTCCTTTTGTGTTCCACAGAAAATGTATTTCCTGTGTGAACTGTCATCTGTTTTGATCTCTCTTGATTCAAAACTATCTTGGTTTATAAACTGAATTAATCTATATGTTTTCACATATTGCGAACACATCACAACTGATCTGGAATATAGCATTACATTTGTAGTAATCTAGCTGCACTCCTGCAGCTAGCATTGTGGGTTGCTTTCTCATCAGATAGCACAAAAAGATAAAGCTGCCATGTCTGCTTCAAATTAACAGTCCCATCTGTTCTCCATTATTTAGTGCTAGAGCACAAGAGTGAAAATATACCACAGAATCAGTTGAACTACAAGGAATCCCAACAAATCCCAAACACATTTGAATGTAATCTACACCAAGGACTAACACACGTTTGTGTGTCCTCCTCCAGAGGTGACCCAGCAGTATGAAGTCTCAGAGGTGTGGTGGTGGATCGACCCTTTCAGGCCTCGCTGCCCCTGGGAACCGCTGGAAGCTCTTTGTCGGTCTCAAGAGGCCACTGTGTGATCTGAAGTGCAAAACAGCAGGAGGTTTCATATAGACAGCAGATCACATCACAGTCATTATAAAGAAAAAAAATACTTTAATATATGTGTACAGTGCATGTACTGATCAAGGCAGTAGTAGGTTTCTCAGGGTGTGCAGCTTGATTGCTGCTATTGATGAACTGTCTTCCGCCATCTGCATTTGATCCGTTTCTGAAGAACTCTTTTGCCAGTGTTAAGGCTTACTCTGTCTCAGACCCATCTACTGTATATCTGCTAGTTTTGGCATACTCAAAAGTAAATACCGTTTTATTATAATTATTATATTAAAGGTGCAGTGTGTATCATTTATGATGATCTATTGACAGAAATGCATTATAATATAAATAACTATGTTTTCACTGGTGTATAAAGACCTTATATAATGAACCGTTATGTTTTTATTACTTTAGAATAAGCCATTTCTATCTACATTTACCGCGGGTCCCCTTACAGTGAGGTCCCCATTTTGTGCTGGCATGTTTCTACAGTAGCCCGAAACGGACAAACTGCTGCGCAAGCTACTCTCTGCTGTCTCAGGCGATGACACCTTTGTCCTGTGTTGGCCACCGTAGCTTCTGTGCTTCGAAAGGGAGGGGTGAGTGGTGGTGGTATATATATAACTATATATATATATATACACACAGTATATAATAAATTATAACAATAAAAATAAGATATCTGTAATTTTTTTTAACGGAGACCATAAAGTACAGAGCCCCTGAAGAGACAAAAAGAAAAAAGAGATGGGAGGAAAAATTATGTCAAAGTTTTTGCGTTCGCTTGTAAAATGTTTGCTTTGCTCCGAGAAGCGATGTGTTCACTTGCAAAGATCCAGAGCCATAGCTATGTTTGTTGCGTTGAAATCACGTGAGGGTGTGTGTTGTTTTTTCCCCCTCTGTCGAAATTGTGTTCCCGGGGTGGGTGGTTTGGGTTCCCCCGTGGATAAAATCGTATTCCCCCTAAGTCCGGGGGCCCTTAATCGCCACTTTCACCCCGCTACCGACGGCCCTGTAAAGAACACAAAAATGAGCTCAGAGGAACACAAAACATTTGTGAGAGAACGCAAAAGCATTGACATATAATTTTTTTCTCCCATCTCATATTGTTTTTCATCACAATGTCTCTTTAGGGGCTCCGTATTTTTTAGGTCTTTGCATATGAAGTCAAACTTCACATGCATATTTACTGTTGAGCCATCTTCTGTAACTTAAAATGTCATAGATTAAGCATTAATTCTGTATAACTTCTAGATAATTAATAATTTTATCTAGATCCCTTGTGCTTTTTTTGTTTACAGCCTTCTGTGAATAAACTATCATGAATAGGTTCAGGTTGCACTTAGTGCTTCCTTGTGTTTATTTGCAGAGGACATTCGGCTGCAGTTACTTACAGAATCTTCGGTCACACTTTATATTAGGTGTCTTTAACTACTATGTACTTACATAAAAAAAAAGGTACTTATTGTGTTCATGTTGTATTACAAAACACTTTTGCTGCTACAGAGGTGTGATACGGGTAAGGTTAGGGACAGGTTTGGTGGTATGGATATGTTTAAGTGTGGATTAAGTGATAGGGGAAGGGTCAACAGTGTAATTATAGATGTAATTACAGAAATTAATTACAAATGTAATTATAGAAGGTATTTAAAAATATACATATATGAGTACAATGTTAAGTGCACTGTATCAAATGATTCATTTAAATGTTAGTACATAGCAGTTAAAGACACTTAATATGAAGTGGGGCTGAATCTTCTCTGCCTTCTACAATAGAGAGATCAAAATTTAGTGCACACAGACACACACACACAAGTGAACAATGATAGATACTTGATTAACCATACACCATCTCATTGTTGAACATTGATTTCCTCATAATAAGGCGCATAAGGTTAAATAGAAACTGTATAGAGCGTTTAATTTCCCATAATGAGGCGCATTAGTGTTTTATGGTTTCTTCTGTGATGTCATTGTCTCTCTGCAGTCTGAGGCTCCAAAGCTTCCATTGTGTGTGACATCACTGTTCTCTTCTTTCTTTGTCTTCACCCACTGCTGTGCCCGTGTGTCCGTGCCAGTGCATGAGGGAGTGATTCACTTACAGTAAGCATGCTTATCTCACTGCCAAACGAACACACTCACATTACCACTGGGACACACACAGGAAGAGAGAGAGAGAAAGTAAAGTCGATACACAGACAATCTGCAGACTCACTCCACTCCAAAACTGGCTTTGTGGAGATCTCATACATTTTTTTTGTAGTAGTGTATTGTTAATGTAAAATCCCTGGCTACTTTTTTACGAAATTTTCCTACATCACAGCTTTTTATTTTTATTTTAACATCTTATCTATTACAAGATGGTGTTGGCAACCCCTGAGCTTTCAGAGTAGCGGCCTGTGAGGTTTCATGTAGGCTAACATATGTCCTGAAGTGTTGGCAGCCCATAAAAAGCAGTATCTGATCTACAGACTTCTTGAGTCTCTGTCTGACACAGGCAAAGGTGTCTGATTGGCTGTCTTTCCAAGAGCTCTTGGCACTGTGACACTGCAGTCAGGATGTTTCAACTCTCTGTAGATAGACACCGTGACTGCTTTTGTGTAGAGATCACACCCTCCTCTGTCCCATGTGCCTCCATCTTCACATCTTATACACGCACACGCCCGTTCATCAGGGAGGAAACGTGTCTCATGCACTCAAAAGATAAGGATCAAGAT
Organism: Gobio gobio; assembly: GCF_949357685.1. Lineage (NCBI taxonomy): Eukaryota > Metazoa > Chordata > Actinopteri > Cypriniformes > Gobionidae > Gobio > Gobio gobio. The sequence goes on along the minus strand of NC_137106.1, from coordinate 25,636,982 downwards.
GCTGGAGAACCGGCAGAAAGAGTCTTGAGCCCCTCCCTCCAAATACTCGCAGACATATGTGTCTTTCCAAGAATGCTGGCTGCTTCAAAGCATTTTTTTGACACGTGCTTTGTCTCTCTGTTATATTAAAGGACTCATGTGCAGGCATCAACAAGCTTCTGATAAAATAATGAATTAAGGCTATAAAATAATATAGTGAAGTTAAAAACACAAAAAGTAATACATAAAAAATATATTATCTGGTTAAATATGACCTTTGTGTTTCTCTTCAGACTTCAAGTAATGCCCAGAAAGACAAAAACATTTACTGGAACGAAGTGTTTGCCATTTGGCTGTGGAAGAGCGTCAAAGCACAAACTCTCTCCACATGTCTTGCTTCATTTTTCCAGTTTTACTTTTTAAAGTTTTACAATAAATAAATAAATAAAACACTAAATGAAATTACAAACAATAATTGCAATATGTAATGTACAATATAATACAATACAACATTATTTTAAAATATCTCTCTCACAAATAGTTTTTGTTCTGTTTTAACATTTTAATAATTCACAGTTTGGCCTACTACAATTCGAGTAGGCCTACTGAATTGCCTCAACCTAAATGCAGTAGGCCTATAACAGTAAAATATTACGATATAGTATATCAGATGTTTTCAATTTCACACTCATATTTATAGTTCACTTTATTCCTTAAGAAGGTTTACATTACTTATGTTCCTACTCAGCTCAGTATGCTTGAACCACACAGGCGGGTTAAAGATCTCTGAAAGATGTCTAAATCGACCAATAGGAGCGCTCACTGGCAACAAAAGCGTTAAGAAGTGTCATGAATATGTAAATATTTATTGAGTGCCCACCAATGAGAGACGCGCGGGGGCGTTTCTCGGAGACTCCGCACAGATGTTTGACTGAATGTGGGATTGGGGAGGAAAATGATGGAGGCTTGATGCGTTGAGTTTGTGTGTGAATACGAAAACAGCGCTGGAATTTCCTCCTCTCGACCGGAAAACCACCACTGCCCCTCGACTTCAAACTCCTCAGTTTGGTTGTTGCCGGTATACGTGCGAGTTGGAAAGGGATTTCTGTTTCGCTGCCGCTCTTTGCCCTGGGATAGCCTGTCTGGCTAAGGTTAGCCTAGGCTGCTAGTGGTGCTCTATGGGAATATCCAGCCAGAGCGGCTCTTTAGCTCGCTAGCGGGCTGAATGCAGCCACGCGCCTCCCGCCGCATCGGGCGCATTCAGCCGCTACTGCTGCTGCATTATTCACGGGGTGAGTGCAGGAATGCGACCAGGACCACGATGTTTATTAATAATATCATGGGCTCTGTGTTTGCAGGCGTTTCATTATTGACTATTGTAATGATTTTGTAATGATCTCTTAAGCTATATTGCTAGTCAGATATTTTTAAAAACACTTTGGCTTTAAAAGAGGATCTTTAACCAGTAACCTGAGAACAAATACTGGTCAGTACAGTCAGTTTGACAGCACTGACAGTGTATCAGTTTGTGTTCTGTGAATGAGGATGCGAGTTGTTTGAAGAAGCCTTCAGCAGCAGTCTTGTATGGATATCATTCTATCTTCCCGTGAATGTTTGAACAGCAACAGTTGTGAACATAATTAAAAGAAATGGTCCTGGAGAGTTCCCAAAATAACTCCTTATAAACCTTAAATGAAAAATATAATGGAATCAGCTACATTCATTAAAGTTTGACAGCATGAAACAACAACAAAAATTGTCATCCTGCTGGATATTTAGGCAATAACACATGAGAAACATGCTGTTGTACTTAATATCCGCACAGCTGTGATTTGCTTGTTTTCACTATATTGAAGGCTAAAGGGCACAGTATAGTCACAATATAACAGCCTCATGTGTCTTTTTGCTTTTGTAAAACTGTATAATATATACATTTTCCCATTACTTCCCCCCCATAGGCATTAAAAAAGTATTCCTTAAAGAGTTATAAACCAGGAACCTAACCAACCAGCTACAAGGTGAATGACAACATTACAAGTTTTGATTTGAAGCAAAAACCTGTTTGAAAATCGGACAAAAAGTCTCATGGGAGTGGACGAGTGTTAAAGAGCTCTTTTGGTACAATTTGCTTGTCCAATTCCTGGATTTGTAGAGATTTCACCAGAGATTTCACTGTAGGTCTTCAGAATAATTGTAACTAGTCGAGAAGATCTAATCTGGCTGCGCTTTGCTGTTATTTAAAAAAAAAAATTCAGCTGCACAGCTAAACAAAGTCAGCCAAATCTCTGTATCTCTAGATATCATCGCTTTCCATTGCCTGGCACAGATAACTGATAAGGATTGTTCTCTTTTGCTGGTATGAATCAGTGGTTAAATCCAGGAGGGTTTTGTTAAAATGATCAGTAGAATCTGACTATTTGTGTTTGGATGCAGAAATTGGAAATAAAAGCTTGACCAATGAGTTAATGGATATGTTTTCATGCAACAACCTTTATCACTGAGACCTAACCGCATTCCTCTTTGTCTCTGTAGGTTTATTGACACATGCAAACGAGGAATATTGGATTACCATGCACTGCTTGCGTTTATTTTGAGGGATTTGCTGTACGGAATGAGCTCTGTGAGAGCTGACAATCACCCTGGTGGATTTAACATGTCATGCCATCATGCTGATCTGCGATCATCCACATTAATGTTTTGATGGCAAGGGATCTTAGTATTTTTTTTTTTTCCTCTACCTGATTTTTCTCTCTGTAAACATCAATGAATGCACACAAGCCGATTTTGGACGGATACTTTTGAGAACTTTTCCAAGGAGAGGATTTGTGAGGGGGTGGCTTCAGAACGCGACAGTATTTTAAACAAACTGTCAGCTCTGTGAAGAGGAAAAAACCATGGCTTCTGTGTGGAAGAGACTGCAGCGTGTTGGGAAACATGCCTCCAAATTCCAGTTTGTCGCCTCCTACCAGGAGCTCATGGTGGAATGCACAAAGAAATGGTGAGTTGTCACTGCTTGTATGTCTCGCGCGTGCCGCTACTCATTTCCAGCCCAGCTTGTGCGTGTGTGTCTGGAATGCTGAGTTGGCCCGTGACGTATATCTGACTAACGGCAATGATTTATCCATTCCCCCGGGCATTCCTGTGTGTAGGGAGAGGCAATTTACAACTATACTTTTCCACATTGTTTTGTTTATTTTCAGTCTGTTTAGGAATTGTGAAGCATATTTCATATTTCTGCAGCTAGGATGCAATTCAAATTGGATGAAGTGAGATGTTAATAATAACATATAGCATATGTTTAAAATTTAAATAGGCGCAATATAAGATCTGTATCTTTGTATTTTTTTACATACACACCTAGGTGTCCCTGCATTTACCATGTTTACATACAATAATTTTTTTCCCTTAAGGTCCATACTCGCTTTAAACCTTTGAGTTGCTAAAGATTATTAAATCAAAATTGCATAATATAAATATTGGGACACAATGTTTATTAAAAATATTAAAAACATACAAAAAACATTGTTTTATTAAGCAAAAATGTTCCCATACATTTTTTTCCCATTGGCATTTAAAGTCTTTGTTAAAGAGTTACAAACCAGTAATCAAACCAACCAGCTACAAGGTGGATGACAACATTACAAACTTTGATTTGAAGCAATAAAATATTTGAAAATCTGACAAAAAGACAAAAGTAAAAGACTGTTCGCATAACAGTTTTTATGAATCTTCACCACTCTCAGTGCTTCAATGGGAGTGGACGGGCGTTAAAGAGTTTTTTTTTTCGGTACAATTTGCTTGTTTCGATTCCCGTATTGGTGGAGATTTTATTGCATCATCAAAATATAAAATAAGTTGCAGCCTGGTGGCTTCAACAAAAGCATATACCATTGATTAACAACCTCGTAGCTCACAGTAGCTCTTTCTTTAAAGTTTGGTAAGTTATGGTTAAATCAATTCCTCTATATAGAAAATGAATGGGATTTTTATTTCCAGAACCTGACTGTTGCACTATATACTGTATTGAACAGAATCAGAAGCTGCTCAATTATATAGTTTTACATGTATCTCTGGTATCGTAATGTTCCTGTACATATTCAAAAGAATCTTTCTTACTAGAGATGCTCACTCTTGCCATTTGTATAAATTTTGAGTAATTTTTGCACAGTAATTTATTTAACTTATTGTTCTAGACCACTTAGACCCCACCTCTTTTGTACAGTCAACTGCAAGCTCACATTCAGATCTGCCTCCATCCAATCAAAAACCAATAGATAGAACTACGTTCCCGCCCTACTTTTTTTCGATAAACCATTTCACAATATATAATATCAAAGAAAATATCTGTGGCTGGCTATTTCCATTTCATCACGATTTTACATTTTTGTATTTGGTCCCAGTCTTGAGTGTTGGGTTACATTCTTGCTGCATTTTATGCTCACACTGGAATGCTGCTCAGGGGTTAAGGTCAGGTTGTGGATTATGCTGTGTTAGGGGTTAAGTATGCAGCAATTTTGCTAAATTTCTCGTTTTCTTTGAGAATGTTGCATGCTTTTGGAGTTTTAGAGATTTTTTTTTTGCAGAGTTTCAAAAAGAGTGTTTAGTTCTGCAGTCATGGCAATTGGCAACACATTCAGTGCTCCTCAAGGGAAACATAATTCATATACTCAAGTCTGAGGAGTTCAGGTGCAACAGGATTGTTTCTGGGCCCTCGAGGCGTGTGTCTAATTGAGTGTTTTACTTTCAGGTTTGACAAACACGCACCCTTGAGGTGTTTCAGTTGTGAATGCGTCAGGTAATGGTATGGTAGAAATGCACTAATGTGGGTTGCTAAAGGCACTGTGCTGAGAATGAAATGCCTTTTTCTGTGGAAAAACAATATTTCTTGATCACATTTTAAGACCAGAAAACATTCCATCTCTCCCCCTGTTGTGTGTTTTGGATGCACTGACAGTTATCTGCATGCATGGTGATGTGTGGACCAATGCGGAGTCAGAGCGGTGCTGGCGCTGATGAAAGAGCATTATTCACTTACTGACAAGAAGCTCAAAGGCGTTTGTACCAGGGAGATGTTAGTGTGCGTGCGTGTGTGTGAGACGGCTATGTGATCGCTGTGCTTTTTGTTTCGTCTGTCCAGCGTGCCATTGTTCTGATGGAAAATTTTCCACATTTCGCCTCAAGTGGAAACAAAAATCAAGTAAAACTGCTAACTTCTCCACTTTTTATGTAGAAAAACCACAAGGTTTGTTCTGGAATGCTGTGGAGAAGGAAAATGTGTTCATGGGAGGAATGAAAGGACGTGCGAGTCGGCAATTGAATGAATAAAGAAATTATTTTAATGACAAATCATTTTAGAAGTTGGTTCTGATCCCTCTTGGATAATGAGTGTAGTAAATAAAACATTCGAATGAATGTTAAAGTAGATGGAATGGGTCTATGTAGGAAATTTGCCATGGCCATCAGCTCTAAATGGCATGACGTGATTCTTGCGGTTGAAAGATGGGCTCTATATTTCAATCATTGACCGACCCAGTGTTGTGAATGCTGTGCATATGTTATTAGATCATTGATATCTGGTGGTGGGATTTATCTGTAGCCAGCACAACCGCTCCGCCGGACACATACTGCAGGAGCAGCGTCCAGTCAGGCCCTAGCCAACACCTTGGGCAGTGTTCCAGAAGCATGCTGCTAGGATACGGGACACGCCACGGCCTGCTTAGGTATCCCCGCCTGTTGATTCAATGCCTTCTAGAATGTTGGCCTTTGCAGTTCTCTTGTCTCTTGGCAACATCAAATGTTTATTAGTTGAATGTTTCAGTGTCTCTGGTTTAAAGTGCTGTTGTGTAATCCTGCCGATTCCCACGCCTCTATAGCATGGCCACGGTGGTGTTTAATTACTGTGGAGAATTGCAGCAGTAATGTATAGAAAGACTATTTTAACAGCATTGTTTATTTTCTCTGGAGAATTGCTGTAGTAATTCAAAAATTGCAAGGGGGAAAACTTGTTCTGGGTTAATACTTATATTCATACTTATATTCGGCATTTAAGTACTTAAATGCATTTATAATGTTACAAAAGATTTCTATTGAAAATAAATGCTGTTCTTTTCAATATATATTGTATCATGGTTTCCACAGAAATATAAAGGAGGCTAAGGAGCGCAACTGTTTTCAACATTGTTAATAATAAGAAATGTTAATAAAAAAGAAAATTCAGCTTTGCCAACACAGGAATAAATTATTTATTAGGAATTTTTTTTTAGTTATTACTGTATTTTTAATCACATAGATGGTTTCTTGGTGAGCATAAGACTTTTTTCATAAACATCTTATTACCGACCCCAAACCTTTGAACTCTGAAGTGTATTTTTAGTTCAACTCACCTTTCTTGCAACATGCTTGAAGCGTAGTTCATGCTTGTTTTGAGCAGCATTTGTTTCTTGGGTTAGGGTTAGGGTTAGGGTAAGGTCAGTTTTTTTTTCTGTAAAACTGAGAATATTGTTTATTGTGTGAAAGTCTTTACACAATAAGTTTGAACAAAATGTTTTAGGTTTTTAAACATCTAACATTTCTCTAAAAGTGAATAGACAAATTGTACAATTTTAATAATTTGCTAGATAATATTTTAACAATTTGCTTTGGCTTTCATTTAATTTTCCAAACCTTGTATCTATATTAGCACACATTTTTTCGTCACGTAGTATAAATGAATCTTAATACAATAATGACAATATATAGCTTTCTATACATTTTATGAATTGGGTTCCTTTACAAGGGGTCTTTGGTATCAAAAGGAACCCCCTGCTGTCCAGTTTTGCAGCAGTGATGTGTAGCTGCTTTAGACTATTGGCCGGGGCAACCAGCTGCTTTTGCTTTCAGGCCGGGTGCCACAGGTCAGTCTGACTGGAATGAGGAAGGGAAATCCTTCAAAGTGCTACAGCAGCCAAGCCTAAACTCAGGCCTTTAAAATCCCAGCATGCTTCATGTGGGATTTCACTTAGCTTTAAGCCCAGCATTATGTATTTCAGTGCTGCCAAGAATCTCATCTTTACTGGTGGATTATATTTGACCCATGGGCACAGTGACACTGAGCCTGTAATGAACTTACAGTATAGGTGAACTTACAGTAATGAACTGAACTTACATACTGAACTACAGCGCTCTCCGTGTTTTAAATTTCATCCTTAAAAATGCATTGAAAGATATATAAACAGACCTTTAGACTTGCTTCACTCCAATACCCTTTTCTTCTTTTTTGGAGGGGTGGAGAAAAGGAGGAAATGATTGAAGAGAGGGAGAGAGGGAATGTGGTTTACAGTGTGAAATAGTTTTACATCCTTTCAGCAGGGAAAAAAAGACCAGAGGTACATGTTTAAGTACACTGTTGCACTGCCTTTCTGGCCTGGCCTGATTGTGACTCCTTTGGTGCTGTTCAGCTTAGATGCGAGATATTCTTTCTTCTCCTGGCTCGAGGCCAGATAGACTCTCCGCACAGTTGACTGAATTGTGATTGTCATTTGTTTCTTATTTTATTACTACTTTTTTAAATGGAGTTCTATAGAACCTTAGGGTTCTTGACTCCGTTTTAAAGAACCCTTTATGCCAAAAAGGTTCTATAGATGGGAAATGTCTTAAATTATTGCATAGTACTTTCATGTTTAACAGGTAATTAATTGTTTTTAGTGATATAACATGTTTACAAACTGTTTAATTCATCAGATGTCTTTAAAATGACAAAGGAATTAAACAAAATGAATTGACACTAAATTCATAAAAAGATCCCATGATGGGAACCCCTAAAGGTTCTATATATGAAACATCTTCTAAGAGTGTGCTCGCTTGTCTTATAATGTTAAAAATGTTGGAAAATAATTATTGTTGATGTTGCGGTATCAAAATGGGAATTGAGAACTCTGAAATTATCTAAATATTGGTGTTGAACCAACCATGTTTATTAGAATACAAGGTTAGTGGTCAAAAACAACGATAGAAATAATTATTTATTTATTTATTTTTGGGTGGTCGGTCGGGCCGTGAAATATTTTTTTCAGCTCAAGTAATCTAACTTTCATTCTATAGCATTGCCTTTGACCTGAAAAATGGCAATTTAATGCTCACGTTATTGTCTGTCACAATAAATCTCCCTCTTGTTCACAACACACACACACCATGTCCCTCTCCCTGTCACTCTAAGTCACATTTAGGGTGAAGGAAAAGGACCCTCACTTGTCATTTGTCATTTCTCATATGAATGGATAATGGCACTTGGCAGTTTGTTCGTTTCCATCTTTTTTAAAGGAAAGCTTTGGGCTTTGGGTTAAATCCAAGTTATTCAATAACATTTGTTCCCTAATGTTAATTACTACAGAAAATGATCCATAATAAGAAAATCAAGGACAGTGTTTTTTAGAGGTGTAACGATACACTCGTGTCACGATTCAATATAAATCGTGATACTGAACTCACAATACGATATGTATCCTGATATTTTAAGCCAAAATAAAGATGTTTTTTTAATTATTTTTTACTTTTTTATTATTATTAAAATAATATTATTATTATCAGGACCCACAAATATTCCCCCATTGCATTATTATACATTATATTCGATCAATGTATTAATATATAGTCGTTTAATGTAATAAATGTCACTGAAACACTGTAAACTTTAATTTTTTTCCCCCTCACGCATTACAGGTGCTGGTCATATAATTAGAATATCATCAAAAAGTTGATTTATTTCACTAATTCCATTCAAAAAGGGAAACTTGTATATTATATTCATTCAATACATTTCAAATGTTTATTTCTTATAATTTTGATGATTATAAATGGCAACTAAGGAAAATTCAGTATCTCAGAAAATTTGAATATTACTTAAGACCAATACAAAGAAAGGATTTTTAGAAATCTTGGGCAACTGAAAAGTATGACCATGAAAAGTATGAGCATGTACAGCACTCAATACTTAGTTGGGGCTCCTTTTGCCTGAATTACTGCAGCAATGTGGCGTGGCATGGAGTCGATCAGTCTGTGGCACTGCTCAGGTGTTATGAGAGCCCAGGTTGCTCTGATAGTGGCCTTCAGCTCTTCTGCATTGTTGGGTCTGGCATATCGCATCTTCCTCTTCACAATACCCCATAGATTTTCTATGGGGTTAAGATCAGGCGAGTTTGCTGGCCAATTAAGAACAGGGATACCATGGTCCTTAAACCTGGCACTGGTTGCTTTGGCACTGTCTGCAGGTGCCAAGTCCTGTTGGAAAATAAAATCTGCATCTCCATAAAATTGGTCAGCAGCAGGAAGCATGAAGTGCTCTAAAACTTCCTGGTTTGCGGCTGCGTGGACCTCAGAAAAAACAGTGGACCAACACCAGCAGATGACATGGCACCCCAAACCATCACTGACTGTGGAAACTTTACACTGGACCTCAAGCAACGTGGATTGTGTGCCTCTCCTCTCTTCCTCCAGGCTCTTGGACCCCGATTTCCAAAGGAAATGCAAAATTTACTTCCATCAGAGAACATAACTTTGGACCACTCAGCACCAGTCCAGTCCTTTTTGTCTTTAGCCCAGACGAGACGCTTCTGACACTGTCTGTTGTTCAAGAGTGGCTTGACACAAGGAATGCGACAGCTGAAACCCATGTCTTGCATACGTCTGTGCGTAGTGGTTCTTGAAGCACTGACTCCAGCTGCAGTCCACTCTTTGTGAATCTCCCCCACAT